>NC_134872.1:20619239-20919239 GCF_049852395.1 Peromyscus maniculatus bairdii | reverse complement strand
AACATATGAGTTAATAGAGGGACACTCAGGGAAAGAACAAGACATCTATGCGGGTATGGGTTTCTCAAGGGAAGATTGCTCTCCTTTAGTTTCACTGGACCAATCATCGTGGTCCAGCTTCTCTGGGTGTCCCCGACTCAGGATCTCTCAGGAGCATACAGTCAAGATGTCAGCCAAGGCTCACATTGTCTAACACTAAGATGGAGACGAAGAATCTGTTTCAAGATTATGTACTGAATGCCTCACTCTGTGGACTTTTCCCTAGACGGCGCAAGTGTGCTGTGACACAGAGGTGTGACCCAAGAGAGAAGATGTGGAGGATACCCAACAATGAAGCAACTGCCTTTTAAAGCCCAGCCTTCAAAGGACCATCCATCACTCTTCAAGATGCTTGGTCCAGCCAATGCTCAAGAGGATGAACTTGTATGTGAATACCAGGTGTGACTACCAGGTGTATCTACCAGGTGTGACTGACTACCAGGAGGCAGTGATCATCTTAGAGTCTGCCCATCGAAGTTTTGGACAAAATTCCCACAGAAACTCTAAGGAGGCATTGCTTCAGTGGCTACAGGAACAGAGAAGATCTATCTCCGTAGCTGAGAGAGATTAAGTAAGCAGGGTACTTGGAAGATGGGGAAAGCTTGCTTTATGTTCTGAGGTAGAGTGGGGTGAGGAATGGCACAGACTGTGTATATCTGCTGCATACTACACCCTGGGATAACGTTCATATTGGCAATAGTCACAGTGCATCTTTCTCGCTAATGAAAGACTTGAAAAAACTCTGAAGGGGATAAAACTAGTCATTTGGCCCACAGTATACGCTTGGGTTTGTCTAACTCATTGGGTCCACCCCACCTCTCTCCTCTGCTCCTGGTTCCTCTGCTACCACACGCCTGCCATTTTGGCCAAAGGGAAGTTATACTTAATGTTCTGAAGCCATTACTTTCCTATAGCTCCTTCTTCCTGAGGATACCCTCCAGCCTTTGGATGTTTTCTTGGCCTGACTCCTTCCTATCTTTAGGAGCTCAGCCCGGGTGCAAGGCAGCAGAGCCTTCTCTGCCCTTCTGCTGTGAATCAACAGCGCTTCTCTCAACTCTCATCCCACACTGTGTCTCATTTTGTAAAGTTGCCCATTTGCTTTTCTAGGTCACCTTCTGTGACCTTGTGGTGGTTGGACTGAGAATATCTCCCGCCCCCCCCCACATAGGCTCATATATTTGCATGCTTAATCCCCAGTTGGTGGAACTGTTTAGGAAGGATTCAGAGGTGTGGCCCTGTTGGAGGTGTGTTATTGGGAGTGGGCTTTGAGGTTTCAGAAACCCGTGTCATTCTCGGTCAGGAGCCTGACCTATATGATAAAAGGTCCTGATGAATTCAGAGACATTTTCAGCAGTTGCCCTGCCATTTCCCTCTGCCTGATTCTGCTGGGGGTGAAATGAGAACTGGCAAGATACAGGCCTCCTAAATAGACAGGCAGCTGATGAGAAGATGGAGCTGATGTGTGGTAAAATTACCAAGTCATTGCCGGGCGGTGGTGGCGCACACCTTTAATCCCAGCACTCGGGAGGCAGAGGCAGGCAGATCTTTGTGAGTTCGAGGCCAGCCTGGGCTATCAAGTGAGTTCCAGGAAAGGCGCAAAGCTACACAGAGAAACCCTGTCTCGAAAAACCAAAAAAAAAAAAACCAAGTCATACAAATAGCTCAGCGCTGCCTTCTGCACTTTCACGAGTTTGTTGGTTCTCTCTCCCAGAATTCCTCCATACATCTGTATAAGATGTTCATCATCCCATCGGGGGAACGACTACAGTATTACTTCTTAGTCCACATGGCCATGGCCCTGTGACCCATTCTCTCTCTAGAGGCAATAAGCAAACTACACCTGCTGATCAGGACTGTGGCTTCTGGTCATAATAATTGACTTTTAGGAGCCACATGACTCCTAATGTTCCCGTGAAAGTCAGTTCTGACAGCTTTGCATGGGTTACTGCAAAGGGCAGCCATCTTTATATTTGACTGTACGTTTGTTCTGTGGGCTGGGAATGAGTGATGAAGTGATCTGTGAGAAAAGCCATGGCAGAAGGAAGCAGAGACGAGAGCAATCTGATCCGAGGCCATTTGAGCCCATGTTAGCCTCTCCTAAAGACTTCCAGCCCTTTGTTCAGTGAATGTTTAAGTTTAAGAGAGTTCAAAATGAGTTTCTGTTCTTAAGAGGATAGTAGCTTAGTTGATAAAGTATTTGCCTAGCATGCCTGAAGCCCTGTGTTCAATTCCCAGCACCCCACACACTGGGCATGGTGGTGCATGGCTATAGTTCTCGAAATCCAGAAGCAGAGGCAGGAGGATCAGAAGTTCAAGGTCATCCTTGGCTGTATGTCAAGTATGAGGCCAGCTTCGGTTCCGTGAGACCCTATCTCTAAAAGAAAAGGAGTCTTATTGGCTATTTCACCCTTCTGGCTTCTTAGTCTTTCATAAGCACCATCATTGGAGCTCTGAGTTTTCTCTATTTCTCCACCTTCTTCTTGTCTTAGCATGTTAACTGTATTTATTGGATCTGCCATAAAGCTATCCTCCACTATGGAGTATGGACAGGAAGAAGGTGTTCTGGGTAGCTGTGCCCAGAGTGTTGTCCTTTATTGAACCATTGGCCCGAAAACTGTCCCTGAGGTCTGGGATGTTTGGCCAAGAGACACCAGTGCACATGACTTCAGTGCACTGAATTTTCTCATGCCTTACAAAATAATAATAATAGTAACAATAATAATAATAATAATATTTGGTAGGGAAAGGAGGAGGCTTCTAGAAGTACTAGCTTACATGCAACACTTCCTTCTCTGATGAGCAGAACACTGTTGTTTTCCACTTTGGACATTATCCTACCCATGTGTGTAATTTTAGCAGGTCCCCTTACCCTATAAAATCATGCAACATGTCCTAAGGAGAGGGTTCCAGAATCATAGTTGAGGGGTGCGCACTACTGATCCCCTAAGACTGTGTCTAATCTCTTCCCATCAGCAGCTCTGTTCCCACCCGAGTCTTGCAAAGCAGTCTTTCCCAACTTCAAACCATAGGAAAGCAGACCTGAGTGAAGAGCTAAGCGGGCGGGACACTTCACGTCCACGAGCAGGGGCCACTAGCTCTATTTACAAACAGGGACACGAAGACCAGGCTTGCTCATGCCCACACGTTTCATCAAAAGAAGAGGCAGGAGACTCGGAAATCCCTGACTTGAACACCTAAGCCCACTGCCTGTGGTGAGTGCTCCTGCCCACCAAAGAGCTATAGATTGAGCCCTTTAAAATGCACTGGGGCCCACAGCATGCTAACCAGCGCCATCTAGTGGAAGAGGAGTAATCAGCTGCCACCTTTCTAGCAGAATTGTTTATTTACTCAACAGCTTGCTTAGAGGGGGAGCTCTACCCTGCACTGTATGATACATGTTGGATATACTGAGTTAAGTAAGAGCTGAAAATATCCAGGTGCATGGAATGGTCCAGAAACATGGAGAAAGGGAACTGAAATGGCTGAACCTCATCAGTTATCACCTGTATTAAATTTTATACAGTTAAAAAATATATGCTATAAAAGACCAATGGAGTCTATGTATTTGGTTAGTAACAGTCATATTTAAAATTCAGACTCCTGGGAAAAACAGGGGAGTAGGTGGAGGAAGCTAGAGGGCACTCTGGCTTGGTTCTGACCATTCTCCTCCACTCAGGGTCCTTTGTATCCAGTCAGTAAAAGGGAGGCAATAAGAATTTGCTGGTGGCCAAGTGGTCAACATTAAAAGGACCACAATCGAAGCTTCCTATTGAAAAACTGTGCTGCAATGTTTAAGTATAGAACCAGAAAGTCCCTGTAATTCCTGTCTTTAGCTCTCTTAACTCTGGTAGATAGATTGGGACAGGGGAAGAATCTGTAACTACAGGAGTAGCGGGCCATCCTTTGTCTCAGCTACTCTCAGAATGGCCTGGATGATGCTGGGTTTTGAACCCCCAAGTGTTTACGTGTACAGTGGGACTCATGGATGCAGATGAGCAAAATCATGACTGGGGTAGCTTAGGTGAGGAGAGGGGAATTTACTGGAAGTTTGGGGGAAATGTTTTATATAAACCAAAGAAATAGTCAAGTGACTGAATGGGAATACCTCTGGACTTTCAGAAAATTGGGAACTAGGAACTTAGATGGTACCGGGACTCTTGTCTCTGATTTCTCTATGGGTTTCTTTCCCTCCCAGTGATCCACTTTCCCTCTGAAGTAGGTAACAAGGTCCCTGGCACTGGCCAAATCTCACCTCTCACAGTTCCTTCCACATGAAAGCATAGCCCTCCCTAGCTCTGAGTTTGAACATTCCACTGGGGTGCCATGTAGACGTAACCAACCATCTTATTAAATAAGAAACACAGAACCAATGCAAAGAAGAAAGCCAAGAGATCAGAGCTAAGAGCCTTGCCCATCTGTTGCAGCTAGCCTCTTCAGCCAAGAGAGACCTACTTCCTGAGTATTTATCTTTATATAGACTTTCTGTTCTGCCTTTTCATTGGTTGTAAACCCAACCACATGACCACCTCGTCACTGCCTGCTTGTACAGACCTCCAGATCTTCTATGGTTGGTATTGAGATTAAAAGCGTGTGTCTCCAATGCTGGCTGTATCCTTGACCACACAGAGATCCGCCTGGCTCTGCCTACCAAGTGCTGGGATTAAAGGTGTGCACCACAAATGCCCAGCTTCTGCTATGACTTGCTATTAGCTCTGACCCCCAGGCAACTTTATTTATTAACATACAAATAAAATCACATTTCAGTACAAATAAAATATCACCATAGTGCTGACTAGCCTAGATGACATCGGAAGCCTGGGGGGATTCTGCTCTGATAGTGCTGTAGAATACCCCAGACACATGTAGAAATATAACACCGGAGTTACTGCTTCACCTCCTACAAGACTTCATGTCAACCAGTTTACACTAGGAAGCTCGGCTCCTTCTCACATGCCTTCTACAGCCCCTTTACTATCTAGAATTAAACAAGAATGGGCCCCTTGTCACGGAAAGCCCAAATGGCCTTCACGAGATACAGGTCAGCTGCTAACAGTGGGGGTCTATGCTCATTCACAATGAAGAACAAGATGGTTTTAAGCAGAAGAATACAGGTCAAGAACCAGGTGGAACCTTCACAGGGCTCCTTGGTTAGGCTACAAAGGCAATAAGGTGTTTCAACCTCAGCCTTGTCAACTAGAAGAGGCTGTGGGAAGGTGGATGTGCCTATGCACCTCTTGGTAGTGAGGCAGGGTGCTTCTGAAGGGATTGCAAGGCTGAGCTTGAGAACAGCAACATGGCGGGCAGGTGGCTGCATGGCCGCCATTTTGTCACATCTTCAACATCACGGTCTACACACAGCACAGTTCTCCCTTGCGTTTTTGCTTCTCTTGCCTGGAACCCTGCTCCCCTCACACTCCAAGTCTGGACAATTGATAACCAAGTTAAGTGTGACTCAGGTCAAACAGTCCTTGACAATAATAACAACTGGAAACAATAGATCCAGTCTCCTAATGCTGGATTAGTATGTTCTTGTCCTAGTTTTTGTTCACACAGATAATTGGCCCTGAAAATCAGTCTAATATAAGATAAAATTCTAAATTGAGCCTATGATTTATCAGGCTATAAAAGACTCTAGGGTAATATCAATTTTCTTCTCTTTGTCCTATTGAGATGAGGATTTCTCAGCCAGTAATTGCAGTGAGCTCAGAAGAAGAGCGGATGGTAAGAGGAGAGATCAATTAAGGAGCAATATGTGTGAGCTGAAGTGTGATCAACTCATTTCACAATCATCCATCAATAGTTATCTTACCCAAAAAGTGGTAGGTGATGAGATTTAAATGCTAGCTCATGCGAGTATTAAAAAGACATTAATGAGAAGATACCATCTTTGGTGAAAAAGATTGTACCATAAAGTAAATAGGTGGGACATTTCCCTTTTAAAAAAGGAAACAGAGAAGATTTGGGGGAGAAAGGCTCTTTAAAGGAAGTGGGCCAGGTTGTATCACCATTGTATCAGTGAGTTCCACAGCTCAAACAAAGTTCTGTCTTGAGAGAAACTGGACTTAGGGTAGAGAAGATGAGGTAGGACCACAGATTCGAGTCAGCCAACAAAAGGGACAGTCCGATTGTTGCAACTGTGTTGCTATAGACATTTTATTCATAAATTAACTTCTGTTTGACTCTGAAAAATACATTTTGAAATTGGTTGTCTATCTCCAACCATACTTCTGGTTTCAACAATAAAAACACTAGAATTGACAAAAGCGTTTAAAACCAACCAGTTCATAAAGCCTCCTGAAGCTTTAAGGTCATAGTTCCAGTGACTTTAGGGTACTGAGCAAATACTTTTGACAGAATATTCTGAATTTTAGCTCCATCGTACTTGAGCAGAAGTTGGTGGGAGAACATTATTTTTAAATGGAATTGTCTAGTTACATGTCCCATGAAAAGACACTGAGGAGAATATTGTGTGAGGCCTGAGAATAGGTTGAGTATGGGGAATCACAGTAGACAGGATGAAAGAGAAACTCATCCCTAGGAGGCTGTATTAGTGACCTTTCTCATCGCTGTGACCAAATATGTGGCAGAAACAGCCTAAGGAAGGGTCTTTTGTGGCTCACGGTTTGAGGGGGACAGTCCATCATGGGGAGGAAGGCGTGGCTATAGGTGTGTAGATGGTTACGTTACAGCCAGGGTGAAGAAACAGAGAGTTGGATGCTGGTACTCAGCTGTCCCCACCCCCTTTTTCATTCATGTTATTCAGTGTAGGACACCAGCTCAAGAGATGCTGCTGCCCACACTCAGCCTGGCTCCTTCTACTCTGTTAAGCCTTACTGGAAACTCCCTCACAGACATATCCAGATGTTTGTCTCCTTGTTAATTCTGAATCCCATCAAGTTGACCCTCAAGATCCATCCACACAGGAGGTGACCTAGGAACCCTTGCATCTGCATTAACAGAATTGCATTTCAAGGTGAAAATTTTTTTATTGACTAATTATCCTTCAGGTGTGCGCTAAAAGTAATTGAGGTAAATTCTGGAGATGCAAACAGAGGAAGACACACCAGCACTCTTTGCCTCCTGGGCTCTCAAAGCTCTAAGGGGGTGAACACTTTACTTCTGCATTAATTAGCTCTGTTCTGTGTCAATAAATGGAAAGCCACCCCAGCCTCTTAAGCAAAGGGGATCAGCAGGGTTGCAGGATGAAAATGGGAACATCCAACCTCTCTTTCATACCCTGACCTGACTGCAATACTCACAAGTCGACTTGTAATTGCTTTTCCAATTGGTACCTCAGCTGCTGGGATGCTAAGTCTTTCCTGTTGTTAGTGGGTGACCCTCACTTAATCTTTTGGGGTCTCACTTTAGGCCAATGAAAAAGAAACTCTGGTAGATGAGTCAGTTCCAACACCCCACTCCCACATTTGACATAACATTTATTGAGCATTTCTTGTGTTCTATGCATTACTCAAGGTCTTGGGTCATCACAGTGGCTAAAATAACCACGTAAGTTCACATGCCTCTGTTTCAGGATAGGATGAATGGACTACAGGGTGAACCAGGCATGATGGTGCACCCTTATAATCTTAGAACTTGGGAAACAGAGGCAGAAAGACCAAACATCTGGGATCATTCTTAGTTACACAGCAAGTTCAAGGCTAGCCTGGGCAACATGAGTCATTGCCTCAAACAAAAGACAAACAGTCAAGGGCAGAGAAGTAGTGGGGGTGTGATTTTAAAGGAAAAAAATGTACCAAGTGTCTCTAAGAAGGGGAGAGTTAAACAGATGCCATAAAGAAGCAAAAGAACAAGTCGTAAGAATGTGAGGAGGAGAACATTCTAGATGTTAGATAGCCAGGCACCAGCCCTAAGATAGGTTCAGCCAGAAGTCCCTACAACCATAAAGCCCTGGGGAGCTCTTGGAGGGATGTGAGAGATAAAGAGCATCAACCTGACTTTTACTGTAAAATGGGATCTGCTAGAGTCCCCTGAGCAGGGATTGGTCTGCCCAGGGCTCTGGAGCCCAGGTAGTCTAGCTCTCCTGGAGTCTGGTAACCACAGACCTTCTCAGGCTCTCATGGTGTCTCTTGATAAGGTTTTTTTTGAAGATTTGCAGAAACTCCAGAGAGTCATTGACATCTCCCAATACATTGCATTGCACCTGAAGATGGTCATGGATTTTGCTTTAAAGTACCAGCAAGGGTTTTTTATATTGAAGTCTCATGTGGACTGGGAATGGTAGGGTGGTTGCCTATAAAGGAGGCCCTGGGTTCAATTCCCAGCACCACACAGACACAGACACCTTTGCCCTAACAACTCCATTCTGTAAACTCACTATTGGAAGCCCTGGGTTAAGCTACCAAGTATCTTTGATAAAAGTCTTAACTAGGGTCAAATAGCGAGGTAGTGATTATAGAAACATTTCAAAAGGACTGAGAGAGCAAACCACAGCTGGGTGGCTGCTGTAAGGCTAGTTCCCTTCAGGAAATGCTTTGCCGAGACCATAAATAAAATTTGGAACTGTTTTCTCCAGAGCTGAGTCATTTTCAAAGTTTATGCTCTTTGTTCAAGAGTGATAATGCTCGCATGGTGCACGCTCCGGATGAAAGGTCCGACATTGTAAAAAGCCGGTTCTTCTCTTCAGCATATAGACTAACCTTGAGAGCCAAGCTGGCTGATTCCAACAGCCCAGAAGCCCTGAATTTGCTGGAACCCTGTTCTTTGTCTGACTGGAGAGCCAGAGAAGGGGACAGCATCTCGGTAGTAAATAACCTCATCCAAGTGTCAACTGATAAGCAACAGAATGTCACACACGGACTCCACCAAATCTCGGCAGCAGTGAGAGCAGAATTGGTACTCTCACACACTCAAGAAAGGTCCTGAGTATCCACGGTAGTCAAGTACTATTCTAACCCATGGAGGAAAAAAGTGAATTAAAATGAATGAATGAATGAATGAATGAATGAATGAATGAATGAATGAGGAAGGACTTTCTCTCATGGAGTCACCATTCTAAAAGACTGAAGATGGAAAATACACAAACAACTATGGAAATTGCCAGCAAATTAGTGATGTATTGGACAAACACTGGGAAAGAAAATAGAGAGCCGTGGTAGAGTGACAGGCTGATGTGGTCTCCGTCAAGGACAGTCTCCAGTCCCTCCCTGGACAGGCACCACTGGAGCACAGATCACAGGGAAGTTGGATCTTCGTTGGATCTGGCCATGGATCACAGAAAGTTGATCTTAGTTGTTACATTCCACTAAGGAAGAGGAGAGGATGGGCTTCTCCTGGGACACGGTTTCAAGAGGCTTCTGGAGAACATAGCCACCCCCAGTTAAGCAGAGAAGAATGGCCGGAATCCTTCCCATTCCTGTACCCTCTGCATTTCTAGTCAAAGAAATGCCAATCACATGTGTGTGACATACATACTTACAAATATACACATGTGACACCCACATATGTGACCCACATACTTATGATATGTATGTAACATACAGGCTTATATATACATATGTGTAATGTGCTTATGGTAACATACATATGTATACATAGCAAATGTACTCATATGCAAACACATTATACACATACTTACACTATACATGTATGCAACATGTAGGTTGTATATCCTCAATTATCTTCTCAGTGATAGCATGTTTTACGTAGTAAAAAAAAAAAAAAGAATGACCTTAAGACTCTACTCATAAAAGGACTGGGTAACTGATGAGTTACATTTAAACACCCAAAACTCTTCTTCTTTTGGGATTTTTGTTTATTTGTAGTTTTGGAGACAGGGTCTTGCTCAGGCTAGCCCGGAACCTATTAGAATTGTATGCCAGGCATACACCACCAAATGTGATTCCTCAGAGATTTCAAGTCAACTGGCTAACTTACCCAGATCTCACTTTACCCATGGGAAAGTGATAACAATGCCTAATCCTCTAGACTGGTTATAAGAATCAAATCAGTTAAAATCTGGGCAGCTAGTAGGTATCTAAAAACATGTTAATTTTATTCTCCCAGAATGGCTAGAGAATTAGTAATTCACAAAGACTGTCACAGAACAATCGAAAGACCATAAAATTTTATTTCTTTCCCAGCAACAGAAGAGAATTTTAGAATGTCCAGGAAATCCATGGCTCCCATGCAATTAAGATTTATTGAAATGCTTATTCTACTATGCCGTCAGTTTCACTCTCCCAGCTGCTGGATTTGTTTAAAGTCTTCTACCCCAGCTCAGTATTGGATCAACAAAGATAAGGGTGAGCACCATGTCTGGAATTCCTCCTTTGGACACTCAGCCCTGGGACTGTAACAGTCAGTCAAGCATGCTAGGCGCATGCTCAGAACTGGTCTCACGTGGTTGTCTGAGTTTATTTTCAATTGCTCTGGTAAAACACTGACCAAAGCTATCTAGGGAAGCCAAGGAAGGAACTCAAGGAAGAAACAGCCTGGAGGCAGGAATTGAAGCAGAGATCATGGAGGAATGTTGCCTACTGGCTTGCTCCGAGGCTCATGGTCAGCTGCTTTTCCTATATATCCTTGGCCACCTGCCTAGGGATGGTACCGCCCACAGTGGGAGGACCCTCCTACATCAGTTAGTAATCAAGAAAATGTCTCACAGACATGGGCACAGGCCAATAGGATGGAGGCAGTTCCTTAGTTGATGCTGCCTTTTCCTAGATGTGTCAAGTTGGCGACCATCGCACATGATCCGTGAGACCGCATTTCCCCTTGGTCTAGCAGATGGCATGGGCACCTGTGACTTTCCATGTACTATTTATTGCAACAATTTTGGAAACCCAATGTCCACTACATTGACATTCTTGAAAACGAAATGCAGGTTTGTGGGGGGGGGGGCTTCTTGTTTTCATTGAAAACTCACTTGTATGCTTTTCTTCATGTTTACAGCACTACTGTAGAAGACATTCCTGTGCCTCACCTACTACTCAGGGCTCTGTGTGGTGGTTTCTTCAAAATACATGATGGAGCTATTTCTCATTTCTTTTGGTTAATTCAGGAGAGCGGTGTGGAATGACCGCAGGGTGCTCATTGCTGATTGCCACCATGCTATTCTTATTTCCAAACGTCTCTCAAGAGAGGCATTCCATCTTTACAGGTATGATGGTTGCCAGGCTTTCTCAAAATACAAATGTGTGTCCTTTCTCCATTAGAAACCCACCCTCATGGGCACACATTCCACCCGAGCCAGTGTTGCCTGAAACCTGCAGTGAGGCTTTCTTACCTTGGCGCCTGAGAATTCTCTCTGATCTGACAGGCTCTAGTGGAGATACAGCCAACCTCTGGGAGACTCAGGCCTTTGCCTGCTGTTCCAGGGGCCTTTGTATGTTTACTAACCCTGGCCTAAGTGGATGTGATAGGTCTGATCCCAGCACCAAGTGTGAAGTCATGGGGAAGTATTGAACCTGGTTGGCAGACGGGCATTAGAGGCAGTCACAGCAGTCAGATCTCTACACAGAAAGCCTGCTCCTCTTCACTTTGAACCACGGCTTTGTATTTCATTGTTAAAGTTTACACAGGCCTTTCTAGGATGCTGACTTGTAGACTCTACATGAGTTGATATGGGAGAATTCAGCATCTTCAGTTTCCATATGAAAAAACAGAAGGTTAAGATGGTAAGCAGGTGACCCAAGATGATGCATCAGGTGATTGTTAACTGACATTTTGTATCCCCCAAGTCTTCAGAGTCCAGTCCTTTGCTCTCCTCTTCTCCTGCCTCTAAGGAACCCCAAGTCATATTCCTTATAGATACACTTACCGGCTCCCTAATTTATCTTTTTGTGTTGTTAGACCTTATCACCAGGCTCTTAGTTTTCAAGTGACTGCTGGGCCACAGACTCTCAACAAATTTCTAAAATTGAAAATGGAGTCTCAGCTGAAGAAGGAACAGGTATTGTTTAACAGACATTGAAGACCATACCATTAGAACATGGTTACACCTGAACTTAATGACAAAGGAAGATGTTCAGCTATCACTTCCTTGACTTTCTTGGTTGCATTGATCCCCTCCATCATTGTCATCCCAACGTGTAGAGGGCTCTCAATATCTCCATGGATCTCACCTGCATGGCACGTCACCATGGATTTCTCTATGCCCCATGTGTTACTGCCTTTTGCTATTTTTTTCTCATTAGTATTTGATTTTTCTGTGTATGAACTGCCTCCCAACCACATGCTAAGCTTGCAGAGAGAAAGCAGGGCTGTGTCTTACACTTTTCTCCATTCCTTAGATTAGAGGTTGCCTATCAGGATGTTTACATAAACCCCACGCCAGGGGAAACAGATTCTTATAGATATGATCGTTGTCTACCCATGCTCCATTGCCTTCCTCCATTGCCTTCCTCTGTTGGGGTATCACACGATCCAGAAATGCCAGTGAGATCGAAAGAGGTTAGCTCAGGAAAGTTCTAGTTTCCATGTAAAAGGGCCAAGAAGTGCTTGCTGTTCTATCTCTTTTCTTTTTCTCTGTGAATGCAGGACACATGACTTGGTCTGAAGGCAGCAGTCCTGTGACATGGGCATCAAGCATTAGGCTGAGATCTTGAGAGCCAGAAAAATAAGAAGCACAAGCCTACAGGACCAGTTACACAATGAGCATCTGCATCGAGGCCGGAGACACCTCCGCCTGACTGTATATGTATTTTCCCTTATATGTATGTATGTATGTGTGTGCGTGTGCGTGTGCGTGTGTGCGCGCGCGCGCGTGTGTGTGTGTGTGTGTGTGTGTGTGTGTGTGTGTGTGTGTGTTTGTGTGTGTGGTGTGTGCCTGTGGAGGCTTTGAGACTGATGTTGGGAATCTTCCTAGATTGCTCTTCCACTTATTCCTTCAGGCAATATCTTTCAGTCAAACCCACGCCAAGCTGGGCCAGCACTTAGTATTTACATGGTTTCTGGGTTACCAAACTCTGAGATGATTTATTTTACGTATATGCATGTTTGCCTGCATGTGTATATGTGCACCAAGTTTATGACTATTGCCTTGGGAGGTCAAAAGAGAGTATCAGATCCCCAGGAACTGTAGTTACAGATGGTTGTGAGCCACCATACAGGTGCTGGGAACTGAACCTGGGTCCTTTGCGATCACAAGTGCTCTTAACCCCCGAGCCGTCTCTCCAGCCCTACTCCCAGTCTTCTTGTGAACGAGACATTACTGTCTATATTGCTCACGCCATTTCTAACTCTGATGGTGGAGATTCAGAGTCTCACACTGAACCTGAACCACACGCTTCTTTGTGTCTCCTAATGTGTAAGACGAACACAAATAAAGGCGCATGACTGGCTATTGGTTGTCACTGTTTCTGAGGAGAAAATAAAATCAGTTCTGATATGCTCAGGAGTGGCACAGGCTATGACCTGTGCTGGACACCACAAAAGCAGTTATATTTGTAGCATGGATGCAAGCAGAAGCAACGAAGAGTGTGAGGCCTATATGTCTTGGTTTGGGTTTTGGTGTTGTCGAGAGACACCATGACCAAGCAATTTTTATTAAAAAAAAAAAAAAAAACATTTAAACATTTAATGGGGGCTTACTTAGTTTCAGAGGGTTAATCCATTATCATCATGATGGAAAGCATGGCAGCATGCAGGCAGACATGGTGCCGGAGAAGGAGCTGAGAGTTCTACATCTTGATCTTCAGGCAGCAGGAGAAGACTGTGTGCCACACTGAGTGTAGCTTGAACATATCAGACCCCAGGGAGACACACTTCTTCCAACAAGGCCACACCTACTCCAACAAGGCCACACCTCCTAAGAGTGCCACTCCCTGTAGGCCAAGCATGCAAGCGCATGAGTCTATGGGGGTCATACCTATTTAAACCACCATATATATATGACAGAGAAGAGAAAGTCCAGATATGTGTTGATTGACTCAGACCCTGATTCTCACTCTCCCTGTGAGGAAAAGGGAGTTAACATCTGCGAAATAAGCAGTGGAGATGGGTCTTCAGATGGGTCTCTGACACCAAGGGTCCTGTGATCAAAAGCCTCCTCCAATGTTACCAGTGATGAAGAAGATGGCAATCCCCATTTGAGGGATTCTGAGTAGGGATGATGATTCCAGTGAAGAGTGACAAGTGCCCGTGCTTGAAAAAGAGCTGGTTGGATGTTTTGAATGGTGGTTGGATGTTCTGGACCCACTTCACCTGATGCAGCCATAAGTGGCTCCTCCCTCCTAGTTTTAGAATTTTTCTCAAGTGTAACATGCTGCCAAATTTTTCCCCTCAGTAGTCTGCTCATAGGAGAACTCTTCATGACTTATTCTCTGAGGGGCTAGCCTTGTGAGTGGCATGTAACAGGTGTTTAATAAATTTGTTAAGTAAATGAGTGGCATCAATCAATCAATCAATCAATCAATCAATCAATTCTTCAGGAAGGGCCCTGCTAGTCATAGATGTCATTCCTTTAATAAATGTCTCAGGTAGCACACCAAAGAGAGACACAGAACCAGGATAGAAATATATCCAAATTTCACCTACACGTTAAAGTAGATTTCATACGGTTGCTTCTTGTAGGGCCTTTGATGCAAACAATAATTATATTCATGTAAATAATAATTACATAAGAAACTGTTGTAGTTGTGTGGCCTAAATAGCAGGGTATTTGGGAGAGAGTTGAAGCCATAGGACTAATTTTATTTTATTTTTTTCACCTACAGAATTTTGACTCATTTGGGTTGCCATACAGTCAGAAAGGGCAAAACATGGCTTCCCTTTATGTAATTTAAAGTTTCACAATGGGAACAAATAATTAGGGGAACTTTCCCCAACTCTTTCTATGGAAGAAAGAGGTCTGGGGTCTGAATTCACCTTTCCACCAGTCTTCTTTGACTCCATTAATTACACAGTCAAACTTCTTGACTATTTTCTGATCAGAAAGGAGGTCATTTAGTTGGGTTTTAGAATATCAGACAAAAGCAGCTGCCCCATTGCTGAATTAGGGAAAGAGGAAATACTGACTCAATCCATTTGAGCAGGGAGCAGCGTGGGCAGAGAGGGTCAACCTTACACATCTTTTATTGCAAAATAGTTCCAGATCTCTTGAGACTGGCTGAGTGGGAGAGAATAGATTACGCTCCTGATGTAGAAGCTATCTATGACGACCGGAAAACAGCACTTTGGTACTGAGAAGGATGGAGAGCCTGCCTTCCATCCAGGACGGCATCTGACCACTTTGATATCTGCACAGCACTTGGGAGTTTCTAAGTCTTAAGAATGTGAACTCATTAACACAAAACTGGAACTAATCTTAGCCTTGGCTTTTTGTCTTGGGAACAGAATTGGCTCTGAGGTTCTAAGTGACTCACTGAGGAAATACTTGGGCATGCTGTGCAAGGCGAGGGCAATATTTTAACAACAGGCCAACATGTAAAACATGGAGAAGAATCACAAATGAAAGGAAAATAAATGAAGGGGTCCAGAAACCAAGGAAGGCTCAGAGCAAAAGGCAGATACCATACCCTGGAAACGAAACGCCAGCACTTCGGAAACAAAACATCTGTGCTAGAATCATCAATGAACTTGCAATGAGACTTAAGAAATAGCTACAGCAGCTTGCCTTCCATCCTTTTGTGCTTGCCCCATGCCAAGTGGTTGAATATAAAGTACCCTAACGGATGTTAAGTGTTTTATAAATTAAGGGCTCTGAAAATATAAGCCATGACCATCCTTATTGGAGAAGAGACCACCATGATACTGAAATTATGAGGTCTACCAGCCAAAGATCTTGCCCAGAAGGAAGCTATGAAACCTTGAACAAAATTAAAACAAAACAAAACCATTTCCCAGCCTTTGGCCTTGAACTGCTACAAGAGGGAACCTCTTTTAACATCATGAGTGTTAGAACTGTGGCATTACCGGAAGGGGAGAGTCTGTCCTTTCCTGCCCTCTTTCCAGAAGACAGAAAATTGGAGTCAGAGTCCATGGCTGCCAGAAACATGCTGTGTTACCCTTTTCCCTCCCCTACTCTGGGCAGACATTACTAATCAATCATGATTCTGTGAGTCTCTTCGATAGCCTCAGGCTTCTTGTCTACACAGTCTTTCCGGAAGCCACTGGTAACGACCAATCCTGAACTCACTGGCAGGCCTTGAACCTGTGATACTCCTGCTCCAGTCTCTTGAGAAGCTGAAATTACAGGCCCGTTCCACCAGAGCTGACTAGTGCTTTCATTGTATAGATGAAGAAGGCAAGGTACAGGAAGTCAGCACCCTTGGGGTTCAAGTCCACACACACCCCCTCCATGCACACATATCTCTGTGCTCTCCCTATGAATCATGTCACTTAGAACTAACAGAACAGTGAGGGCTTTGGAGCATGGCCAACGATCTCCATGCCCTAGAGACGTCCACGTCTGGAAAAGAGAAGAGCCCCACTCCTTGTCTGGAGGAAGCTGGCAGCTGTGACTCCTTCCTGAGAACAGGACACTTGCTGGAAGTCTCTTGTTACACTAGACAGTGGCCAGAGAAAACTTAGCCTTCTCTGCTTCCAAGTATCCATTTAAACTCAGCAGAGTGCGCACCATTTATACAGAAGGTTTTCGCAGCACAGGAGGATGTCATTTCTCTATTTTACATGAGTGGGCATATCTCCTCCCCACCCCCACCCCCCACCCCAGGGCATAGCATGGGGCAGAGCCCTTGCAAAGGTAACTCAAGGCCTCCTGTGGCAGCCAGAGGCAAAAACCAGCCCAGCCTGCGGCCTGAGGCCTACGGGCACTTCAGGAGCTGTTTTTGTGAATGTTCTCTTGGAAAATGAGAGTTTCATGCAGATCCTAGATAATATTCTTGGTCACATCCGGACCAGGCTTGAGGCTGGCCTCTCTGGAAACTCCGTTATGGGCATGGGAACATGGCCAGGGAAGGTAAACTGAGGGTTCACTCCTTCCCAAGTCTTAGCTGCGGGTAAATGAAGACGGAGGAGGAGACCCACCAACATCACTTTGATAGGTCCATCTTATCACTGAATTTTCCATCTCCAGCACTTCCTGCTCGGTGACAAGCATCAGAGTGATAACAGAAAAGAAAGCTACCATAAGCCCCCCCTCCTTACACACTTTCTTATGACTGACATTTATAAGAACTAGGGAAGTTTCCTCTTTCATCCATTTTACTGTGTGCATGTGCGTGCGTGCGTGCGTGCGTGCGTGCGTGCGTGTGTGTGTGTGTGTGTGTGTGTGTGTGTGTATGTGTGTGTACACAGCAGGCCTATAGTCTTGTGTAGTGATGTCCAACCCCTCTTGTGTGGTGACAGTCTCTAAAATCTATGCCTTGAGCAGACTCTAGCACACAGTACCTGTTGTTGGTCACTGCCCTCATGATGTCCATCAGATCTGGACTCTCCTCTATATTGCTGGAATTTTGTACCCTAATAGCCTCCACTTTCTTGTCCCTAATAACCAGAGTGGCACCTTCTGTTTCTATGGACAACATTTGACCCATTTTAAATTCCACACATAATATGAAGTGGTTTTCTTTCTGCATCTGGATTATTTGACAATTCTTTCCTCTAGGTGCCATGTATTGGCACAAATAGAAAGACTTTTTTCTTCTTCTTAAAGGCTAAACAATATTCCATCATGGGATATAAACTACATTTTTAATAAGTTGATTCATCTGTCAGTAGGCTCCCTGGGGACTTTCTGTGGCTTGTCTGTTATGACCAGTGCTGCAGAAAGCATGGGCACAGTTTATAGGCTGTGATTTCATTTCCCTTGGGCTTATATGAAAAAGAGGGATAGCTGGTCTACGGTAGCTCTGTTTTTAATCCCATTCAAAGCCCCCATGTGCCAGACGGTGGTGGTGCATGCCTTTAATCCCAGCACTCAGGGAAGCAGAGCCAGGAGCATCTCTGTGAGTTCAAGGCCAGCCTGGTCTACAGAGCAAGATCCAGGACAGACACCAAAGCTACACAGAGAAACCCTGTCTTGAAAAAAAAAAGCCCCCCCCCACTATTCAAGTCATCTGCATCCTCACCAACAGCACCCAGTGAGTGGGTCCCCTTTCTCCTCACCCTGGACAACACTGGTTATCTTCTCTGTTTTATTAAAGAGGTCCTCTTTGCTGTGGGATGTTCTGTATGTCCTGTGGGAGCTCGTTCTCAGGTTCCTTGTGGTTTTACCCAGCAGTTCCACATAGAGGATGATTAGGACCACGGCCTAAGTGCAGGTGTCTGAGATGGTCTACACTTGGCTGTGCTGTGGGATGGTCTGTATGTCAAGTTGCTCTGATTGGTCAATAAATAAAACCTGATTGGCTGTGGCTAGGCAGGAAGTATAGGCGGGACTAACAGAGGAGAAATAGACGATCAGGAAGGCAGAAGGAGTCACTGCCAGCCACCACCCTGTCAAACAGCATGAAAGGATGCCGGTAAGCCACCAGCCACGTGGCAAGGTAAAGATTTGTGGAAATGGATTAATTTAAGCCATAAGAACAGTTAGCAAGAAGCCTGCCATGGCCATACAGTTTGTAAGCAATATAAGTCTCTGTGTTTACTTGGTTGGGTCTGAGCAGCTGTGGGACTGGCGGGTGACAAAGATTTGTCCTGACTGTGGGCAAGGCAGGAAAACTCTAGCTACACTCTTTTCAGATTAATTTTGTTCTTGTTGTTAGAACACAAAGCAACGGGTTCCGCTCAGCATTTCCATTCACATACGTCATCATATCGCGGTCCTTATTTGCCCCCTCCTTACCCTCCCATATGCGCTCTTCTTACTCATCCCAACCAGTCTTCCACTTTCACAGCCTAAATACTCCGTTACCCTCTCTGTTCCCCGCTGCGCTGCTAAGTTTCTTATGTTAGAGGGGTCAAAACCACTTAGCTGCTTCTCTTCTCACCGGCGATTTCTTTGGGTCCGTTTCCGGTCTGTGCCCTGCCCCCAGCAGCATCCTAGGGACTTTTTTGATGATTCTCTTCCAATCCCTCTTTCAAGCTCTTCGTTCATGTTCCCACCCAGATGTCTGTCCTGAGTCCTACTCCGTTAAATCTGTTCAAAGAACTATGACAGATTTGGTGGTAGTCTCCGTTATTTTTTGGCTCCTTTCAGGGTTGGTAGGAGAATAGGTTGGAGTAAAGGAGATGCTCTTCAAATTCACCTAGGGAATAGGGTGCCCAGTGGACAAAAGACAGAGATGAAGTCCAATAGCAAATCACATAAACTCCAGTGAGGTAAACGATAAAAAAAAAAAAAAAAAAGACTCGAGAGCTGAGCACATCCTGAACCACCTTTCCAACTGCCCTACACTTCCAGCAGGAGTGATACAGGCAGATTATAGCTAAAGACAAAGGTCCTTACCGTGTACCCAGTAGTCCAGTGTGGAAGTCACAGTCCCCGTGGTGTGGGGACACCTGCATCTGTAGTGGCGGTAGAGCCATTGAGATACACAATCACAGCCCCGCTGACGTCAGCACTTAGGAAGGTGCTTGGCCTCTTTGAAAGGTTGTCCGTTGTATGAGCTGTGTCTCTTTAAAGAAGAGAGAGGGCCTGTGTGTGCAATAATAGCAGGGTTGCTTGTCTTTTCCGCCCCCGTTTCATACATTCATAAATGCATCCAACTGGCCAGGGCCACTTTGCTCAGGAAAACTGTGTTGTTAGACTCTTAGATGGTCTTTTAATAAAAAACCCAGAGCCAGATATCAGAGTGAAAGCTGAAAGATGAGAGAAGCAGAACAGCCAGCCACTAGTTCTTACCTCTACCAAATTCTCAGCCTAAAGAAAACGAGTTCCTGTTTCCTCGCGCCTTATATACCTTTCTCTGTCCTGCCATGTTACTTCCTGGGATAAAAGGCATGTGTGCTTCCCAAGCAAAGGCATGAGCTCTCAAGTGCTGGGATTAAAGGTGTGTGCCACCACTGCCTGGCTATGTGTCTAATCTAGTGGCTGGTGTTATCTCTTTCAGAATATTCAGAAAACTAGTAAATGAAACCTTTTGGGCCCAAAGCATTTTTTTTAAACTTCACATATTAGGCTGGCAATATGGTTCAGTAAAGAAAGGACATCTGCTGCTATACCTAACTGAGTTTAATCCCCTGGACCCACACAATAGAGAGAGAATTGACTTTCACAAATTGTCCTCTGACCCTCCTATACAAGCTGCAGCAGGAGCCTGTGGATGGACACACACACACACACACACACACACACACACACACACACACACACACACACAAATTACCAGACTTCTTTGATAGACCTAGGACTACTCATACTACTTGTCTATCTTGCCTTTTGGTTTTGTTGTTGTTTGGTTTGTTAGGTTTTGTTTGTTTGAATTGGTCCTTTATAGTTTTTAGGGATTTAATTCTATTTCATGTAAACTGTTGAATTTGTGTAGAGGAGTTATTGGTAGTGTTTTCTTTTTGTGCTGATGCTTTTCAAACAATGACATCTCTTCCCTTTCTAATACTGGAATCCTGCCCCTCACCCCCTTCCCTCTTTTTCAGTCTCACTGAACTGAGTGATGTTTATTGAAGAACCAGCATTTATTTGATGAATATTCTCTCTTGTTTATTGTTTCCTTCCTTCTACTTGCTCTGGGTTCATTTTGTTCTCCTTCCTCTAGTTCAGTGGTTCTCAACCTGTGGGTCTCGACACCTTTGGGAGCTGCATATCAGAATCTTGCATGTCAGATATTTACATTGTGATTTGTAACAGTAGCAAAATTACAGTTATGAAGCAGCAACGAAATAATCTTATGGTTGGGGGTCACTACAACATGAGGAACTGTATGAAAGAGTTGCAGCATTAGGAAGGTTGAGAAGCACTGCTCTAGTTCCTCAAGGTGGAGTTTAAACTGTTTGTTTTTAAAATTTTCCTTTGTCTCTAATGGAGAATATTTATTGCTGTTATTGCTATTGACTTCACTCTAATCACCACTTTAGCTGTATTCAAATTTTTTTCAAGAGTTATTTACTTTTATTTTAAGTACATGCCTGTATGTTTGTATGTGACCCATGTGTGTGCCGTACCCAAGGATGACAGAAGAGGGAGCCATTCACCCCGGAGCTGGAATGACAGATGAAAGTGAGCTGCCATGTGGTTCTGGGAACAGACTCAGATCCTCTGTAAGAGCTGAAGGTGTTATTCGCCTCCGAGCCATCTCTCCAACTCCTCAGCTGATGTTTTTAAACTGTTTTGATTTTATAATGATCAGTTTTATTAACTGTGCCATCATATGATAGTTTTCTGTTTGCTCTGTTCTTGTGTTTTGCTTTGTTACATCTTATTTTTCTTTATTTCCCCTCTCTTGCCTTCCTTGGAATACTTACCAGAACTTCATTTTAATTTGCCTAAGGAGCATTTGGCCATTACTTCTTCATAAGAGCTCTTCTTCAGGGATTAACATACACTTGATTCTTCAGTCTAATTAGAAGTTACGATCACCATTCTAAGAGCAGCACAGGAGATGGGCTGTGGGACCAACCCCTGGACCAGCTTCCGGCTTCACCACAGTAGTTATCCTCTGTGCCACAAACATTGAACACCAACAGGAAGTGGTGCAAGTTTTGCATTCAACGGTCATTCATATTTTAAGGAACCAAACCCTTGCCATTTCTGTCGTTCTTGATTGATTCTGATCCCCCTCTGATGCCATGCCTCTTCTTCTAAATGAGTTCTTCTAGCATTGGGGTGAGGGGTGCAGTCATGAACTGGTATTTATGATCAAAGTCATAGTTGACATTAACAAGATGCCAGACACACACATACACACACACACACACAAAACAACAACAACAAAACCTCAGCATACTGTAGTCTTGATGCAAAAACCCCAGTCGTTCAAGTAGGTCTTCTGAAAGATAAAATGTAGTTTTCCTAGATGAAGAAATGTTAGTTCGCCCCAGGTAGACAGATATACATTGCGTGTAGAATATATTCGACTGGATATGGGTCCTGATGGAACTGCCCACTCCTTGGGGATTTTCCACTGTCTTGTCCCTCCCTTCCAGCCCCTGTGGCTCTGGTGAGCTACCTCAGTCACCTGGGCCCCCCTTCCTCTGCCCAATGCATATTGTTTTCCTCCGCTTACTGCCAGGACGATTCCTTGTCTTTAGTTTTTAATTTCATTGAATTACCTTGTATTTTGACGTGGGTTTCTTTCTTTGTGTATTCTGTTTGGGGTTCACTAAGTTCCTCGAATTAATGACAAGTATGTGTGGAGGCCACATTTAGGGCCTTCAACCCGTTTTTACCTTCGCATAATCTGCTCTGTATGCATTGTATTACCTTTGCATACTCTCTGCTCTGTATGCATTGTATTACCTTTGCATACTCTCTGCTCTGTATGCATTGTATTGCCTTTGCATTCTCTCTTCCTGAAGGTCTGAGGACATGAACTGAGGTCGGAGCTTTTTGTACTTCACGGAATTCTTTGAGGTTTTGCTCATTTATAAAACTGTGTCATCTCTGTGGCTAAAGTGACATAATTGCCAGTGATCTATTTTTAAGTTTACTAACTCCTCGGCCACAGTCTCAGCACAGGGTCAGACTTGAGAGGTGGCTCAGTGGGTAGAGCACGGGCTTCCCAAGCCTGATTAGCCTGGTTCCGTCCCCAGAACCCACTTAAAGCTGTCCTCTGACCTCCCTCCCTATGTGTGCCATCCATAATAAATAATAATAATTTAAAAAATAAAATATAAGGGTGTTATGATATTACATATGCTGGCGGGAGGTTCTGGCGGAAAGAGCCAAGGTGCCCTACGGTGGGTGGGAGACCGAGATGCCATGCAGACAGCACTCAGTGAAGAGTTTTATTTGGTGGGGGGAAGAGATGGGGAGAGAAAAGGAAAGCGAGATACGGGGGCGGGTGTGTGTGTGAGAGGTTCAAGAGGTGCGCACCCTGTGGGAGGAAAGCAGAAGAGAGAAATGGGCTGAGTTTTCCCTTAAGAATAGGCTTTTATGTCAGGGCATACGGTGGCGCCCAAAGGCGGGATTAGAATATTACCAACCAGCTCTCCATCTGCTGAGCACTTATGCTCAGGTCTCAGTGTTCATGAGAACAGTCATGATTGATGGATGATGTGTGTACATAATGTTGTGTACGTCCCCCTTCAGTCTTGCTTTGTTCTATTTTCCCTCTCAGTGCTTTGGTAAGAAATATCCCAAATAATTCATCAGTAAGATGCTTTCTGCGTAAGTATGAGGACCTGAGTTCAGATCCCCAGCACCCATTTAAAAAGCCATGGGACAAGGCAGCTGCAACCATAACCCTAGCTGTGACAAGGTGCAGACAGGTACATTCCTGCAGCTTGCAGACTAGGTAGTTTCACCAAATTGGTGAGCTCCAGGTACAATGACAGACCCTGTCTCCAAAGACAAGATAGAGAACAGTAGAAGAAGACACCCAACATCTGTCTCTGGCCTCTTTTGTATACACCACACGTGCACACCTGTACACATGTGCACACCCATGAACAAGTACACATACATACACTATACACATACCTCTCAACAGAGAGAGAGAGAGAGAGAGAGAGAGAAAAGAAGAAGAAGAAGAAGAAGAAGAAGAAGAAGAAGAAGAAGAAGAAGAAGAAGAAGAAGAAGAAGAAGGCGGCAAAATCAGTGGTATCTGTTTCACCCAGGAGTGATTCATCTATGACCTTGATCCTCAGTTGCTTTGTGGGGGATAAGGTTCTGGATATTAAGTCCATGACCTTGCCCATGCTCAACACTGCTGTAGCACTGAGCTCTGTCTACCCCCAGCCCTCAAGTTTCTTTAAGTACCATTTTGCAAATGCTTCAAAACATCGGGTAATACATCAAGAAGACATTGCTTCATCAGAATCTCACAGTGATATTTTGAGAGACCCATTAGCATCATGTCACAGATGAAAAAGAACAGCTTGGGAATATCATAGTTTACCTGAACTCTCATGACTAGTATGGGAAGCAAAATGGTGGGTCCCCAAAGATGCCCTCATGCAGAAACCTGTGGATGTTGCTGTGGACACAAAAGAACTTTGGGGGTGTTATTAAGGGCAAGGTGTGAGGTGTTCTGGATTATCCAAGTTTGTTCAAGGTAATCACAGTGCTCCTTTCAGAAGGAAACAGAAGGGTGGAAGCCAGTGCAAGAGACATCACTACATTAGCACAGTTGGAGATCTGAAGAGGTGACGGTGTTCTGGAGGTGGGGAAGAGCCATTCTCAAAGCTCCACTTACACCTCTGTAAGATGGAAGAGAGGAGGACACAAGTAGTCCTGCAAACATGAAGAGGGACATGAGCTCTGTCAACCCCTTCATTTGAGCATGGTGTGACCCATTTTGGATTCTGTATCCCAGAACTGGTCACTAAATTTTCATCGTCTTACAGATGATGTCGGACTGTCTCGGTGAGAGAATGATTGGTATAATCTAGACCAGGGGAGGAGAGCAATTCAGATGGCCCAAATGGTGAAAGGGCCACTGAATGAATGAGCTCTAGGGTCTCAAAGGCTAAGACCGCTGACTATACAGTTTTATGTTTGGTCAGGATGGACATTTTAATTGGAGGTATTGGAACAATGGAATGTTACAAAAATCACTGCAGTCAGGGGCAGCCGAAAACAGGGACACCTGTTTCCATAGTCTCCTTTTTCTCCAATCATTTTGAAAGAACGTGGCTCACCTGAACCACCTGTAACATTCCATCATGATTGCTTTGGTAACTCTCTTTTCCATAAGCAACAACCATCTTCTCACTAGAACTCAATAACGCTTGAACACAGTCATTTATTGCATTTTTATTTACTCAATGTGTGTGTAAGGGGGTGTGCGTATGGAACTCAAAGAGGACAACTTACAGTGGTTGGTTCTCTCTTTCCATCTTGTGGGTCTTGGGACTTGAACTCAGATCATTAGGGTTGCCATCAAGTACCTTTACCCACTGAGCCATCCTGCCAGCCCTCACTAGTCATTCTTAACCATGGAATACTGACTTCTACTGCAATTAGTATGGCTACTTGACAATGTGCCATGTAGAACTCTTAGTCATAGGTCGGATTTACTTTTACTTAGGAACACCAAGGAACTGTACCCACTGGTACAGCCCCAAACTCCAAATTCTGACTCATCTGCTTGTGTTAGGAAGTCAACGTCACCCACTGGCCTTGCATCAGTAGACCCAGAACCTTTGACCTGCCTTTCCTGTCCTTTTGAATGTGGTGACGAGAAGATGATTAAACAGTTAGCTTTTTTATCTAGCTCGTCTGTTTGGTGTTGCAGCAACAGAACACGAGAGATTCGGTAACTTACAATGAAGAGACTATCACTTGGCTCAGAGTTCTGGAGGCTGAACCATCCAAGGTTGAACGGCCCCCATCAAGCCAGGCCCTTCCTCTCTTTAGAACATTGCAGAATGTAATACATCAGAAGAGGGCACATGTAAGAGAAGAGGGGAACCAAGTCTGATTTGTAACAAACCCACTATCAAGCTAATGAACTCACTCCCAGGATGACATGTATAGTGATAAGGGAAGAATCCTCATGACCGATCCATCTACTAGCCACTTGGTAAGGATCCTGCTTCTAGAAACTTCTGGTGAGGATTAAGCCTCCAGTGAATCCCAGGGAACAGAATGTTTCTGAACAGCGCAGAGTTGTGAGGCAGAGGTACCTGTCAACAGGAACAAGGGGAATGGTCGAGGCAGATGCTGTTAGATAAACACAAGTTTTATCTTCTCATACCTGCCAAGTCATGGAGGACAGCTGGGTGGTGTGTCTTCTCTCTGACTTTCTACCCATTGACTGGTTCTGCCCTGAGTGTAGCAGCTACAAGAGTTGGGGCAAAGCTGTGACTAGAGGAAGCTCCAGATGGCAGTGGTTTTATTTGCATTTAGGAAGTGACACCAGATTTTTCTTCATACAAATGACAGTGGGTGCAATAGACCTCAGTAGGAACGGTGCCGTTGACTCCATCGGAACTATCTATGGATACGGCTTCCACCTTTTGGGTATGAAATGCTTTGCATGTCGAATATTCTTTTTCCTACTTCTGGGAGTAGAACCAGATATTTACTCTCTCACAGAATTCACATTGCTCCCACTTGATCTCTCTGCATGTTTAGCATTAAAACTCAGTTTTATTAGGAAATTAGGAGTTTTTCACAACCCAGCACAATCGTTCCTGACCCAAAAGTGAGTGGTTTGGTTTTGAACAGTGGACTGAAGTTTAGAGGAAAGCAAACAAGCACAGAAGGCAGGTTGGCTCCAAGAAGAAAACCTTGGGGTCTCTTAGAGGTAACTCTGAATGTGACAGGGATTTTCTTCAAGCTCCCCGACCCCCGTTGCTCCCCATTCTCTCTCTGCCTTCAGTTTGCATAACTCTACAGTGTTTACAGTGTGCCATATCTGCTCTGAATATATTATATAAAGATAGCCCATAACTTAACGATGTCTTGGTCTACAATTTTCTCGCTTTCTGAAGGGAAACGCTCTGTCATTAAGCTAGGACTTCTAGTATTTGATGTAAAAGACACATTTTCAACTTACAGCATTTTCCATTTTAGTAGGTTGACAGAAATAGAGCCCCAATTTAACCTGGAGTATATGCTTGTGCGTGCACACTCACACACAGGCATGCACACCTATATAGATGATCTCATAGAATGTGTACTGTTGTTTTATACATTTGTAAAATCATTACACTAAAGCACTGAGCACCAGACACCATGCTGGTCACAAAGGAAAGTTAAGGGCAGAGTCATCATTGGAATTATGGCGTCTGGTTGTATGCCCTTGGCCACCACTCTGTAGCACCATGTGGACTTCACTCAATGAGATATGGATGGATGGGGTAGATTGTCGCACACATCTATTTCTGTTCGAGGTTAGATTTACCTCACATGTTAGTGATTCCCAGCTCCTTTAGTGATTTCCCCAACTGCTCCCCCCCAGTCTGTCTTCTCAGAGGTTTCTTCCCATGCATATGTGTTTATCTGAGCTCTGCTTTTGGAGGGGGTGGGGTGCAGGACTTGAACACAGGGCCTTGCACTTGATAAACAAGCACCCCACCAACAAGCTACATCTCAGCCCAGAAGACTCCATTCTTTTTGTTTGTTTGTTTGTTTGTTTGTTTTCTTGAGACAGTGTTTCTCTGTGTAGCCCTGGCTGCCTTGGATCTCACTCTGTAGACCAGGCTGGTCTCAGACCCAGAGATCTGCCTGCCTCTGCCTCCACCTTAAATCCCACGAATGCTGGGATTAAAGGCAAATGTTAGCACTGCCACACAAGAACACTCATTCTTAAAAAGCAAAATTGCACATGCGCGCATCAGCTCCTCTGTGTTCTCCCTCCCTCTCCTTTATCACTAAGCCTCCTGGAAAATCAATCTGAACTCTTTTCTTCCTTGGGCACCTGAGTGCTTTTTGCAGTCTGGCCTGCTTCAAGGCTCTCCCATAGTTACTGCTTGATTAACCACCTTCAAACTATGATTGCCTCTGCCTCCGTGGCTTTTTATTGTGAGCCAAGCATCCTTTGAAATTCTCTACACCCCCTGGACAGTATGACATGACACTCTCCTTTCTCATGATCCTCTCCTCCCTTACCACCCCATCCCACCCCTTGGGATAACCTCACGATCTGGGTCTCCCTGCCCACAAGTGGGTGTGCTACAAGGGCCTGCCCTTGGCTTTCTTTTTCTTCCTCACCATGCCTGCTTCCCTAGCTGATCTTACCGACACCCACAGCTTAAATTATTACCTCTCTTTTTAACTCTGGTTCCAGGGCCAGCCCTCTCTGACATCTTGTTCTGTGCATTCCATCCTCCAGCTGAACATCTTGGGCTGGAGGCTCTCCATTTGGCAAGGAAACCTCGGTGTCTTCTCCCGACTCTCCTTGGATAGGAGGGCTCAGTCAGTACAAGCCAAGGGCCTGAGATTCATACTTCCAGAATCAATACAGTGCTAACTCTGCCTGCAAGAACTATCGGTTCTGATAGCTCAGGAAGTTGGGGAGGGGGAGCCAATGGGGGATGTGAAGTGTAAACATGAATCAGATGGAACAGGAAGACACAGCTCATATTTTACATCGGCTGCCCAATGACTAACCAGGACACGTTTTCACGTAGTGCTGAGCTGTTCATTTTTTCCCTTGCTGATGGTTTCAAAAGAGATGCCATAATTTATCCCTTCCTTTAATTCCATGGTCTCTTAGATTGTCCCTTGAGAGTCTCCTAGGACCTCTGCAGATGAAAATGTAGCCGGCTCCTCCCTTTCAAACAATACACTTGCATCTGTTTTCTCTCGTTTGATTAAGAGCCTGGGCAGTGGGTCAGAACCTTTACTCTGGCAACAAAATTTGGATTTGGTTGGAAGCCAGAAAACACACACACACACACCAAAAAAACCTGGAAGCCATTAGAAATTGTCCCTTTTCACACAACCAAAAGCCATTGAACAGGATTGGCAAGAGATCTTTGGGTAAGAAGAACATCTTTGTAAAGATGTCCAAAAATGACCAGCTACGTGCTCATCCTTACAATTAAGCAGCAGTTCCCGACCTCCCAACCCAAGGAACAGGTTTGAACTGCACGCCGAGATACTTCTGTGTGTTTTGGTGTGGTCTGAAGCCTCTGCTTCAGAAGAGTATGGAGTCATGCTGGTTCTGCGAGTTTCCTGAGGAGGTGGAGAATGCCGGTCGGCGTTCTTGTGGATAGAAGGTAAGGAACGCCTGAGCACCTGCCAGGGTGCACATCCTGGGGGCAGTGTGAGTCTGAAGTCCTGGCACGCGGTGAGTTTATAATGTGTGCACGAGAAAGCGAACACACACAGCAGGCGAGGGGGCAGAGCAGAGAGAATGGAACGGGGGAGGGCGGGGGGGGGGGGCTCGAGGGTTCAGACAGCAATGGGGACAAGGCAGGGCATGTATGTAGACAGCAACAAGGACAAGGAAGGACAATGGGCTGCGAAAGGCATCAATATGGAACTGCTTAGGTCCCAATCCGGAAACAGTCTCTCTACAGTGGGCTGGTAATTACGGACCTCCCATCATTCTTCTTCATGATGTAGCTCCCATTCTCATCTGCAGAAAAGAGAACCAAAGGCTGCCATTAGCAGGCTTCATTTGCACGTAGGTTTTCTGGTCATACGACGCCCATGGTCAGGAAAGCCAGAAAACAACGTGTATGGTGGCTTGACAGGGACCTTTCTCTCCAGCTTATTGGTCTACAACCTGTTTCTCGGAGAGCCTCATTTCTGAGGTGCAGGAATGGTTTCTCTGTGTTTGCCTGATGGATCGCTCCTCTTCTTCCTATGTATCTATCTAATGAGCTTGGTGCTTCCCAGGGTCTCTTGTGTGAAATGCAGACTCCATCATGGGAAGAATACTTGCTGAACAAAAGAATGAGCAAATGTCTGAATAGAGGAAAATCCCCATGAGTCATGTCGACACTCATCTCCTTTCTCGGCAAGAGGAAATTTAATTCCTGTGACTGGCCAGTTTTTCACAGGTAGACCTTGGATTCCAAGTCAATGGAGGCATAGTAGAGATTTTTTTCCCCTGGTTCCTTCCTTCCCTCCTCCCTTCCTTTTCTCCTTCCATCCCTTTATCCATTCTTCCCTCCCTCCCTTCATTCTTTGTTCCTGATTTACCCTGTAGAAATCTCACTGTGGAAGGTGTCACTTGTTCTCTCTGATTCTGTTTGCCCTCACTTCCGGGAGAACGGCTCTCGGACATTCTCAGCTGCCCATAGTGCATCTTGTCTCTCTCTGTGAGAAGAGGCGAGGGGATTCATTTACCTGGGATTTTCATCTTTCACCGGCTTAGGTATACCTCCCAAGCCTCCGACGCATGCCCCGTCTACCTCGACGCTTCATGGCCAGACTATGGGGAAAGGTCACATGGAATAGTCAACAAGTCTAACTGCAGTTTCGTGGGACCTATAGGTGTGAAATTCAAACACAAAGAATGGAGGTCAGCTTTGGAGACCAGCAGGCCCTGGTCATCAACGGACCCAACCTCTGAGTCTAGTTTATATCGACAGCAGTGTGACCTGGCATAGGAAGAACCTCTTGAGGCTTGTATCTTCTTCAGGGAAATGGGCATGGGTGTAAATTTTCCCGTTATAACACAGGGCTTTTGGAAGACTGTAAACAACATAAAAGCAAGGCCACAGGAAGGCGAGGCGCAGGTGTCTCTAGAAGGGAGGTGATCTTGCCAGAGCGTTCTCTTTGCAGTTTCTCCCAAACTCAACTCCAGACTTCAGGGGCCCGTCCCTCAGGCCCCCGACTTCCTACTGCCCCCACCATTCAGTGAGCACAGGGGAAAACACAGGCACGCTTTGACATTTGATGTGCGACTGCTACTTTAAAATATGAATATAAGGAGTTGGAGAGACGGCTCAGCAGTTAAGAGCCCTTGCTGCTTTTGCAGAGGACCTGGCCTGGGTTCCCAGCACCTGTTTTGGGTGCCTCATAACTGCGTGTAACTCCAGTTAGGAAATGGGATGCCCTCTTCTGGCTTCTGCAGTACCTGTGTTCAGATGGTACACACACACACACACACACACACACACACACACACACACACTCAGGCATATACATAAAGCAAATAACTAAATTTTTAAATATTCACGTAAAGATGGTTATGAGCCCATTGTTATGGCTGGCTGACATGTTCTTTCTTTTATTAAGAGTGATAAGAATGACTTATTTTTAAAACCAAAGGGCTATGCTTCTTGGTTGTTTGTTGTTTGTTTGTTTAAGGGCAGACCAAAAAGAACAACAAAACCTGGTTCCTCTCGGGTTTTGAAATGTATTTGCCCCCCACAGTCCTGCCTGTGGGTAGGTCTTACAGCTCCAGAACACCCTTATTCACTTTAAAATAGAGGCAAGAAGCCCACCCTTCCCATTCTGGCCCCCCAATCCTCCCTGGACTTTAGCCGAGTCCATTCACTGAGGACAGGGAGTAGAGGGAGGATTCTGGGTGGCAGAAGAACAGGATAACCCTGGAGGGAAATCTGCCAGTATCTCTTACGGGGTCTGCATAATTATTAACACGTAGCTGAAAAGGGAGCCAACACGGGGATGATAAGAAGGAAGCAAGCAAATTCTGGAGTTTAAACCCATGCTGTTGTTGGAGAGATCACAGCACTTTGGATGCAGCACACTGTGATCCAATCAGGCCCTTGGGCTGGAGCTGTTTGAGTGTAGCCAATGAGAAAATGCAGGGGTGGGGGCGGAACCGGAAGCACAGGGAGGACCCCAAGCTGAAGTCGATGTTCGCTTGGAGCAAGATCAGGCATTTCGTCTCTGTGCACACTGTCCAGTCCACACTGTGTCTCCAAGTACACAGAGAGACACTTGGTAACTACCTCCTAAAACGACGACTCACAAAAGTATGCTGATGGAATGCAAAAGACCGTGCCCTCCGCAAATCTCCCAGGATGAGAAAGTGAATCTGGGTGATACTGAGGTAGGAAGACCCAGGCAGAGCCAACGCGGCCCCTGCAACAACATCACAACTACAACCAACGGTCTGAGTGAGACTTCACAGTGGGAAATTGTGTTTCCCCGACTCGTTTCTCTGATCTTCCCTGGGTGCCGAGCCTGTGTATTAGACGAACAGTGAGAGGCAGCTCTTACTTCCCCTGGTGAGGATTACAGGAGATGAACGCAGGTCATAAGGCAGCAAACACTTATCCAGCGAGCCATCTCACCATCCTCCTGAATTAACAGAGATGGAGAAGCAGAAAAAATTAGAGTTAGGACTCCGTTCAAGTGACACAGAAACTAATGCCAGAACTTATTTTTGAGGCCAAATATATACCAATATACATATGCATTGTCTTAGTTGGGGTTTCCCTTGCTGTTATGAAACACCATGACCAAAAAGCAAGTTGGGGAGGAAAGAGTTTATTTGACTCACACTTCCAGATCATGGTCCATCACTGGAGGAAGTCAGGAAAGGAACTCAAGCAAGGCAGGATCCTGGAAGCAGGAACTGATGCAGAGGCCATGGAGGGGTGCTGTTTACTGGCTTGCTCAGCCTGCTTTCTTATAGAACCCAGGACCAGCAGCCCAAGGGATGGCACCACCCACCATGGGCTCAGCCCTCCCGCATTGATCACTAATTGAGAAAACACCTTACAGCCGGATCTCATGGCGGCATTTCTTCAGCGGAGGCTCCATCCCCTCTGATGACTCTAGCTTGTGTCAAGTTGACACACAAAACCAGCCAGTACATGCATTTATACCTAACAATTATGCCTTATTTAACTTTGATTATATAGTATGTAAAGCGGATATAACGTTAAATAACTCTAACCCAAAATCATCTTAAGTTGCTGTTATCGTATTGATATCATGCTATAGACTTTGCTGCATATAGATCACTTATTTTTAACATTAGAAATGCCCCATGTTGTAAAACTCAGTTTAGTAATAGAGACAGCTAATCTAAATTAAGTCTGGGCCTAGAGGCTGAAGGAAGGAGCTTTTGGCCTCTGACAGAATAATTCACATTTTTGAAGGAGAGCCAATGCCCTTAAAGAACATGCATTTGCATTCTGCATTCGATGTAGCAAACAACAGAAAACATGATTTCTATCCGCTTCCTTTCACTAATTTGCTTCTCTGAAGTCAGTCGTAAGTTGGTTGAGTCCCTCTCGCCCTTTGTTTTCCTGCCCCTGGGATGGTGCCCGACCACAATGAGGGCATAATTGGAGGACGTAAGAGGTTTGATTCGAAAATGTCACAAATGTTGTTAATAAACTCCCATTGACATCAAAGATTTATTAATTCATTCTGCAAGGCAGTCAAGTTCACCGTGCTAAGGGTTTTATTTGGTAGGGAATGAATCTAAATGGCTAAAAAGGCAGATAAAAGACATTTTTGAATATTTTCATTTTAAAATGAAATAGCAAAAAATGTAAATCTCAGGCAGAGAGTTGCCAAAATATGTAGGCCTTTATATCTCCATTCCCCTCTCCGCCCCAGCTGAACAGCTCTGGAAAGAAAGCCTTTACTCACAGAAGGGGTTCTTCTCATTCAGCCATGATCCCAATTCCATGCTAAATCTTCAGCTATAATTTAATCTACGCAAATCATAACAAATTTATCTTAAAGATTAAAAAACAGAACAAATTTTCATGTTTCTTAAGTCACTCGGTCTATTTTAAAAGATTATTTTTATAACTGATGTTAAATTGACTTGATTTTCACAGTTGCTTTCAATTAGATCAAAATGACTTCTTTTGGAATGAACACACACACACACACGCACAAAAAAACACAAAGATGTAAAAATAAATGTTGTGTACGGTGGGGAAAGTGCTACCAAGAACTTCAGTACATGGATTTTTCCATTGCATAATACTTATTTGTATTCTTGTATCATTATCCTTAATCATGCTGACCTATAAATCAAATTTGTGCTTAGAAATTTATGTGTCATACAGTCATCTCATTTGTTTTTCATTCATCAACAATAACAACAGAATAGTTAATATTTTAGTTTCATTTTTGTCACTGTGATAAAATACCCTGAAGAAAAGCAGCAAGGAAGGAAAGGGTTTTTTTGTTTGTTTGTTTTTGTTTTTGTTTTTTTTTTAAACTTGTATTTCCAGGTTACTGTCCCAGGTTTCAGGGAAATCAAGGCAAGAACTTGAAGGGGCTCACCTCACATCCACAGTCAGAACTGTGAGAAGTGAATACATCCATGCTGCTCTTTTTTAATTCATCTGGTTTTCTCCTGTCATGTATAGTTTATGACCCACTGCCTAGGGAATAGTGCCTCCCACAATGGGCTGGGTCTTCCTACATCAATGAACAATCAAGATAATCTCCAACAGACATTTTTATGGCCACGGTAATCTAAATAATTCTTCAAGTAAAAAAATCTTTTCCCAGGTAGTCTGTGGGAATTTGATATTTAAAACATACCATCACCGTTAACCTGTGCATAATACTTAAAGAAGTTCCTATTCAGAAAGTGTTCTTAATATATAAGAAGAAAACAAATTTTCATTAAAAAGGCAAAAGAAATGGAAGATAAAAACTCTTTACATGCCCTGGAACTTGCTGGAATATTACTTTTATCCTGAGTATCTTGAAAATTTTTATTTTTCTAATAATTATAATTAAAAATTAATGAACTTACACCTTGGGTGAATTTTTGGAACACTCCACTCAAAGCTGAGAGAAAAGAATTACCATCAAAGGCAAATCTTGAATGGAATTCAGAGATCCATTGAAAGAGACTTTCAGAACCAGAAGTGGGGGTGACGTGGTCACTGTGGAGTGGACATTCTGTGCTTGGGGAGGTGGGTTCAAGATGAGTTTTGGAGTATGAAGATCCAACAAACACCTCAAACATTTCTAAATTAACTGACGCTCAAGTTGAGTGTGTAGAGGTGGCTGAAAACTTAGAAAGAAAGGCTTTCCATTTCAGTTGTAACAAAGTCTCTCTTGGAGCCAACATGTGGTTTGAGCGGCAAGGGCGCTTGTCACCAAGCCTGATGACTCAAGTTCAGTTCCTGGGACTCACATGGTAAAAGGAGAGAAACCATTCCCATAGTTGTCCTCTGACCACCACATGTGTGGCCACCCCCAAAATAAATAAACACTGATAAAAAAAAAAAACAATAGAAAGACTCACAATCTTATAATACTAAAACAATACAGCAGCTCATTTTTTCTCAAGCAGGGCTCACCTCTAAGAGCTGCTTATAAATTTATTTCAGTGGAACTGAAAAATCAGATAAAGAGAGCAAAGGGAAACTCTAACAGCTGTAGAGATGGCTCTACCATCTTTTAGATTTTTAGACCCAGAGAAGAGCTGTTACAACTAACCAAGCAAGAATAGGCCAGGTACCATCAGCAACAAGTAATATTCATCTACACAGATCAAACCTGCGCAGTGATTTGACTTCTACTCTTCAGCAGTTTCTTTGGGGAGGTAACAGTTTCGTTTTGTTTTGTTTTGTGGCCAATCTAATCAGCATATATTCCCATGACTTCTAAAATGTCCTACATTCAGAAGAAAATGAAATTTGAATTGAATGAATAAACATGCTGATTGCTAAAGAAATGAGATTATTTCCACAAGAACCCAAAGAACAGTTGCCGAATAGAATAACCATAGTGTCTGTGCTCAGGTGATAGAACGCATTCCTATCGTACAGAGAACCCTAGGTTTGACTCCCAGTACTGCAAAAGCTTGGCATGGTGATGCATGCCTGTAATTCCATCACTGGGGAGGTAGAGGTAGAAGTTCAAAGTCATCCTCACCTTATTGTAGTGAGTTTGAGGCTAGTCTATCTCAAAGTGAAAAACCAAACAAACACAAAACAAAACAATCCCCCCACCCCCCTCCTCGCCCAGTGCTTTGGTGAGAACAGGTTAGGAAAATGGAATATTCTCCTGGATTATATGTCACCAATGAACAGTTAAGGCCGGCAAGCCTCACACATCCTTGACTCACGCTATGTTCTTGAAGAGTCACCAGTGAACGGTGAAGTTCTTATAACCAGAATTCAGTTTATTTCACATGCTCGTAACTTTTTAAACAAATAATCCACCATTGAGAACATAAATAAAAGCTCAGTTTTCTCTGGTCCTATTTCAAGAGAGCATTGTTGAAAGCAGCCAATTATTTGCCTCCTGGTGATAGAACACATTCAACACACACCATTATTGCAGCCCTCACTTCGAGGCAGGCTATGGGGCTATGAATCTAAAGAGAGATGAGTGTCAGGGAAAATGGGCAAAGGTTTCATCTCCAACTTTCTCTGATGAAAATGAAATAATCAGACAGGAGGAAGGATTCTTTGTTGTAGCAAAGAACAGCTAGGTTATTAACTTCTCTGTGGCACATAAATCATACAGGGTTTTTCTATGGCTCTTCAAATTAGCTAATCTATTTAAGACCTTTACTTTATTTCATCATATACCAGGCTATAAAACTCAGGAGGCTCTTTTTGGAATTAAAAAAAAAATCATGTAGGAAAAACAAAGCTGGCCTGGGTCTTACAAATCAAGGACAGAATCAATATTTAACAGGAAAATGACTAATGTGGAATAGGAGCATGAAGGTACTTATCTTCACTTTTAAACAGTGTTGCGACTGAAAGACCATGGGGACTTTAGAATGTTGGACTAAATGCATTTTGCATTATAATATGGCCTCAATCTGATGGGAGCCAGGAAATGGTGGTTTGAATGAAAATCCCCCCTAACACACACACACACACACACACACACACACACACACACACACACACACACACACCACTCCTATTGTCATATATGTTTGAATACAAAGAGTTCCTCGGTTCTGGGAAGTCTTTGGGACTGATCGGGAGGTGTGACCTTGATGGAGTGGGTGTGTCATTGGGGGTAGGGCTTCGGTGTTTCAAAAGCCCATACCATTCCCAGCTAGCTCTCTCTACCTCCCACTTGCCAATCAAAATGTCAGCTCTCAATTGTACTTGCCACCATGCCTTTGCTTCACCATCCTGCACTCCAGCCTCTGAAACTATCATCCCAATGAAATACTTTCTTTTGAGCCTGGTGGTGGTGGCGCACACCTTCAATCCCAGCACTCAGGAGGCAGAGGCCGGCAGATCTCTGTGAGTTCGAGGTCAGCCTGATCTACATAGCGAGATCCAGGACAGGCACCAAAGCTACATAGAGAGACCCTGTCTCGAAAAAACAAAACAAACAAACAAACGTTCTTTTTTAAGTTGTCTCGATCGTGGTGTTTTGTCACAGAAATCGAAAAGTAACTAATCTGGTAGCTGCTCGGGCCACCAGTACTGAAGGCCACAGTACGCTTATCTGTTGCTGAAGGCCCGAAGGGCTTCCTGGAGAAGTGTTTATTTTCACTCCACATTGGAAGCCTATAGCGGTTGGTTCTACTCAGCAAAGTGATCAGAAGTACTGCAACAAGGGCAGATGAACTCACCAGCAAGAGTGAAAGCCAACCAAACCAAAAACTTTTCTTCTTCCATGGCCTTCTATCTGGGACTATATATGGGATGTGGTGCATCTTCCCATATCTATTAAGGCAATCAAGACAATTCCTCACAGACACACACACACACACACACACACGCACACGCACATGCACACGCACACGCACACGCACACACACACACACACACACACACACACACACACAGAGAGGCCACATTGATAGAGACAATTCCTCCCTCTTAGAGGCCCTTTTCCTAGTTACTCTAAGTTGTATCAAGCTGACAAGTAAAACTGTCACAAATCCACATCTGAATCTCCCTAGTAATAGGTACCTGGTCAAGTTATTTAAATCCATTCCATCAGAACCTAGGCTTCCCAGCAAGGGCTACAGATGGTTTGAGCTGGCATAAGGTAAAGGAGAGACGTGTTAATGATCTGTTTACGGTCCTGACACAACACATTTATTTCTGTATCTTGGGAATCCCTTTCAGAATATTGTTGAGTAGCTTAGCTTTGGGAAGAAGAGGGCAAAATGGAGGTGAATACATTTAGGGTTACATTACCCTTATCGGACACTAGAGAATCAAATACACCTTAGCATCAGTCAATAACTTAAGAGATGGTCATAAAAATGGTCCCAAAAGGTGGTTTTTAAGTGTAGGTGACTAACTTACATTGGACCACTCCTCCTTAAGCTATACATAAGGGAAATATGGAAGCCAGTTCGTTCCACACGCCAGTCTTGAGGTTTATTTGTCTGGTTTCTAAAGTTTAAAGGCATTTAGAAAACTTTTTCCAGCTGTTAGGACTTGCCAATCATTTCTTCTTGTCACTCACAATTTTACAAATGGTTATAAAGAGAACCCAATGGGGAAACGTGAAGTCAAGATTAATGCCCCACTTATTTGTATAAGTAAGCTCAGTGGTTCATTTATCAGCTCCCACTAAGTTGCATTGACTGTTTCTCTGGGTTGTAAATCATTCTTATTAAGCCACAGGGATTTCAGTAGGAAGGCTGGGCATGCTAGCCAGGGAGAGGATAACTCACCCCAAATGTTCTTAAACCAGGGGATTCTGGATCTATTTCATTTTTAAATCAAAAGTCAAAATGCCTCATTTTTATAATGTCCATTGTTTCTATTCTATCAAAAAGTATTCCATTTCACATCATCAAAATAGGAAACTTACTAACATCTTTAAATTTCCATAATAAAAATAATGGATTTCTTCATTTTAAGTATCTTTGAAATACATGTCCATCTCCTACGGGTTGCTACCCACCAGAAAGCAAGGTTTAACCAAAGACAAGAGTGCTCACTGCCAAATCACTTCTAGATGATTTTTCTTTTTTTAGAGACCTAGAACTTTACACCAGAACTATCATGATTCATAGTACGAGACAAAAAAAAAAAAAAAAAAAAGTGCTGTGCTTTCTATCAAGATCTTAACTGCAAGTTGGGCTGAGCCCTGCAAGCACATTCTAAATCATTCATTGTCCTCTGTGTACATGTTTGCATCCGCTGCACCCCCACCGTATCAGATAACTACAGCTAACATTCTGTGGGCAAGCATGACCCCATTCATTCCACAGAGCGGTGAATAATTCATATAGTAAGTTTAACCCTGGGCAAGATACATTAACATCAGGAGGCCTTAAAGGAGAGTCATTCAAGCAACAAAATGGTCATTCATGCTTTCAATGCAAACCATTGAATCCTGCCAGTTGAGTTAAAAGAATGAATGAAGTCAATTCATCAGACATCTCACAAGCATCTGTAACAGGACTGCATGAGAAAGTTCCATTCTTGGAGTGTTCTTACCTGAGATGCGAAATGCCAATCATGGCGATGTCGAGCAAGTCTAAACTGGTTGGGAAAGGGAGGTGGTTCAAAGGATCCTGGCTCCCTTTGAGCACAGTGCTCTGTCTCATCTTGTTTCTAGCTCCTCTTCCCTTTCTTCTTCAGCCACCCACCCACAGTGAAGAAGATGGCTCAAGGGTAGCTGGCTTCACTTGACAGTAACTAGCCCTCGCTTAGAGATGATGGCCTTTATTATACTTGGCAAATATTGGCTGTTGCTGTCTACATGCCCACTGTTTGCTTTTTTAAGACATGGGTCAGAATGGTGGGTGCACGTGCCTTTGAGAATTCGTTTGCCAGAGCAAAAGACAGCATATAATAGATGGTTCTGAGTGACGTTCTGCTTTGACTTCCACTGTCTGCAGAGACTCCATTGAGAAGGGTCTCCCACAGACACCCAAGCAGCCAAAACTCCCTCCCAAAAGGGTCTCTAAGGAGAATCAAAGTTTTCCCAGAAGATGTAGCAGAAAAGAGAGCTTTCCCAACAAGACAAGCATCCATATTTTCCAACAAACTTCCTTCAAACATCTGTCTCAACCTTTCTGCTCCAGAAATGGGAGACCCTGCTTATGTTACCACAATGTCTGTCCACTGACACTTGCTGGGAAGTCTTAGACCACTATGTTGAAGGTTTCTGGGGAGGGGTGGGAAATGAAGCTGGAGTCAACTGGAGAAACCCAAAACTCCAGGCTGAAATGACAAATTGCCATCACTGAGACATTTGGTAGCCTTGCATTACATTTCTGTAATACCTTCTTAAAATTATACATTCCAGGTCAACACTAACCCTCCTAGATTGGAATTAGGCCTTCAGTATTCAAAACTGGAGACTATCTGAGGTATGAGTTCCATGGAGGTGAAAGAAAGAGAAACACTTTAGGTTAGCTCTATCTACCGTATTCACACCCTCATCGTAAATTTCTTTTTGAGATTTTATTGTATGGATATCTTGCCTATGTATATGTCTGTGCATCATGTACAAGCAGGACCTTCATAGATGGAAAGAGGGCGTTGGATCCCCTGGGACTAGAGTTACAGATGGATGTGTTGAGAATCAAACCAGGGTCCTCTGGAAGAGCAGCCAATGCTCTAAACTGCTGAGCCCTCTCGGCATTCCTGACACTCAGGTTTTATAAATGAGGCCCAGCTAGGCATGAGCTCCATTAAAAAGTAGCTCAGCTGAAACCTGATCCCCAGGACTTCAAAGTGTCCTTTGGACTGCCCTACGATGCAGAAGGATAATGATGGAATCTTTGGGGTGGGGTTGGCAATATCTTAAGTATTTAAGTATTCCAGATTCCCAGTGGCTGCTTTTCCAGACACTCCCTCTGATTTCTCTTTCCTTGCATGCATCTCTAGCCACCAAGGCTTCTCCCTGTGCCTTGTAACAGCCAGGTGTCATCAAAGACAATTTAGTTAGAAGACAAGCACACACGCACGCACGCACGCACGCACGCACGCACGCACGCACGCACGCACGCAGAGAAGAATGAGTGAAGGAAGAAATGAAAATTTCCTTACAGAAAATGCATGATTTCACCGTGAACCAAACATCATTGTGTCACTGTAAGTCTCAAAGGCCTTGTGCATGTCAACCCATGTGGAGGGGTTTGCTCATATGCCAGTCAACAGTCGTCCCTAGAATAGGCTTATTTCTTCACCCTCCTCGGATTGTTCCTCTTCTCTCTGTGTTTGCCAGCCCTTCAAACAATGCTCCATCAAAAGGAAGGGTGGGATTACTTCAATTGAGGTGGATGAGTGAGTTCAACATGGACCTAACCTTTCCCTCTACAAACCTGAGGTCTGGGGAAGGATGAGGAACAAAGGGGCCGCTGGGTAGGTGATGCTTTGATTTGTTCTTCATTTTTATCTTGCAGATTGAACCCAGGGTGCTTCATGTGCTGTGGAAGCACTTTGTCACATTCCCCCCGCCCTCAAATTTAATGATTGACCGTGAATTACATGCTAGCGACACGTCATTGTTCAGTACCTGATTTTGATAATGATGCCATGATTATGTTAGAGGATGTCTTAATTCTTAGATAATTTACCATGAAGTATTTAAGCCTAAAGAAGGAGATCTTCGATGTATTCCTAAATGGTTGAGATGGAAAGAATGAGAGGGAGAAAAAGAAAAGAAAGCAGGAAGTGGGTGAGAAAGAACCCGGGGCCAGTCTCGTGAGGCGTCTGTGGTAAAAGCGCAGAGGGGGTGATTTCTCAAGCATTCCACGTTCACTAGTTCCACGATTTCTCTGTGAATTTCAGTGATCTATGACAGTACAAAAATACCAATAAAAATATTCAAAGATGGCGTGGGAGAGATGGCTCAGGGGTTGGAGAGATGGCTCAGGGGACCTGAGTTCAGTTTCCAGCAACCAAATTGGGCAACTAACAACTGCCAGGAACTCCAGATCCCAAGGATCTGATGCCCTCTTCTGGCCTCCATGGATACATAGGTGCTTGTGTGTGTATATTCACACACATGTGTGCATGGACATGTACACACACACACACAAATCGACATGCTCAAGTAAATTTTTAAAAAATGAATTTTAGGAAAAATAATCAGCGTGCCTTTTTTTTTTTTTTTTTTTTTTTTTTTTTTTTTTTTAATGTGCAAGGAGCTAGTTTCTGGACCTCCTGGAGAAAATGAACGATTTGGGAAACAAATTCAGAGATGTCCCAGGGAACTCCCTCAATTTAGAGATGGGGAAACTGAATCCCAGAGTTAGGCAGGAACACATATGAGTGTGTGCCCTAGAGCAGGACTGAGGCCAAAGCCTCCTGTCCAAACCCCCTTCAGGTACCCGGGCTCTTGATCCTCATGTCCCTCTTCTTGGCTGTATCCATCCATCTGATGACTTTACCTGCCTTTCTCAATGTCTCCTCATCATTTCCATGCACTTCTTCAGAAGTGTATTCCTTCCGCATCACACCTTCTCGGCAGGATCGTCATCAATAGTGTATCCGTGCCAGATGAGCTTGGGGAATACGGGGCTCGCTGTGGGGGGCAAAGGGGTAGGTGGTACAGGGTTTGCAGACTAGCTCGGAGGTTGGACAAGGAAATTCATTAATTCACTCTCTCTTTCCCTTTTTTATTTTTAGTCTCGGAGTTTACACATTCGCAACCATTTTGAAAAAGCCAGCGCAGAACGGCTGATGCCACGTGGCATGCTAGGCCTCCCGTGCTGCCTGGGCTGTTGGAAATCTTGACACGGCACAGCCATAAGAGAGATGTCAAGCAAGGCTGAGTCCTAATTCTGGCTTCCGTTTTGCAAAATACATCTGTGGACAGGTCGGCAGATTATGAGTCTGCCTTTTCCTGTTTAAAAGAGAAGTGGCGTCTATATTACACAGGGCTCCGCACGTCCTCCTTCACGGAAGACATTTTTCACACGCTGCAGGCTGATGACCGCTTAAATAGATGTAACACTAAAGGAGCAGGACCTGCGCCCCCCCCCCCCCCCACACACACACACAAAAAAAACTCAAATCAAATCAAATACAGCAGCAACCCAGGGAGAATATAAGGGAGGCGGGTTGCGTGAATGGTTATCCAGCGGGGTGGTTTAGACAAAACCGTATTCTAGTTCCGGGTTCAGTAACAACTATGTCTTTTAGTCCATTCAAAGGGCAAAAGGGGGCTGGGAGATGGTCCCATTGGTAAAATACCTGCTATACAAGCATGAGGACCTGGACCTGTGTGTGGCCCCAAGAATTCATGTGAAAAAACAAACAAACAAACAAACCATGCTGGGGGCTAAGAGATTACCCAGTAGGTAAAATTGCTTGCTGTCATAAGGACCTGAGTTCAAATCCCCAGCCCCCATTTAAAAAGCTGGGCGTAGCCGCCGTGTGTGCCTGGAACCCTAGTACTATAGGGGATGGGGACAGGAGGATTGCGGGCTAAGCCGTTAACTTAGTTCCAGGTTCAGTGAGAAAACCTTTCTCAAAGGAATAAGAGGAGAGTGGTAGAGAAGGACGCCCAAAGTTCTCCCACCGGCCTCTGTGTACGCGTGCGCGTGAGCATCCTCTCTCACACACGGATATACCTCCACACAAATGAAGTAAAGAAAATATAAATCGAGCTATAAAAGCTTTAAAAAAGCAAAGAACGGGGCCATGGGATTGACAGGTGCTGAAGATTGTCACCAGACACCAATAGAGAAATGGGGGGGCGGGGTGGCTCTGATGTGTGCTCTTCGGCAGGGCCTCTGTCAGCGCTTTGCCCGAAACTCTCGCTGCAAGGCCTGGGCGGCCTGGTGGAGGGGCCAGCTCTTTAGTTGGAGCTGAAGTTTTTCTTCCACTTGACCTGGGTCAGGAGATTAGTAATGGCTTCTGACTGGCAGTGAGTGGCCACACTGATTCAAGATAACCTGGCTCTCTCGGCATCCTGTGCAGCCAAAGCCACAGGTTTTTTACCGTAGGCTTCATTTTTAACCAGCAGAGATCCCAGGGCACCAGCTGGTTCTGCCAGGACTTTCTGTCTTGTGGTACTCCAGGGATGTGAAATGCCTTTGCCTACCATGAAAGTCTTTTAAATAAATGATTTTGTTATATCCTTTCTCATAACACTCGGGAGGAAACTTACCTGACACCTCAATGTCAGGATGGGTGGAACACCCTAAACTTGGGTCATAGTGCTGGGGTGAGACCCCCTCTTACTCCTGGTCCACCATACCTGATAGCTGCTAATTTTTTCCATGATGGCACCTCGCCCCCAGGCCAGTACTCCAGACACTCCCCAGTGCGGCTACCCTAAGTGTCCCTCAAACATCTCGTGAGCTACACTCTCAGGCCTTGGGGGTTTGTGACAAGGTCTCCAGATGTGGCATAGGCTGGCCTTGACTTCAAACTCCTCCTGCCTCTGCCTCTTGAGTGCTGGGATTATGGGCTGTATGCCACCACACACATCTACTTCCTGTTTATGGAGGCCTTCCTATCTCACCAGTAAAACCTCCTGGGAGTCCCCACCAGACACAAAACAGCAAGGAGGTGAAGAGAAAATGCCACTTGCCAAGACTCTGTGCAGAGAGACCCATAGCACTCTGGGTATGGATAGAGGGCCAGAGAGTTACGCTAGGGGAGTTGGTGAGGGGCCGGCCTTCTTCCTAGTGGTCAAGAGAGAGGCCAGGGTTGGTGAGGAAAGCGACCTCAGGAAAGCAGTATTCTCTGCTCTCTGTGTGTCTGTGCACTGGGTGAATTTCCCTTGGGGGTTCTTCTCTTCCAGAGTTCAGGAAAAGCTGGGAGAAGATGGAGGCTGTTGCTCTCCCCGGTCTTGCAGAACTCAGCAGGCCACAAGCCCAGAAAAGGAAGTAGTGGAAACAATTAAGAAATCTAAGCAGAAACGGTTGCAGGGGAGAGGGCTTGCAACTGCTCTCTCAACCACATCCGATATTTGCTTCAAATTGTTATGCAGGACAGTAATTGTCTCCTGGGAGGCAGCAGGCAACCGGGCGGAGCTGGCCCCTAGTAGGCTTCAATGGCAAAGCCCCCTCATAAATACTGCATGTTGTGAAACCAGAATTTTCTCTTCTTGCAATGGATGATCACTCCAGTGTTCCTCCTTTAATTAAAGAAATGTGGCTTAGCAAAAAAACAAATACTCCTTTTCATAAGGCTTAGGTGTGGATATTAAAAAAAAAAAAAACAAGATAAAAAGATTCTAGGATGAAGACACAAACCTTCAATAAGCTGTTCATGCAGGAACTGTGATAGGCAGAGGAGTCCAAGCATCATCAGGGCTTGATGATGCCCCAGCCTCACTCAGCTGCCATGTGACAGAGGTATTCCCTGAAGGACCATGGCTGGCCTGGGGTTTAAACGCACCGCCAGGACTCAGTTTGGAGAGGATACTGCCTCCCTGAGCTCGCTTTCCTCACCAACCCTGATTTGGTACCTAGACCTCCCAAATTCCTTCCAGAAGCATTTTTCTTGTGCCATCTGGTGGATTTTCAAGGGAATTCGCAGCAGCCTCCAAAAGATTCTGCTTCTGAATGTTTAGATCTCACCAAGAATAGTCACAATAACATCTCTGCCATCCAGCTCCTCTGAGTCTTTTCCAGTTAATCTGCTTGCCTATTGATGTGTGTGTGTGTGTGTGTGTGTGTGTGTGTGTGTGTGTGTGTGTGTGCAGTGCACTTGTGAGCATGAGTGTGTCTGCCTGTGCAGGTGCATTTGGAAGCCAGAGATGAACATCTGGTATCTTTCTCTATCTCTACCTCATGTTTTGAGACAAGGTCTCTTACTGAGCCTGAAGGTCGCCATCTAGGCGTGTCAGGCCCAAGCCCCGCAGGTCTGCCTCACTAGCTCTGAGGTTACAGGCACATGCCACACCAGGCTTTTATGTGTGTGCTGGGATCCGAACTCATGTCCTCATACTTGCTGGCCAGGCCACCTGTCTCCCCAGCCCTGGCCCAGACACCCACTTTGACTTTTTAAAAATTATTCGTATTTTGGAATGAACGAATCAAGCACCAATTATAAAATCTGGAAGTTGCATGTGATGAGAAGGGTCTCCCAAGCCCCTGCCATGGAGTAACATTCATTCATTCATCTTACTCCAGGAATTTCCACACACACTTATTTAATGAAAGAGTAGGTCCCACACTGTGTTATTTTGCTTTTGTGTTTTATACTTCATACATCTTGGAAAACTTTCCCAGTCGGTGGGTAGCTTACTGATTTGGACAGTGGCGACATGCACTTTCAAGGCTGTAGTGTGGCTCATTTAGTGAGTCCCTTTCCCGTGGCTACTTGGGTAGGTGTTAAACTCTCACAATTTCACATAGTACTATAACAACTATACAGCATCAGACGCAAGTTTCCATGTGGAATGAGGCCAGGAAGTAAAATTTCTAAATCCAAGTCCTTGAGCTGCACTTCAAAAATGTTGTGTGAGCAATGCGTGACTGTGCTTGCCTGTATTGCTACCCTTTTTTATCTTTGCCCATGGTGGAGGGGAAAAAATGTTACCGTACTATTGTTTATAATTTCAATTTGAAATGAGATTACCATTTTATGTGTCAAAAAAATTACATTTTATGGGCTGGCAAGATGGCTCAGTAAGTAAAGCCATTTGCTGCCAAGCCTGATGACCTGAGGTCGAGGCACAGGCCCGATGGTACTCAACCTGTGGGTCATGACCCCTTTGGGGACTGAGAGATTTTTTCACTGTGGTCGCCTAAGACCATTGGAAAACACAAATTTATGCTACAATTCATAATGGAAGCAAAATTATAGCTACAAAGTAGCAACAAAAATAATTTTATGGTTGGGGTTCACCACAACATGAGGAACTGTATTAGAGGGTCTCAGCATGAGGAAGGCTGAGAACCCCTGCTTGGGTCCCATACGATAGGAGAGAACCTACTCCTGCTAGTTGTCCTCTGACTTCCACGTGTGTGCTGTCGCATGCTTGTGTCCATCTGTATACACACACGCGCATGCACACGCAGAAATGAATTCATCAAAATATGTAAGTTATTAATTCAATGATTCTGTCTATTCATCTCCCAGGTTGTGGATGTGGCTACTTCTCTGTGGCTCCTTGGTATTAACAAAATTATTCTCATTTGTATCAGCTGAAAAGGTTTTCCAATTTGTCTGTATCATTTCCCATTTTTTTTTAGGATTTTTTTTTCCTCCATGAAGACATACCTTCTTATTTTAAAATTTATCTATTGTTCTGCTGACCATTCAAATTAGATTGTCTGATTCCATGTGCTTTTTTACAGATGAACAGCATTTTTATTGGCTTGTATTACGTCTAAAGTAATTAGTGAGAGTGATTACATCTGTCTATAATTGAGCCTTCCTGTCCCGGGATAGGATATGTTTCCCCTTCATCGGGCCTCTTTATGTCCTTTAATAGTGTTTAGCATTTTCCTCACATTTTGTATTGATTTTCCCCCCGGGTTTTCTGGGGTTCTGTTGTTGCTGTAAATGAGATTTTTCTGCTGTTATGATTCAATAAGCTTCAGGCACATAAAGATGACTGGCTTCTATCTATCAGTTTCGTGCCTAACAACTTGACTGCAACTCTGAATACTTCATTCTCTTCCAGTTGACCGTCTTTGCTCTTTTCAGTTAAACAACGTTATCATCTGCAAATATTATAACCAAATGCCAGATCCTGATCCGTTGGTATGCAGCAGAGTTTTCCTATGGTGAGGAAATTTTCAGTTGATTCTGTGAATGAGTTTTTTGTTTGAAGTGGGACTTGGGTGTCTGCACCAGTGGTCAATTCTGGGCTCATCTCCCAGGACCTGCGTACAGCAGTTGCCCCTCTTGACCATGTCCTCTTTCAGGGAACTCTGTCTCCTTGTGGCCTTCAAATAGCCTCCTTTGCTGTCCCCTCGCCTCATTAATGTTCATGTCGATCTCATTTCTAATTCGTCCTCATTTTCATGACATCTTGCTCTTTGAGACCCTGGAATGTAGTCTTTGAAACTCTGATTTCTCTGGTGATCTCATCCTATTCTCGTGGGCTTAAAATACCATTGCCAGTGACTCCCACATGTAAATCTCAAGTTCAGGGCTCTCTCCTGAACTCCAAATGAATACAACCAAGTGTCCCTCAACATCTCAACATCCACGCAGGGCTGTTTGACATCCCAAAGTGAATGCTCCCAAACTAAGCCCTGGACCTTGCCTGGAGGCCTCTGCATTACCCACCCCACCCCCTTCTCTGGTACCAAGTTCCAAACTTGATTCTCTTCTTTCCATCGTTCCACTCTGGTGGGAAATACTTCCTGTTTCATCCTGATAACGTTCTTTCTTTTCTTCTGAGTGTAATCATTAATACCTTAATATTGGAAATCTGCATCGCACTTCAAACAGTCACGTGGGGTTACAGAAAGTTACAGACATTCTGTATGGAATTCTAAGTCAATGCAAAGAGCCCATTCAGGAAGTCCATGCAAATGCGGGGTCAGTGCCCATGGTCAGGTGTTAGGTGAGGTGTCAAGGCCATCCAAGGGGATGTGAGTGAGGACCGGCAGGGAAAATCCACACCGAGCTGAGTCCATCACCTGTCAATCTCCCGAGTTAGGCTCTGCTGAGCACACCAGAGGGGTTCACAACCAAGTAATGAGCCAGTGTACTGTGCTGAAATCTGAGGTATACCCCTGCTTTCTATGTGTTGTGGGTAAAGGGGTTTTTGTTAATCATTGGTCTGGTATATCTGATAAACCCCACAGGCGGTACATTTTCATTATCACATGTCACCTGCCAGTCTGTATCTTGTGGTTGTGCCAGATGGATCGTGGTGGTTCATAAGGACAGGCCAGATGCTGAATCATTCCACCCTAGCGTTGTACCAAATGGAGGATTACGGGGGAGCTGCCTCTCTGTACAAAAAATGGAGTCACTCAGGGCAGGGCACAATAGGAACATTGCTATTCTATGCAAAATGGACTCACTCAGGGCAGGGTATAGCCTGCTCCAATCAGCCATTCTTCTCTGCTTAAAAGAATGAAGGTAGGAGAGCCACATGAACACTTCTTCTGAAGTGAACTTTTCTCATCTCTCTTGACATCTCTATCTTCTTTGAAAGACTAGAGTTGTGGTGAATTTAGGATCACAAACTGGGCTTCAGAGAACTTTGTGACTCTGCTTTGGTCATGTAGCTCCTGCTTTTAAAATATGGGGTCAATTCTGCCTTTTGGCTTGAGTTCTGTGGTGCTTAGGTTTTTTTTTGTCAACTTGACACAAGCTGACGTCGTTTGGGAAGAGGGATTCTCAGCTGAGAAAATGTTCCCGTAAGGTTGGCCTGGAGGCAAGTCTGTGATGCATTTTCTTGATGGCTGATTGATGTAGGTGGGGGTGGGCCCAAGCCAAGGGATGCAATGCCACCCCCAACCCAAGGGACGCAATGCCACCCCTGGACATGTCATCCAGGATGGTGTGAAAAAGCAGGCTGAACAAGCCACGGCAAGCAAGTCAGTAGGCAGAGTTCCTCATGTTGTGGTGACGCCCAACTAGAAAATCATTTTCGTTTTGCTACTTCATAACTGTAATTCTGCTACTGTTATACATCATAGCATAAATACTTTTGGAGATTGAGGGTTGCCAAAGGGGTCAGGACACATAGGCTGAGAACCTCTGTCCCATGACGTCTACTCCAGTTCCTATTGCCAGGTTCTTGCCCTGACTTCCTTTCATGAAGGACTACGATCAGGATATGTAAGCTGAAAGAAACCCTTTCCTATTCAAGTTGCTTTTGGTCATGGTGTTTTATCAAAGTCAAAGAAACCCTAAGGTAAGTTCTAGTCCCTAATAGAAAACATCTCAGCTTTCAGCTTGATATTGTATTTCTATGACTTCGTATGCAATATAAATTGTGTGTGTGTGTGTGTGTGTGTGGTTTTGACTCACAGTGAATGGTTTCAGGTGTATGCAGCCCATCACAGTTTGTTTTTTCTCAATAAATATTGTTCTGTCTAGTGTTTCCCATGCTGAGGCATGAAGGTCAAGGCCAGTCCCCATAATGGCTGCTTAGGAAGACATTGCACACTCACATCTGCTTAGCTATTCCTCTACTCATGGACATTTGACTTTCCCTCAACTTTTTATTAATACCAACTGCAATGACATCCGCATACACATCCCCATGGGAACACATAAATTCTTATGTCCAGGATATACACTTCGGAATGAATGTGTTGAGTAGGCACACTTTCAATTTTAGGGAGCTAGGGCAAAAATTCTCTCCGGTTCACACTCCTACGGGTAAAACACTGAAATTCCTCTTTTGCTAAATATTTACACCCTGCTAGCATTGGTTATAGTTACAATTCTTGTTCTTTTTTTTTTTTAACCAATTTGTCAGGTACAAACAATATCTCATTGGTTAAGATTAGACCTCTTTAGTTATCAGTAAGGGTGGGCATGGTTTCATGCTTTTGGCCACAATTTTTATTGAGATTACTGTGAGATCCCATGCAATTGTGATAAATAGCACAGAGGAAGCCCTAACGTACCTGGCCCAGTCTTTCTTCCATGAAAACATTTTATAAAATGTTAGTGCAAAAATCACAGGCAGGATGCTGGCCTTATCATATCCCATCCTAACTCAAGTCTCTGAAGTTTCACTTGGACTCATGTGTAAAGATTTATTTATTTTAAATGCATGTATGTATGTGTGTATGCATGTGAATGCTTGGGTGCATGTATGTGCAATCATGTGTGTACAGTGCAGAGGTCAGAAGGAGGTGTCAGATCCTGTAAAGTTGGAGATACAGGTGGTTGTGAGCTGTCACACGGGTGCTGGCCACCAAACCCAGGTCATCTGCAAGAGCAGCAAGTGCTGTTAACTGCTGAGCCATGTCTCTAACCTCTCCCTGTGGTGGTGATATTTTATTTGTGCTGAAACGTGGTGATATTTTACTTGTGCTCTAATAAAGTTTGCCTGGAGATCAGAGGAAATAGCAAGACATTTTAAGTAAACAGTAACTCAGGCAGTGGTAGCACACGCCCTTCTTGATCCTTGATCCCTAGTGTGTTCAAGGCCACACTAGGGAGCATTGCCTTTAATCCCAGTACCAACCATAAGACCTGGAGTTCTGTACAGACAGACAGGAAGTGACAGAGCTATGTAGGAGGAGGAAGTGAGGTAGCTGGGTTAAGAGAGCCAATGAGAGGGCAGAACAGCAAGGCAATAAAGGTGTAGGTAGACAGGAAGTAACTTGCATTTGGAAGCAGATGTTGCAGAATTGATGAGGTAAGATTGGCTGGTGGCTCTCACTATTTCCCTGATCTAAGGCTCTCACCCCTATATTTGGCTTCATGTTTTTTATTTAATAAGAAATTCAGCTACACCCTGTCCCCATAAAGCACATTTCTGTGTGTGCTTTAAATGTAAATAGTGACTACCCAGCTTATCTCTTCCAGGACTTGACAGTCTACATCCTTCCAGGAGTCCCTTCTTACATACTACACATATGCATACATCTATCTCTAGGCAAGTCTTTTGCATGGTTTGTGGTTATAAAGAGATCGCCTTTACTCTTTCTATGTTGTCATATTTTTAACTTTGTTTACTGTGATTTTTTAAAAATGTGAGTAGCCAAATTTTATAATTTTTTATGTTTTAAATTAATGTTTTGCTATCTTGTTCGAGAAATCAATCCCTACCCTGAAATCACAACTCATCAGTATGTTCTTTATCATTTCTTCTCTCTGGTAACTTCACTGAATATTTTAAAGGATTTCTCATTTTATGATTTTTAATCCACTAGAAGGTTGTTTTGTGAATGATGTGAAACATTGATCTAATTTATTTTTATATGAAAATCAATTTTCCCTCTCACCGATTAGCCCATCTCATGTTCCTCATTTGTTCTCTTCAGCATGGACGCTTGACTCACTCTTTGACGCTCCCTTCTCCTCTGTGATCTGTTCTTCTGTCCTGGGCCAACACCACTGCTTTATAATTAATCTGATCCCAGGAAGTCCAAGTCTGTGCTGTGCTCATCTTCTAAGAAGAGTTTAAGCTTTGGGTTCTTCCCAACTCTCTTCTGACCCCTTATTAAAAAATACTTTAGCCTCACATTAAAACATAGTTTGCTACTTGTGGAAAGCCTTTGCAGAGTACAAGTCAGTGAGCCCTGCTGTGTGCTCCTGTGGGAGAACACTGTATTCTCCCACCTCTCCCTCCCTCCCTCTCCCCCCCCCCTCCACTCCCCCAAAGAGTCATTATGGCTAAATAACACAGCTCACCCAAATGAATTCTCTGGGATTTGCTGAGACTCTTCTCGTGGGGTGTGATCATTTCCTATTACATTTGCTTTTTTATGTGCACATACATGAGTGGGGGGCGAGGGGGGGTGTGCTCATGTGCTGCCTGTGGAGGTCAGAGACAACTCGCCAGAGTCGATTCTCTCCTCCTATCACGTGGTTCCTGCGATCCAACTCGGATCACCAGGAGAGCTGGCCGCCTTTGCACACTGAGCTGTCTCACCTACCCCAGTCAATGTTTTATGCATGTTCAGTTGATGATTAGATATAACACGGTCTTGTTCATTGGTTGCAGGACTCCATATCTATCTACCGTTAGATCAAGCTACTCCGTTGCTGTGTACAAATATACATTTTCCTAGTGTCCTGGCTAGTATTATGCCAATGTCACACCGGCTAGAGCATTTTGGAAGGGGAAACCTCAACTGAGGAAAGGCTCCCACCAGACTGGCTTGTGGATAAATCTGTGGTGCATTTTCTTCCTTGATGATTGACGTGGGAGGGTCCAGATCACTGTGGGTGGTGCCGCTCCTGGGCAGTGGTCCTGGGTTATATAACATCACACTGTGAGGAGAAAGCCCATAGGCAGAGTCCCTCCAGGGCCTCTGCATCAGTTCCTGCCTTCAGGTTCCTGTTTTGAGTTCCTGCCCTAACTTCCCTGGATGATAGACAAGCTGTAAATGGAAATAAACCCTTCCCCCCACAAGTTGCTTTTGGTCATGGTACTTTATCTCTGCAATAGGAGCCCCAAGACACCTAGTTTCTCTTTTGTGTATTAGGTCAGTTTCTGAAAGAAGTATATTAAACCTCCAACTCTGACTATAATATAATCTCTTTGTAATTCTCTCACATCTTTTTTTTCCTCCCTGAATTTTGAAGTCAGAGGTCTGTGCTGCCTCGTGACTTATACATCTTTATGGTGAGTGGTTTCCTCCCCCCCCAACACACTGCTTGATTTCAGTTCCCAGAAAGCATCTATGTCCATCAATTACGTAAGTTACAAAATATTCTGATTGCTGGCGCTAGCATAGAATTGAGCCACTTCTGCTTTGGGCCACTCTGCATACTCAGCTCCATGCTGAATAGTCATAGAGAAGCGTGGATGCACCCCCTCCAGATTCCATGTCTGGAAAAGCAAAGGGTACTCAATTCACCATGATAGACTTCAAACGACTTCCAACCCGGTTTAATTTTTTAATTAAAAGTAGATGATTCATCTGGAAAAATGATAAGAAATATTACTAACTAAGCTAAAATGTTTTCTTTTAATATCTCCAGTCCACTCTTTTCTCTATATCCTCCTTACTGGTCTCCAGGGAGCCAGAGCTTCTTTCAGTGTGTTACCCTTTCTGTATACGCTGAGGAAAACACTGCCTTTCTGGAAAGATGAGATCAAGCTCCTCCATGTCCTTTGGGAAAGACTGAGAAATCAACTTGGACTGGAATTAAATTCAGGCTCTGGCACTTGCTGCTGTTTGACTGAGGATGAGTTACAGCTGTGTGCTTCACCTTGGTTTTATATAGGCTAAAATGGGGGTGGGGGGTGATGCTTGCTTCTGTTTTGCAGAAAATAGTACAATGCTCAGAAAACTTACTTGTTTCCTGTCTTTTCCTCCCTTCTATTTATTTCCTGGGGAAACATGAACAAATGTTTATCCACCCCCAGATAGGGACCAGCCACAGGACAAATAAATGATTCTGTTGTATCTTGCTGTAAAGCAGTGAGTGTATTGGAGTTACAGTGTATGATTGACGGGTTACTTATGGAAGCATGGATGACTCAAAGATAGTCGCATCACAGAAACACTTCCCCATGGGTGATGAGCCATGAAAGCTACATCTTTGGAGCTGATAGGCAGCTCCACCAGCCAGAAGAGCCTCTGTCCAGGAATTGGTGCTTCTGATAAAACCTCAGGGAGGGGCTTGTGAGTCTTGTAACTTTCAGGAACTTCCTGAGCCTTTTAGGTTTTGCTGACTTCCCAGGCCTTTGTGGTGAGTTGAATGAGAATATCCCCCATAGGCTCATGTATTTGAACATGTGGTTCCCGGTTGGCAAGGCTGTTTGCAGCGGCTTAGGGGTCTTGTTGGAGGAAGTGTGTCCTTAGAGGCAGGCTTTGAGGGTTTAAATAATCATGCCATTTCCACTTCTCTCTGTTTCCTGCTCATGGTTCAAGATAGGAGCTCTGAGCATCCAGTTCCCGCCTCTATGCCTGCTGCTTGCTGCCATGCAGAACATTACCCCTCTGGAACCAGAAGCCCAAATAAGCTTTTCTATACACTGCCTCGGTTGTGGTGTTTTATCACAACAACAGGAAAATAATGAATATAGCCGTATGAGTTTTATTGACTTCCTCATTCATGTGAGTTTCCCTTCCCGCTTCAAGAGGGAATGTTTCACTTTGCAGGAGACAGCTACACAACAGTCCTCAAACAAAATACTGAATGAATGAGCAAGACTCAGACAACGACATAAAGCTGAGCCAAGGATAGAATCATGCATAAAAATCTCAATATTGCTGAACCCAGAAATGCAAGGTATGGGCAGAAGAGCTCCAGTACAGAAAGAAGTCTCTCCAAGAACTGCTATGAACACAGCAGCATGGTGCCAGCAAATCCTCTGGAGAGCACCTGCAACACCTGCAGAGAGCACCTGCAACACATACAGAGGACACCTGCAACACCTTCAACACATGCAGAGAGCATCTGCAACATCTGTAACACCTGCAGAGAACACCTGCAACACCTGCTGAGAGCATCCACAGCACTCAACTGGGCATCTGTGGATGCTGAGCTGGGCCCAGGATGAGAACAGAAAGGAATTATGCTCTCGGTGCTCAGCCACATGCCGTGTTCTTGGCTCTGTGCTCTTCTTCCACTCTCTGTCTCAGGTACCCAGTGCCCTGAGCCCCACCTGCAGTTAAGAATTGGTGTTCTACGGATGCTGAGATGGCTCAGTGGGTGAAGCTGGACAACCTGCAGTGGATTCCCAGGGTCAATGTGATGGAAGGGAAGAACCGGTTCCCGAGAGTGCTGCTCTGACCTGCATGAGCGTGCTGCAGCACACACGCACAGCCCGGCAACACGCAATAAATGCATAAATATTAAAAAATTTAAAATGGCACTCTATCTCTATCATCTGATAGAAAGGGGGTAAAGAGAAGGATGAAGCTACTGATATTCGATTTAGACAACAATTGAAGACACTGTGCACTTCGTATGTATAATCTCATTTCATCTCCCAATAACACCATGGCACCTAAACCAGTGGTTCTGCACCTGTGGGTCATGACCCCATTGGGGGTTGAACGACCTTTTCCCAGGGGTTGCATATCAGATATTTACATGATAACTCATAACAATAGCAAAATTATAGTTATGAAGTAGCAATGAAAATAATTGTATGGTTGAGGGGGTCACCACAACATGAGGAACTGTATTAAAGGGTCCCAGCATTAGGAAGGTTGAGGACCACTGGGTTAAATAAACTATAGAAGTCCCCACAGTTAGGAACAGAACACAGACCTCAAATACTCCAGTGTCTGACAGCAAGCCGAAGTCTCTTCTATACCAGGTGACTAGTGTGGCTAGTTTACACCTGTATGAGACACTGTCTAACCTGGATGAAGTGCCCTGAAGACCTGGTAAGACAGATAAGTTGTCATTTTCTGACTGAACTATCTTAATTAGTTCTTCAGAGGCTTCCAAAAGCACAGCTTCATTCAGTGAAAATAAGCACAAGTTGGGCAATACATCACACTTGCTCAAGGATTTAAAAAATATTTTCGTACACACTCATATATGTTCATTATGTGCATTTGTGTTGGTAAAATGTGTGTGTGTGTGTGTGTGTGTGTGTGTGTGTGTGTGTGTATGTGTGGTTATGTGTGCCACAGTGTGAGTGCAGAGATCAGAGAATAACTTTCCAAAGTTGGTTTTTTACCTTCCACATGAGTTCCATGGTTCAAATACAAATCCTCAGGCTTGGGAAGCATGACTACCCACTGGGTCATCTTGCCAGCCCCCATGCATGTGAGTTGTACCAGGCTTTTTTTTTTTTTTTAAGGACACCAACCACCTCATGACATGAAGACTTATTGTTAGTTATAAAAGCTTGGTCTAGCTTGGGCTCATTTCTGGCTAGCTCTTACTTAAAATTAACCTGTTTCTCTTTAACCACCTTTTGCCCTGGGGCTTTTTACCTTTCTTCCTTCAGTATGTCTTCCTTTCCTGGCTTCCTGTATCCAGCTGGGTGGAGGCTGCCTGGCTGGCTGACACACACGCGCACGCGCGCGCGCACGCACACACACACACACACACACACACACACACACACACACACACACACCACACCCGTCTCCCTTTCTTTCTCCCTCATTCTCTCTGTTCTTCTCTCATTCTTCTCCTCTCTTGAGCCTAGATTCCTCCTCCTACTTATTCTCTCTGCCGGTCAGCCCCACCTATCCCTCTCCTGACTAGCTATTGACCATTCTGCTTTTTATTAGTCCAGTCAGGTGCCTCAGACAGGCAAGGTGAAACAAGTGCAACACATCTTTACCTAATTAAACACATATCCTTACATCATTAAACAAATGCAGCATAAATAAATGTGACATACCTTTATACAGTTAAAGGAATATTCTGCAGTATCAACAAATGTAACACATCTTTGCCCAGTTAAAATAGTATTTCACAACAGTTGGTGTTTTACCTTAAACAGGAGTTCTGCAAACCCTCAGGCTTGGGATGCACTTTTACCCACTGAGCCATTTGCCAGCCCCCATGCATGTGGGTTTATGGGAATAGTGCATCAATAATATACTTCTCTTGTATGTAGAACAATGAGCTATATAATTTTAGCGTCATAGGCCTATCATGGAATAGCATTGAGTGGGCCATACATTCGTATATCAATTATATAGTTATCTTTAAAATTGTTTGTTTCCAGAGTTTATGGCTATCCTGTATAAACCAGGAATCAAGCTGCACTAAATAATATCTTGAGTCCAGATGAACAATTCAATAAGTTTTAGGCAGAGAGTAGTATCAAGATTTTGGAGTAAGGAGGACCCTTAAGATCATATCATGTCAGGGATTCTCTTCTTTTCTCAGGTGAATAGGATGGATTCTGGGCTCCTTTTCATTTCATGTTACTCAAATGGCCTGGTTCTATCCCTAAGTCTGCAAATGTCTCTAAGGAAAAGAGTTCTTAGTGGGTTCCTTATTTCCAGTCCCCATAGCCAAACCCATCAGGCACTTTTACGGACCAGTCTGGGATTGTCTTAAATACTGTACTCACGTTCCCCTATCCTTGCTTTGCCTCTATCCCATTAGTGTCGCATCCTGTGAAACAAACAAAAAACAAAAAGAAAACAAAAAAAAATGCAAGCATGGATGAAAATAGGAACGAAAGGGTTAATTACAAATTACAGTGTGGTCCTTAGCTCAAGTCTATAACATCCATCTTATTGAATCCCAATAAATGCTTACAACTCATCACTAGTAAGAACCTAATTAGACATTTATTGCTTATGTAATTCTGAATTAATGGCATAGCAACAAGATTAATATCTCACATATCTGTTACACCTCAGCACTCCCCATTTTAATAATCAATTGATATTTCGTTAACATGCATTAACTATCCTATTAAAACTAAATTAAATGCTATTCTGATTTGATTTTATTAAGTAAACGCTAGTAACACTAATGAGATGCAGACCATTTAAATCATGACAGGACAGCCAAATTTGGGTCCTTCTGTTAAGCAAAGTAATTTTGGAGTGAAAAAAAATGAGCAGATGTGTCCCTTGAGTTGACAGTTTCATAAATACTGCACAACTCTGTTCTGATGGATTCTTAACCGACATCCCGAAAGACTTAAAGGAACTTCCAGAATATTCTCCTCTGATCAGACTGGTAGATATGCCTCCCTGTGTTGTAAGGCGACTGAGACAGCACGGCTTCATGAGAGGAATTCACTTCAGCCCTGCCATCGTTACCTTCAGCTGTCAACTTGACACACTGGGAAAGAGAGACCCCAATTGAAGGAATTGCTTCCATCAGATTAACTTGTGAGCATGTCTGTGTGTCATTGTCTTGGTTTTTTAACTGATGTGAGAGGGCCCAGCCCACGGCAGGGGATGGCATCTATGAACAGGTGTTCCTGGCTACTTGAGAAAAGGTAGCTGAGTGAGTGAGGAAAGCCAGGCAGTAAGGAGATTTCATCTGTGCTTTCTGCTCTGGTTCCTGTATCTTGAGCTCCAGATCTGTATCTTGAGCTCTTGTCCTGGCTTAGCCTTGATGATGGTCTATAATCTGTAACTTAAATAAACCATTTCTTCCCCAAAACCAAAATGTTGGTTTAGGTCCATGTTTTAGCCCAGCAACAGAAGAAAAAAAAAAAACAGAAACAAACAAAATTTGACTTCTTCAAGTTGTACAGTATTCCTGTTTGGGTGAGGAAGTAAACTTGGATTCACCAAGGGAATGGAATTTAAGAAATAACTCACACAATAAACATGTATTCAGTTAATAATCATTGAAGACTTGCTGTGTCCCAAAGTGGGTTATGGCAGTATCTTCTAGGGGAAAAATATTTCAGAAATTTCTTCCATTCACCATGATAGGTTCTAAGAAAAATACAGTGCATGAGGAAGTGTGCATTCAAAATTCTAATAATCTTATATGGGGAAAAAAGGTGGAGATGTATGAGAACTTCCTGTATCTGGGGTCTGAACTTGGCTGATATGGAAAGATCATTGTGGAGTCCTAGCATCCTGTGAGGGGCCTGGCTGGAAAAACCTGCCTAGTACATTTGGTGAGTGAGTGAAAGCATCTCAAAACAATGGACCCATAATGATATGCTTGATGCAAAGCCACAGCCCAAAACATGGCATCTAGAGTTCATTCCGTTAGGGTCCTGGAGAAGTCCTACAAAAGACCACCATCCACGTATGCAATCTGCAACAGCATTTATTATCTCAAGTGAAAATAAAGGTACCAGCATGCTGGGGCCACAAAACCTACTCAAAGGCAGAGAGGTGACCCAGAGAGAAGCTTGCAGGCTCCCTTTAAGAAGAGCTAAGGGGAGTTTCAGGGACAATTAGGTCATCTCAGATAGATTGGCTTACACAAGTGGCAATCATACTAGTATGTTCTAATTGGCTAGGGCTAGCAGGGGTTGGTTTAGGCTTCAGTTTTTCCATTTGGGGGCAAGCCTGGGCAGGTCCCAGGCTCTGTCCTTATTTGGTTATTACCTTGAGCTATTGTGGAGGCTGGCTGACCTCGTACCTATAGTTCCTCCCATCCTTGCTGTTGGGGGCATTGGTGATTGATTGTCCTTGTTCATGGCTTCCTCAGAAACTGCCTGCTGAGTTTCAAGAAGCAGGAATTGAGGCCTAGTTCTTAGCCGAGTTATTAGAAGCCTGTGATGATATTTGTCAGTCCTTATCACATTCTTCTACAAGAATCTAGTTACAAAATCCTAAAAGGAAATCAGAATGTTGGCAGTAGCACTGAAATTGTTTCTCTGTTTGAAATCAATTTCAACCACGAGTCTTGGCAGACATTTTGACTGGCAACTCTATGTAGTCAAATCATGACAGGCACGGTGCGGGGAGCTGGGTTTTCTGCAACAAATCTACACCCTTCCAACAAAGTGGTTAGGACCTCGAGTGAAGCGGGCAACTGGAGCAGGGGATCAGACGGTGGTTTCTTAGGCAAATCTGCATTTGTTTTCCCAAATGGAACTATGGACAATACCGACTTCCACTCTCAGGAGTGTCCTGAAGCAGAACATACAGTACATCATCCATGAACACAGGAAGCAAGCTCAGGCACAGGCCCAGGAGGTGGGACTTCCTGGGCAGCAGATAAGCATCACGCAAACTCTCAGCTGCCTTTGCCAGCTGTTCCTCTCCTCATGTGATTGAGATTCCAGTCATTCTGTTGTACACTGTAAACTGTTTCCTGTGCGTGTTTTAGCATTTCAATCTGAAGCTAAGAAATCGTGTGAAATTATATTGTCAGTTTCCCAATTTTCTGCTTTTCCCCTCTGTGGGAGGAGGTATATTCCTTTGAATAAGAAAGTCCAGACTGCTGAATGGAGATGATTAAAATGATCTATTAAGATCGTACCCAGGAAATCCTTTCAATTGAACAGAAACACCCAAGGAGGAGAGGTTATGGGTGCTGATTCTCCTATGAACGTCTGATAGAGGCAAAGCGTAATAGGTAAATCTTCATAGAGGGGCATCCTTTAAAACAGGAAAGAAATTCTTTGATAATAATTATTAGATAGGGCATAACATTTTTTTGAAGTGTTGTGCTGCCAATAGCGGAGGGTATAAAAGATGTCTGGGATTTAAAACTGCCCTTCCCTCTTCCCCTTCCTTCCTGCTTGAGCAGAAGCAGGGAGACAAAGTTTTTGAGGCCCGTGGAGGACACGCTTGATGATTCTTTCTCCAGAGGTAGACAAGGACTATATTAGAAAGACTTCCCTGAGGAAAAGGATGAAGGCAAAGGTCAGTGTCTAAGGAGTTATCTTCAGGGGGATTGAAACAAGGCCCACAGAGGAGTACTTCCCTCTCCTGGACATCTGCCTATGCCGAGGGTGACAGTGCGTGTCTCCCATGTTCCACCTTTCCCAAAGCATTTTCCGTGCCCCCTGTCAATGTTCCACACTGAACATGCAATGTCGGACGTGTAGACAGATTCACTCTTTGCTCCTGCAGCTTTAGCTCAAGAAGAGCCTGATACCGGGGACTGTCTCCTGTCACTCTGAGGTCTTGTCTTCGCCTTAGACATGAAGGCTGTGTCGCTATTTGGGATTTCACCTGACTGTCTTAGAGAAGGAATGAATGTGTTCAGCATATGGGAAGTCCAGTGCTGATTATTTAAATACCTAAAAAGTAGACAGTGGTAGTAGTTCTGCTCACCAAATAGCTATGTTCCCATCCCTAAGGCACCACCTGTGGGACACACACACACACACACACACACACACACACACACCTTGTGGAGCTTAGGAGTAGCTGGGAGAAGTGTAGGTTAGTATTTGTAGCTCCCAGCCATGGGGCTGACAATGTTCTCTGAAAGATATCAGGTTCTTAAATGAAGATAAGCTGTAATGGGCATTTAGTGTATGTACGAAGTCAACTTTACTTAGAAAAACTCACCAAGAGTAGGGCTAGTGTATAGCATAACCTCTCTCCTTCTGAATATCCTAGCAACAATGCTGACAATATTATGGTAAATTCAATATTGTTCGCCATAATGTCAAGTGCTATGATTGGGGCTGTCAAGCACCAAGTCTAAGTCCACACATCTGAAGGAGAAATCAGCTGGGCATTCAGAGGCCCCAAACCTGGCTGCCCTTGTTTGAACTATGACTTTCTTATGTAGCATTTGTTTCCCTGGACTTTCTAATTGCCTTTCTTCTGCCCCCTCTCTCCCACCTAAAAAACTATAAGATCTTCATTTTCTTATTGCTCTTCTAGATGTCACCAGAATGGGCCCAAGGTGTGAATTTATTTTAATTTATTTATCTTAATGATTTTTTTTTGTTGAATACAGCCCCCCCTTTCTCTATCCTTTCCCATCCTCAGAAGCTCATCTTGGAGTTGTGTTAGTTATGTAACTCTACATCAGTTCTTTACAGGAATCTTTACTACACATTTTTAAATTATTTATTTATTTTTATTTGGTGTACATTGTGTTTAGCCTGCATGTATGTCTGTGTGAGGGTGTCAGATCTTGGAGTAATAAATAGTTGTCAGCTACCGTGTGGGTACTGGGATTTGAACCTGGGTCCTCTGGAAGAGCAGTCAGTGCTCTTAGCTGCTGAGCCATCTCTCCATCCCTCTTTATTACACTTTCAAAAAACATCTTGCTATGCCTAAGATGCTGAATTGGTCATAGAACAGTAAATTGAATTTTTTTTAAAATGTTCATTTTATTATTTTAATTGTGTATGGTGTGGTGTGGTGTGTGTGTGTGTGTGTGTGTGTGTGTGTGTGTGTGTGTGTGTGTGTGCCTGAGTATTGATGCCCTCAGATCTGACCAGGAGGTCAGGTAGACTTATAGGAAGTTGTAAGGGTCTTGGGAAATAAATTTAGGTCCTCGTAAGAACGAGGCATGCTCTTAACCACTGAGCTGTACTCTAGCCCTAGTAAAATGGATTTTAAGAGACAACTTCCCCATCTTTCAGTAACGTCTGATACACATGGCCCACTAAATACCTGTAAGGCAGGATAGGAAACATCAATGGGTTTGACATCCAATTTTGCTTCTTTAACTATTTTATTTATGTGTTCAAGCTTCTCTCCAGGACTTTCATGGAGGAAGAGCTATGGATTCCTTAGCAGGAGATCTCAGTGGCCTTGACAGTCCCCATAACATCATGTACCAGAACATCTCATTCTCCAGATATGATCATCCTAAAGCCCTCACATTAGGGCTTCACAGAGTGCATAAAAATATTTTGTATCCCTCCAAATTATCTATCAAATTGTTGGATTCAAACTAATCCACCAGTTCTTTAGCTCTTTAACTTATTTTGTGATATCAGGTGTTGGGGAAAAATCTATGGAATATAGATGGCTCTGAGGAATGCAGGTTAAAATATCACTGCCAAGGTCAAGGATAAAAATCTCATTTTCCTGAAGATATTTGCATAGTCTGTGACCATACTGCTCTGAACATGTTTCATTCTTAGCGGAGAGAAATAATTACATAAAAGTTACAAATATATGTCACCAGTTAGTGACAACTTAAGGGTAGAAGAAATTGTGAGCCTCCATAAAAGATGTCCTTGTATGAGGAAAATGAACAGTAGACACTGGTCCCTGGGTCACAGAGACTTCCCGAATCACATGCCATGAATAGGCATGAACGCAAAAACTCAAGATCTTCAAGATGCCTCTGACAACTTCTCCGAGGATGTATTTCTGCACAGTATTTTTATATGCCCAGATACGGGGCCTCCAGTCAGATTCATTTGAGTTTTAAAGGGGACTCTATATGTACAAATTGAATTAAAGTTTTAGACAGCCAAGAGTTAACTAACTTTCTATTTCTACTCAGCTCTCAGTACCCAGCTGCCTGTACCTGATTGACCTTGTAGATAATTGGTCACAGATTGTGGCTTAATTGAGCCTGTCACAGGAAGGCCATTTCCTTCCATACTCAAGGGTCTACCCTCCTGTGGTACTCTTGGGGCCAGTGAACTCCTTGGGAGGAAATGCAACTCCCACTTCAGTTGAAAAATCTTGAGGCATTTATTGAGGGAGATCAGTGCCAGGGCTTTGTTTTCAGTCTTGTGGGCCTCAAAAAGACTGCATTCCCCCTCTCTTACACCCTTAGAGACTCTTCTGGGTTTCAAAGATGTCTACTCTGAAGTTTGAGGTTGCATGAAGTCAAGGGTTTCTCTTTTGTTTCACAGGGAGGCAGTCTGAATCAGGGAATAGTCACAATTATTGAGCATCTTGTCTATTAACTGGAGTTTAGTAATTCCATTAGCAAGGCCTCTAGCCTCTGGACCCATCTCACTGACCACTGGCTCATGTGAAGAGTTAATTTTTTTTTTATAAACTTCTAGCTTTTCATGGCTGAGATAGGGGAAAGAGCATGGCACATCCCAGAGCACTGCCATGCCTTGCCAGAGCAGCCACAAGGACTATGAGGACAGAAGGTAGGCATTAAGTTCTAACCTTGCTAATTATATTCACATCAGGACACAGTGTAAGAACTACTATGCAAGCCAGGTATGGTGGTATGCACCTTTAATTCTAGCACTTGAGAGGCAGAGGAGGCAGAGGCAGATGGATCTCTGAGTTCAAGGCTAGCCTGATCTACAGAGCAAGTTCCAGGACAGCTGGTGCTATACAGGGAAACCTTGTCTTGAAAAAACACACAACAAAAGAATAACTATTGTGCAAAGGAAACTAGTTACTTGAGAATCAGGTAGCAGAGAAGTATTGGAAGTGGTTAGTTTCATAAGGCAGTGAAAAGAGAAATGAAGTGCATCAGAAACACACAGAGACAACTGATTAGAGCTATTTCTAGAAGATGTGCAAGGCAAAGTTATATGCTTTTCTTCTTTGATGTTTGTGTCAGCTTCTAGAGAAGTATGCTCAATTTTTAACTTGAGATTCGTATAGGACAGACAAATGCAAGAAGTGGAATATGTATATCTGAATCTCAGAAAGAGCTCAGAAGTTGACAATGAAATCTGAGAGTTATCACCATGGGAGCAGGAAGCAAGACCATGAATGCTGATGATGTTATTGAAGAAGAACAAACAGCTGGGTATAGAAGAGTCTATAGCTTACCCCTCAGAAGAGCTAACATACGACAACAAGACAAACACATTCTCTCTCTCTCTCTCTCTCTCTCTCTCTCTCTCTCTCTCTCTCTCTCTCTCTCTCAAAAATAATTTAAGGTAGAACGGGCTTATTTTGGCTTATAGTTCCGGAGACATAGAGTCCATCTTGTTGAGGAAGACATGGTAGCATGGAGGCAGAAGCAGGAAGCTGCCTGGTCACACTGCATTCATACTCGGGAAGCAAAGAACAAACAGGGAATGGGGCTGCTATAAATCCTCAAAGCCCACTTTCTCTTAGTCTTGCTGCAGCCTGCCTGCAGGAGCCCCTCCTCCCTCTCACACCCCCACCTCCGTTCTCGGGGGACTCCACTTCTTGGTAAGGACCCGTGGTCCCCCTAGCTTTCTTGCTTCCTGTCTCAGTTGTCCACTCTAACCCATCTCCATCCCGTTGTGTCACCACTCAGCCATAAGAACACTTTCTACAAAAGACCTTCAGTGGCCACACCGGGCTGGGATGCAGAGGGATGTCTTTCACTCTCCTTCCCATCCTCTGTGCTAGTCTCTTCAGACTTACTCTGAGTCCTGCAGCAGTTTATGTGCAGAAGCCCCTCCCCCCGACCCACCTCTCCCCAACCCACCTCCCCCCAACCCACCTCCATTCCCTGGGCACTCTGGCCCTTGGTGTGGACCCAGGGTGATCCCAGCTTTTGCCTGCTGCCCTTCTCAGCCTTTCCTCACAGTACAGCTCCTCTCCTTTGCGACACCTGCCAACCTGCAACATACTTGCTTAAGATCACGACTGGGCAACAGCAACAAAAGAATGAAACACCCACCCAACAAAAACAAGACCAGATATTGACACCAAGAAACACCTCAAACATCATAACTCCAAATGCCTAGATCCCAATGCAAAAACCTACACATCAACAGTCAAGACGATGTGCCTCCTCCAGAAGCCAGCAACCATAATGCCATAGCTAAAGCGTAGACAAAGAACTTCAAAATGGCCATTAGGAATATGATGAAGGACCTTCAAGAGGATGTGAGTAAATGTCTGAATGAAGACTGTGGAAACACAGTTGAATGAAACAATGCAAACCTTTCAAGACATGCAATTAGAATGTAACGAAGAAATAGAACCACCAAAGAGAATCCAAAAAGAAATAAACTTAGGATGGCTTAGGATGTCAAAGAAAATCCTCCAAGGTAAGCCTCATCAACAGATTAAGAGACATGGAAGAAAGACTTTCAGGTCTCAAAGACAAGGTAGAAGAAACAGCCAGCTCAGATAAAGAAAATGCTAAATCTTTTCAAACCCAGGCATGAAACATCCAGGAAATCTGGGACACTGTGAAAAGAGAAAACCTATGAACAGTAGTTACAGAGAAGGGAGAAGAAACACGGATCGAAGACACAGAAAAGGTTTTTAACAGAATATCAAAGCCCACCCCTAGAGATCCACTTCCTCCAGGGAGGCTCCATCTCCTGACAGGTTCCACACCTTTCCCAACAGTGTCACCAGCTGGGGGCCCAGTGTTCAAACACAAGAGCCTACTGGAGACATTCCATGTTCAGACCACAGCAATGAGCCACCGAATCACCAACCTGAAACCTCCCTCAAGACTTAATGCTACTGTCAGTAATGTCTCTTGCTTCAACTCCTTTGTGGTTGGCTTTCTGCTCATTGATGTCAAATGTCATCATAAATAATACGCCAACATGAATACAGCGGGCAGAATGTGAGAGAGCTAATCACAAGTCCAACAATTACAGTACTTCCTTATGTCAGCTAAGGCCCTAAATGCTTTACCTCACTTAACGCTTTAAACAAGTACAAGAAAGATGCAGTACTGTCTCCTTTATTCCCCAGAGGGAAATGATTATAGAGAGGGTTAAGACACCTGTTTGATGGCACCCACCCAGGGAATAGCAGAGGAACCATTATAAACACAGGCCTTCTGATAACTCCAAATCCAAGATCATATCCAAAAAATTAAACAACTTTTTATATTCAAAGTCAGATTCAAGGCCAATTACTGAGGACATGCTTTCCACCCAACCTTCCCCAAACTGCCCATGATCCTCTCTGTTTCTTTGTTCTGCCCCCAGAGCAAAATGCGTCTCGCATCCTACTTGGCCCCTAAGGATGTATGAATAGCTAAGTAATAAGGGTGTTTGGGTTTCGTGATGGCCAAACTTCATTCACCTGACGGAGTTGGAATCACCTAGGAGACAGTGCAGCGCACTCATGGATTTGGCTGTGAAGGTTTCACTAGAGACAATTAGCTGCCAGGGGGCAACCTACCCTGATTGTTGGTGACACCATCCTGTGGGCTGGGGCTTAGAACAGAAAGGGGAGAGATCAAAGCCAGATGATCCCAAGCAATCTACTTCTCTTCTTCTCAGCACCATCTTTCCCACCATGATGGACTGACTCCTCTGAAAACACGGGCAAAAATAAATTCTCCTTTAAGCAGATTCTGTCAAGTGTTTTGTCAGAAAATGGGGAAAGTAACAATACAGGTTTCAACAGGTTTCAGAGCCTTAAAACCAGCTTGAAGTTCGTGCAGCAGACTGTTTGAAGAATTCACTAAACTAACATTCATGGGGGTGTAGGAGACGCTTGTGCATGGGCATGCACACAATAATAAAATAAAATAAAATAATAAAATAAAATAAAATAAAATAAAATAAAATAAAAATGCTGAACATGGCACAAGACAGGCACATGTTGAATCAGGAAGCCTTTGCTAAATAACAGGCCATGGTGACATGGTGTTGGCACACTTCGCCCTCTGTATATGGCATCAGAAAAGGCACGTTGTTGAAGCTTGGGCACTTAAAAGCAATTTTCTTTCTTGTGCTACTGATACTGCATTTGTGGAAATGGAAGGAGTCCTTGGAGGTGGATTCAACACGCGCCTGTTTCTAGAGTTTTACTTTATAACCAAATTATATATCCTGCTGAAGCGAGTGCCGCCGCATGCAGAGACGAGGTAATTTAAAAATCATATTCAACTTCTATTTACAGTGAAAATTCAAGATAAAATGATGTTTTCTCTCTGGATGAGATTGAGAGAGTGACTTTGCCATCACACTAAAGCATGCAAATACCTGACTATGTAGAAACAAACCATGAAGTGTTTTATTTACCCACACATGGATGCTGCACTGCACGCTTACACACAGGCAAACATGCATACACATGCCCCCCCACACACTGTATGCTATACGCTTAGAAACCTTTTCAGGCAAGCAAAGGTTATGAATGAAAAAGTGCTGGGGATATCTTTCTGTATGCTGTGAATGCATGTTGCTCTGATTTGGTTGATAAATAAAACACTGATTGGCCAGTAGCCAGGCAGGAAGTATAGTACAGGCGGGATAAGCAGAGAGGCAAATTCTGGGAACAGGAAGGCCGAGTCAGGAGACGACAGCCTGCTGTCCGGGGAGCAGCATGTAATGCTACAAGGTAAAGCCACGGAACACATGGCAACATACAGATGAACAGAAATGGGCTGAGTTTAAAAGCAAGAGCTAGTCAGTGGTTTATATACCCAGTGAGACTTCATTGAAGAAAACTCCTTTTTTTTTCTCCTTTGCAAGAGGTTGCTGATGGAAGATAGCTCCTGGGTAAGGGGTGGGAGCCCATGTCCCCTTCCCCCGCTCAGTGGTAGGAATCCACGTGGCTTAGACCTGTTCGGGTCTTGCACACGTTGCCCCAGTCCCTGTCAGGCGATAGGTGTATCAACCCTTGTGTCAAGAGCCGTCCTCAGCTAGCGTGTCCAGATGACCATGTAGAACTCATACAGTATAACCTTGTCATCTCGGATGACCCGTAAACTGATTCTCTCAGGACATTCACTAATTCCCAGAAGTGCTGGGTCGGAGCTTGCTAAGTATGTTCCATGGCTCACCGCTACTCACCCAGTTGGCTGGATACACACCTGCCCTTCCTCCACAGTCAGTTTTGACATCCCCCACATAGGCCATAAACTGACAAAGATCAAGAACAAGTGAATTTTTTTAGAGCCACAATTTTGATCATTGTTAATAGTGAGTCACGCAGTGAACTAATGTGGACATTTTACAGTACGAATTCTGATGAATCACATAACCAAAGGGGACAGAACCCAACTCAGTTTCGGATTTGAAAAATTAAAAAAAGAAAGAAAGAAAGAAAGAAAGAAAGAAAGAAAGAAAGAAAGAAAGAAAGAAAGAAAGAAAGAAAGAAAGAAAGAAAGAAAGAAAAAGAAAAACTTTAACTTTCTCCCATGCAGTCTCTCTATTTCTGGTAAATGAATCCTACATCTTTATCTTTAGGTTCAGAGAAAATTTCTTAGATCATTTCACTTCTAAATGGGTAGTATAAGTTCCATTAAGTAAGGGGTTTTTATTATTATTATTATTATTATTATTATTATTATTATTATTTTTAATTTTTGCCTTTCAAAGTCTCCTCCAGAATCAGGGCTCTGTAAAGTTAGTCAGTTAGTACAGTGGATGACTCTGCATGAGCAAGTTTGAGAAAAAAGTTGGGAAAATTAGAAGTTAAGTGACATTATAAAATACAGCAGGTTGAGTGTAGGGAGGAAGAGGAGGACGAGGAGGAGGGAGTTTCAGACAAGAATAGAAACAGAGACCTTGGTACTTGTATGCAGCCAAATGCATCACATGGCCCCGACAATTAACAGTGTCTCCTTTGACTTCCAGCACTGTCCTCTCTGTGAGTCCGTAAGGGGACAGTCTGTCCACATCTCCAGCTACAAAGTTCTGATTCATGGACAAGATCTGAACAATTTGGAGTCTGCAGGAGGAAGCAGGAATATGAATGCATTACCACGAACAGCAGGAGGAGGAATGGAGCAAGGGTTGATGAGGGGCTCTGTGATGGATGACTGTCAGTAAAGGGCTTGCCTTTCAAGTGTGGGGACCTGCATCGATCCCTAGAACCCAGGTGATAAAGGTGTCAGCACCGCGGCCTGTGCTACAATCACAGCACTGGACGAGTAGACACAAGAAGATCCCTAGAGCTTTCAATGTGTGTTGGGATGGGTTAGTACAGATGCTTCGAGAGGGAGGGGTCCATGGAATGGGTAGATGTTGTCAGCTCCAAAAGAAACGTGGGGACAAATGGTTAAATGAGGTGCCTGTGAGCATACCAAAGTGCACACTGGCCTCAAGGCTCAACTCAGTCCCTGTGGCTCCTCTCAGCTCTTCTCACCCGACCCCTACCCTAAACTGGCCTTCACTCCTCCCAGTTTCTCATGCCTATAGAACCCTGCCATTCTGTCCTGGCACTCTTGGCTCTGGGCTCTGTCTCTTGTCCATCTGCCACACCCCTACTTGTTCCTCTCTCTTGCTCCGCCCAATCCATCAATCATGGCTCAGTTCAGTCTATTGACTATGTTTAGTTAATGGTTTTCTTTCCCTGCTCTGGACTCTTCCAGATTCCTCTGTCTGTTCTCTCTCTCTCATAGCTACCAATATAAGCCTCCTCCTCAGCCCTACTTTGGAGCAGCCATGACCTCACTTTATACATCTGGTGCTGAAACGCCACTTTACACAGATGTTACACAACCCAAATGGTCATATCAGAAGAATTTATGAATTAATTTTAAAAATAAATTAAAAAAAGGAGAGTTTATGAGTCAAAATCATGTACAATGAGATATTCAGCACAAATAACAACTGACCAGGCAGGCAAACAAAATACTGCGCAGGGGGACCTGGGGCACAAAAAACATTGTGAACTTTACCCTTATTGGTTGTTACTCCAAAATCTCATTATTAGTTACTAGGTAATGGAGCTGAGAGGGACCTGATAATATTTGCCTGGCTCCATTCTATTCCCGCGCCTACAGCCTTTAGGGATCATGGTTTTGGAACACCTGGTTTGAGCCACCTCTCTGCCAGAATGAGGAGACCTGTGGGTAGGGGTCACCTGATCTGACCTTTAAAGGTGTATCTAGAACTGAGCCTTCTGCTGAACTTTCCAGTCCTGGCAGGAAGGACTAAGGAAGAACAAAGAAAAGCAAGGTCTTCCTCGACTTCCCTCATTCCCGAGAGACAGACTGACTTCCTGTTTGCATCTTGAAAAGCCCAAGGGATGTAGGCATGATGTTTACGGAGTGGGAAAGATCACCATTATGGCTTACTTACCTGCTCTGAAGTTCTAGCTGCTGTGTTAAAAGTGCGTCTTACCAACACTCGGTGCACCGAGTTGATTATAGTTATTAGTAAGCTGAAAGTTAAGAAATTGCTTGCGAGAAATCCTGCATCCTGTCAGGTATCAAAGCCGCACAGATTTGTCCCAGTTCTTTCACTGGGAGTGTAGGTAAACATTTCCCTAAGTCAGGGGGCTTTTTAACATTTCAATGGCTTAGTGGGAAGCCCTTTTGAGCTCAGAGGGCAATTACTAAAACTTCAGCTAAGTGGGGAGGAGAACAGAAAAAAAAACGTGATTGCCGACTCAAACGATCGAGGTCCAGGGGACGGCTTAAGTTGTGCATTAAGTATAATCTTTTGGCTTTGATGAGAAGGTGAGGTGACCAATAATTAGCCATTCAAGTCGAGCCCTAAGCAGCTTGACTGGGGTAGGAAGTAGGCGGCAGTTCCTGGCATCTGAGAGCTTTCCAGGCAGGGACTCATCTTGAGGCTAATAAAATGGTCTGCTGGAGTGAAGTTGTTTGTTAGTTTGGTTTGGGTATTTTGGTTTTTTTTTGAATATGCACATTTGGGGACCTCCCCCCACATGCCCCCCACCCTGCAAATATACAGTCACAGCGTTGACAAAGATGCATGGAAACAAAATAGAAGCGACCCACAAAAGGGCCTCAGAAGACAAGAAGAGTGGCTTCCTCCTCCCTGGCTCTCCGCTGTAGCCAGGAGCCCTCCTTTCCTTTCCTTGCCCTGCTGGGCATCCCCAAGGTCTGTTATCCATGCCCACATGGTAGAGTGGCAGAGATGGATCCCTAGTAGCTTATCTGCAAATCCAATAGCAGGGTGTCCAGAGGGTACCTGAAACACGTGTGAATCTCACTTGGTGAGTTCACGAAAGACAGGAAAAGGTGGTGAGTTGTAAGCCTCTGATAAGCCTCTCCTCCAGTGCAGCAATCCAAATCAGAGCAAATCGGACTGAACTAGAAAAGCCACAGTTTAATGGGTAAAGCGTTCCTGGGTGATTCTCCAGCCCCTCAGAGAGGACACAGGGACGAGAGACCAGAAAAACCTCATGTCTGTTTTCTGGGATGCAACGTAAATACCCTGTGGGAGGGGTCTTGAGCCTCTCTGGGGGAGGAGCTGTGTTTGGCGGGCTTTGAAGAGGTGGATTTGGGGAAAGAGATGGGGGAGGGGAGTGGAAGTGAATCTTCCACCAGACATTTCCAGACTCTTTGGATGTATGGATGCCAGGATGCCAGGAGTTGAGGCAGAGCTCACACACAAACAAAAGGTTTAATGTTATTACATCAAATTCCATTTGGATTCTGAGTAACTGGTCTGCCAAGCCGCCAGTTGAACTGTCTACACTTAAACCATAACCACACCCATCAGAATTCTGCAAGCCAGGGCCTTAGCGTGCACAGCATCTTATGCAGTGTAGAGGCTCTAGGGAGACTAGACAAATCCAGTGTTTTCTTGTTTGTCTCCAGTGGCTAGCAATGAGATAGCAGCTGCATCCCTGACAAGGCTCAGGTGCGTCCCACCTGTGCAGCTTCCGGGACAGAGCTGGATGGAGGAGACTCCCTCCCAGGTGTAGCCGATGTTGGACCACACTCAGCTCTTCCTTCTAGGAGATGTCTTTATAGAATGTTACCCAGAACCCCACTGTTCCCAAGAACTGCAAGGCAACCACCACTTCTTCCTAGCCTAGAAGTCCACCCCTCCATCCTTTAAAAAAAATGTCTTTGTTTTCTCCAGCCTTAAGCAAAGCATACGAAGCCTCTCCACTTGATATGAGAATGTGGAAGACGCATAGAAGTGGAGACATGGCTGCAGAGACTCTCTTGCAGATGACCCAAGTTCAGTTACCTGTAACTCCAGCTCCAAAGGATTTGATGCCCTCCTCTGGCCTCTGCATGTGCACTCGAGTGTGCAACAGACACACACACACACACACACACACACACACACACACACTGTTAGTTAATTGGCAGCGCTGTGCCCTTACCCTGCAAGGAAATGTCACGAAACACGACAGAATCTGCTAATAAGAGTTTTATTAAAGATAAAGGGACAGAGAGTGCGCAGGCCTGTGGGAGAGACACGTGTGTGAAGAAGAAGAAGGAACCAGGAACATGGCACCGGATTTTAAAGACTGGGCGTGCACAGGTCGACGTCACTACTCCACGCATGTGTGTAGATCACATGGCCACGTTGCGCGCCTACGTAGCCATGCAATGTCATGGATCCTGGTCACGCGAGCCGCCTTGACCTGGAAATGGCTATCCTGATCTGAAACTGGCTAGGTGGAAGTGTCCGCCGGGCATATGCAAACATGCCCGACCCTGGGGGCATGTTGTGAACCCTTCACACACACACACACACACACACACACATTGCTGAAGGTTTTCCTGTGTCCCACCTGGCCCACAGTCAGGACAAATCTGTCTTACCCATGTCCTGCAGCCACTTGGTCCCAAATAAACACACACATGCTAATATTATTTTTAAACTATGGATATGGCAGGCTTCTTGCTAGCTAGCTTTTATATCTTAAATTAACCCATTTCTATTATTCTATAAGTTGACACATGGCCATGGCTTACTGGTCTGCTGGCATGTTGTTCCTTCGGTGGCAGCTGGTATCTCTCTACTCACATGAGATATGAAACAGTGTAGCAGGAATCTTAAAAAGTTCTTATTAATAAGATCAAACCAGAGGCCAGTTATTGGGGTCAATGCTAGAAGATCAGAGAAGCAGAACAAGCCACAGCTTCCTCACCTCAGCAGTTCCTCAGCTGATCCTGTTTCCTCAGACTGGAAGCTTCTGAGTCCTCATCCAGAATGGGTCTCAGCTGAACTGTGCTGCTCAAAGCCTAAAAGCTTAACCAGCCAAAATGCTGCTAGTTTCTGATCTTCATGCTTTATATATCTTTCTGCTGTAGCATGAATCTTCAAAGTTCTTATTAATAAAATCAAACCTGAGGCCAGTTATTGGGGTGAATGCTGGTAGATCAGAGAGACAGAACAAGCCACAGCTATCTCACCTTGCCAATTCCTCAGCAGGTCCTGTTTCCTCAGATTGGAAGCCTCTGAGTCCTCATCCAGAATGAATCTCAGCTGAACTGTGCTGCTGGAAGCCTGAAAGCTTAACCAGCCAAATGCTTGACCAACCACATGCTTAACCCGCCAAATCTTCTAGTTTCTGGTCCTCATGCTTTATATACCTTTCTGCTTTTTACCATCACTCCCTAGGATTAAAGGCTTGCTTCCTGGGATTAAAGGCGTGAGTTACCATGCCTGGCTGTTTCCAATGTGGCCTTGAACTCACAGAGATTCCAGATGGATTTCTGCCTCTGGAATGCTAGGATTAAAGGCGTGTGCTATCACTGCCTAACTAGTGGCTTTTCTGTTCTCTGACCCCAGATAAGCTTATTAAGGTATACAATATTTTGGAGAACACAATACCACCACATTCTGCTTTCTGCCATCACTCCCTGAAATTAAAGGCTCACTTCTTGGGATTAAAGGTGTGTGTCACCATGCCTGGCTGTTTCCAGTGTGGCCTTGAACTCACAGAGATCCAGAGGGATTTCTGCCTTTGGAATGCTAGGATTAAAGGCATGAGTGCCACCATTTTCTAGCCTCTACATCTACTGGCTGTTCTGTCTCTGACCCAAGATAAGCTTATTAGGGTGCACAACATTTTGGGGAACACAATACCACCACAAAACAGGAATCTGTTTTTGGCTTCATTTAGAATCACTTATTAAGTATTCTCAGGTTTTAAGTGGAAACTCGAGCCATTGGGCGCCATTTGTAGTTGGAAGTTTTGTTGTGTCCCAGCTGGCCACAAAGGTCCACAGCCATTCAAACTTAAATAAACACATAGAGGCTTATATTAATTATGAACTGTATGGCCATTAGCTCAAGCTTATTACTGACTAGCTCTTACACTTAAATTAACCCATAATTCTTATCTATGTTTAGTCACATGGCTTGGTACCTTTTGTCTCTCTGCAGCTGTTTTTCCTCTCTCATTAGCATTGAGAAAATTCAAAGTTAATAGAGCATTATGTAATCTATTTCTAGGGGGGTTTGTTACTCCTTTCTGTTTATTTAGCATATCCTTTAGAGTTTGATTTGATCTTTTTTCCAACTACACACACACACACACACACACACACACACACACACACACACACACTGAAAATAAATCTCAAATTAAAAGAAAGTGAACAAGATTGAATCCATTAAAGTACCCCGGTATGTGGGGAGGGGAGAGGAAAGGGGGAGAGAGATAGAGATAGATAGATAGATAGATAGATAGATAGATAGATAGATAGATAGATAGATAGATAGATACAGAGAGAGAAAGAGAGAGAGAGAGAAAGAGGGAATACAAGATCAAGGTGGAAGAGTCTCATGCATTCCAACCCCCCCCCCCCCCCCCCGATATTGGTGGTGATGGGAATTCAGCCACGTATAAACTATCCCATGAGCAGTGGAATCCAAGCATCACTGAGTAAAGCCAAAGGAGAAAAAAAAATAAATTCTCTTTGCAAATATCTATAATCCTTTAAGAAGCAGCTGCTATGTGCAGTGGTACAGGCTTGTCCCTGTCCTTGTGAGCTGAGGGAGAAGGACTGTGGGAGTCCTCAGCATGCCTCTTTGCCAGCAGAACAGAGCCGACAACAGTTTATAACATTCCAATTTTCATACAAAGTTTCTGCAACTTCTATACATGTTGATGATTTTTCTTATTGTTAAAGGGGTTAAAGGAGAGAGTGTAGTTAATTCATACAGGGATTAAATCTGAATATAATTTTTATGGGTTTTTTTTTTCTCCTTGTGTTCTTCAAGTTCATTATGCATGGATTTTTGTTTTGCTCTAATCCGATTTGGTACTTGTGAAGCACACTGAAGCCCAGAATTATACTGGAAAATTCCACTGCAAGCTGCTAATTCCATCAGGATTGATAAGACTTTATTTTTGAGTAGTTACCTCCCAGGCCTTGGAGCAACTGGCCCAGCTGGGAATGGGGGGGGGGGGGTGAGATGTGTTGTTGTGTACCCCAGGAGGGGGGGATGGCATGGAACCCTGGGAAGAAACAAGTCACGACAGGCCATTATACTTGAGTCCTGCGGAGATAGCTGGAGCTTCCTCACTGATGTCATCCCAGTGTGGAGTGAGAGGTATTTCCCCACACAAGCTCTGTTCCAGGAGCCCAATCCCAAAGCAGCTGCTCTCACTGAAGCTGACTTTCTCCAACTCTTCTGCCTGGAGACAGTTCATTCAGTTCTACCAGGTCTCCTACAGGAGGCCCGTGGGCAACCTCAGCCGTCAGTCATTCATTAGATGCCTCCATCCTCAACCTCAGAAGCCATCTACTTTAAGATTTAAAAGTTTTATTTGACTGTTTTACATGTGTGAGTGTTTTGTCTGCAGGTAAGTACATACACTGCTTGCATGCCTGGTGCCAGCAGAGGCCAGAAGAGGGCACTGAATCCCCTGCAACTAGAGTTATAGATAGTTGTAAACTGTCATGTGGGTTCTGGGAATTGAATCCCAGTCCTCTACCAATGCTTTTACAAGTGCTCTTAACTACTGAGCCATCTCTCCAGCTGCCCCCTCCAGTCAACCTTGGATTTTTTTTTTTTTTTTTTTTTTTTTTGGTCATTGTTGTTTTGAGGCAAGGTTCTTCACTGGCCTGGAATTTGCCAAGCAGGCTAGTCTGGCTGGCTAGAAAGTCCCAGGGATCTGCTTGTGTTTGCCTCCCTAGAGCTAGGTTTATAAGTGCAGGTCACCATGCCCAGTTTTTTTGCTTGTCCCACCTTTTTGCTTGTTCGTCTTACCTGTGGATTCTGAGGAGTGAACTTAGGTCCCCATGCCTACCATTCACCAGTAGATCTATTTCCCCAGCCCTGACTTGAATCATTTGACTCTGCATTTGCTGTGCAATAATCCTTCTGAGCACTGTGAAAATGTGTTGCTCTTGTTGTTAATAGAAAGCTGATTGGCTGATGGCTCGGCAGGATTTTTGGGGCAGGGAGAACACTGGGAAGAAGGAGGGCAGGGTCAGAGGAGTCTCCAGCCAGACGGAAAGGAAGCTGGACATGCAGGAGAGGTAAAAGCCACAAGCCTCAGGGCAGCACATAGATGAATAGAAATGGGCTAATTTAAGTTGTAAGAGCTAGTTAGTAATAAGCCTGAGCTATCGGCTGAGCATTTATAATCAATACTAAGCCTCTTTGTGGTTATCTGGGAGCAGCTGCCAAGACACAGAGAAACTCTGCTTATGTACAATTTTAACATAAAACCAAAGTTCTTCGAAGGAGACATAGTTTTCCATTCACCACAGGTGCTATTTTTTCTGATTGTTTGGCTCTGGCTAGACTCACATAATTTTTATGGTGCCTGCCTGGCCCCAGTGGCACCTGAGTTCATGGATTCCTGGCCTATGTGTTAAGCCAAGCTGCCTCCGGGTTATCTGAGTAATGAGAATTCTCATACACAGAGATACACTGTCCTTGGAAGTTTCCAATGCCTTATACAGTAAGAGGTCACACTTGTCTCTTTTAGATTTATTTTTACCTCTCTCGGGGGGGGGGGCATACAATAATCTGTGCTGTGCATCATTTTGCAGTGTTCACTGAGACATACCTTTGTAGTGATTCAAACAAGTATTCGGTCAATATCCTTTAACTTGTTCCAGACCGGGATCAGCTCTGTTTGCCACAATGGCTCAAAGAACAAGGAATATTCATTCATCCATCTCTATCATTACCGCTGTGATGCCTTATTCTATTGCTATGACCTCTCAAGATATGCTTGTGGGTCAAGAGGAGAAAAGCAGACTAGTTCCACGATAATTAATTCTTAAAATCACATTCGGGTAAAAAGAAAGAGCTCTAGAATATGAGTTTCTTTTTTAGAAAATTGGGCTTCCTCCTTTCGGCTGAAGCCCTGAGGAGAACAGGACAAGAGAAGGAAGAGTTGGAGGCAGCTTCTTACTCTGCCTCTTCCAGCCTCTGTCCTATGGGCTGTCTGGTTTGCAGCGGGCTTGGTCCAGCAAGGAAGACCAGCCCACCTGTCTAGGTGATGGCTCCACCCCCATCCCAGGTCCTTCGGGAACCCCAAGAGATCTTCACCAGACGCTTTCCATCACTGAGCCGGAAAAGCGGAACCACCATGGAGAATGCAGCTGGTCTGCAGGACAGATAACTCTCGGGGAACTACAAGCAGCGCTCTGCTGCGGTCATTGAAACAAGGACCTACAGCATCTTCTTCCAGGCCCGAGACGGAACCGGCATCCAAGTGCCGATAGCCCTCAAGCCTTGTTTCGCTTTGCCTTTCATGCAGCTCAAACCTTTGCTGCCCCCTATTAAAGATCATATACATCACCTCATTTCTCTAAATATCTCAGTTGGCGCGCGTGTTTATCCGGGTGTGTGTGTCCTTCCTCTACTGCTCCCATCTGGGTGTAATTTTCCATCGTCTCCTCCACGAGCTGCATTTTCTTCTTTAATTCCCTCCTCCAAACCCACTTCTGTGGATCTTGCCTTCACATTATCCCATTGAAAGTCCCAGCTGGAAGGAAGTGCCTCTGAATGGAGTCCAAGAAAGAAACAAAGTCGATGGGAACCAGATGCCATTTTGGGTCATCTTCGTGTGAGTCACCGTTTCTCCTGGAAAGTGTCGATCTCCATTCAAGCCTCGTTTCAACTTGAAGCTCGGCAGACAGAAGACACCCCCGCCCCCGCCCCCCCACACACACGTGGATGCTCCCAAAACCCTCACAGGCCTGTGCATTTGAGTTTTGCATCCTGTGAGTCTACGCACAGCTCTAGCAATAACGGATAAATATTTATTAGGGAGGTTTTAGATCCAACATAAGAGAGTCATTTCCTTCAGGGGTCATTTGCCCACTCTAAATCCAGCTCTTAGCTACTGTCCTCCATCGGCCACCCTTAGGGTTTGAAACGAAATGCCATGGTTTTGATAAGAGCACATGAGTTCAAATCACTCAGGATTAAAAACAATAAACAACAACAACAACAACAAAAGGACACTATCCTCCAGAAGTTAGAGTCCGGGGATCGGCGTGTATAATGCTTCCTGTTTTTTTTTTTTTTTTAAGTCATTTCAACTGGGTTCTATGTGATCAATTATATTAGCCCCAGAATTTAAATCCCTTATTGTTTCAGGCAGAGAGATAAAGACAGTAACAAACACCTAGCTAATGTTACTTACAAAACACTAAAAATTTAGAAGGATGACTGCCTCTCCACACACCCCGACACACACACACACACACACACACACACACACACACACACACACACACACACTTTTTTTTTTCAATGGCTTTGAGAAATGCCTCTCAAAACTCTTCTGGAAAGAATTCAATTAACATGGTGGCAAAGAAAGGTAATCAGCAGTGGGGTGATGGAGGCACGTGGGTGAGGCTGTTCAGCGGATCCAGTGTTTGCAGGACAAGCCTGATAACCCACATTCAAACCCCACAATTCATATTTAGGTGGAAAGAGATAACTGACTCCACAAAGTTGTCTTCTGGCCTTCCATGTACAGTATGACACCTGCACCCCCTTGGTAATAATACTTTATAAAAATTAAGTATAATTGAACATATATAACGACAAGATCCAATGTCCTCTAAAGCCAGATTCGTGTGGATATGCACATGTGCACACATACGACCATGCATATACCAGTTACGCATGTGTTCAAAATGGTGGACTACACACATGAATTTGTCTACACTTCCTTTCAAAATTCTGCTGGGGCATCTGTAAAAACAATGAACGAAAAACCATAATGAAGACAAAACCAGAGCCATCAGCAGAGGTTTTGGTGATCTTCCGGAAAATGGAAAGGAAGTGAATAATATTGATGCACAGAGAAGAGCACAGCATTCAGCATTCCACAGCTGCTCTGAAGGCTTCAGGGAAGGGGGAGGTGTCCTTTCCATAGGAGCGTTGGAGGGTCTCTACAGAGAGCATCAACAAACAGACTTAGCCCTCAGGACTGCACAGGGGAGCCAAACCACAGGGTGAGGAACTGAAGATCAGCTAGGCAGTGCCCCTCCTGCCTTCCTCACCCAAACCATGCATATGGAGTAGGCTTAGATTCAGAGTCTTCCTTGTCTTTCTTGTGTCTCTCCCTATGATCTGCCTAGTGTGGGCTGGAGAGATGGCTTAGGGGTTCAGGGCACCTACTGGTCTCCCAGAGGACCTGAGTTTGGTTCCCAGCACCCAGGTGAGCATCTTACAACTCTAGAGCCTGTGGATCCAACATCCTCTGCTGACCTCCACGGGCAGCCATGCACATCTGTGGCATACAGAAGCCCACAGACACACAATTTATAAAAATTATGGAGACCCACAGAGGCTTCCCAGTGAGAATTTACCCAGGGTCAGAGAATCTGGGCTTGCTTTACCCAGCAGGGCTGCATAATGGGATGATTTGACCATGAACGTGGGTTACCAGGTGTTTTGGAGGGTCTACACTTGGTTGTATGGTGTGCTTTGATCTTCCAAGGCGGGAGGTCTTTTGCCTCTCCCCTTGGCATATTATAAAAAGCCCTTTTTAATAAAGTTCTGAGCTGTTGGTTATTGACCCAGGCCCTCCTGAAGCTATCCTGTGTTTCTGTCTTTCTTCGCACCATCTAGGTCTCTCTTTCTATCTGATATTTCCTCATTCTTCCCTCTTCCACCTAAGAACCCTTCAATAGGTGGGGGCTGGTAGGAGCTGGACTTCCACAGATGGCGCCCTGAACATGGGCCTTAGGTACAGAGGATAAAAGAGTAGGAACACTGCAGGTTAAGAGAGTATGTCTGGTAATGAAGTTGAGTGTGTTGATATTCTAATCTTAGGGAGTAAAATTGTAACTATAAAGCAAGTAGTTAAAGTTAGGCTGCAGCAAGTATCTCTCTCTGTCTTTGTCTCCATGTTTCTCTGTTTCTATCTATCTATCTATCTATCTATCTATCTATCTATCTATCTATCTATGTTAGATTTAAAGTAGTAAAAAAGTTTTGGTGAAGATTGAGAAATATACACTTTAGGTATAGGGATATGGTGAAGAATTAGGTTTAGAAGAAGGTTTAACTTAGAGTAGTTTTTCCTGAGCACAGGACCTGGGATGCAGAAAGAAGCATCCAAGACCAGGCAGCCACTGAGAACTTAACAGTCTGAGTGGCTTCAGAAGCTCCAGAAGCTGCCAACCACAGCAGACACTGAGAGCCAGCACAACTGTGGAGTTCTGTGGGCTTTCTTCTGCAAAGGAGCTGTGAAGGAGAGCACAGTCAGCCAGCTGAGGGACATGGCTTGAGGCTATATGCAACCTTGACAAGCCAAGCAGAGCTGCCATGCTGCGAGAGAGTCAAACGGCAGGCAGTGGCTCAAGTACAGCAGAGACTTTGGACCCCAGTGGCCAGAGCAAGCCTGTCAGTTGGAGCTAGAGTCCCTGGTGGCCAGAGCCCCGCAGAGACACTATGGGAGAGATAGGAGCTTGCTGAGCATCTGAGAAGTGCCCCGTGTGGAAAGGCAGGAATCAGAACTGCTGGAGTGAGACAGAGCTGCACTCCAGGCTGAATGGTGGAGATGTGCTAAAGCTAGGAGCAGCCTGAGTTCTCAGTGGCAGAGTAAGGCAGAGCCCTGTGGCTACCTTGGGGGTCGCATTTGGCCAGGCAAGCAGGGCAATGGTATGAGGAGAACCCCTGGCAGAGCAGATGATGGAGCTAGGTGTGCAGAGGCCATGACTGACCAAGACTGGGTTTCCTCCCAGATTCAGGGTTGCTGATTGAGAGCTGTAGCTCATAGCAGCAAGACAGCATTCAACATGTATTGTAAGAGGCCTCAGGACCTCAGGACACAGGGGTCCTGGGCAGCAGGCCAGTGAGGGAGGGAGCCAGGAGCCAAAAGCCATGCAGTTTCTGTTTGCTGGCTGTAAGAAGGTCTCTTTTGAGAGGAGACTGCACCAGCCAGCTATTTTGGAACTAATTGTGGTGCTAGCAGCTTTACCCTGAGACAAAGTTCCTAGGGGAAGACTGCTATAAATTGCTGCTGTAACTGAGAATAAAGTTTCAGCAACTCTTGTTTGAATTGAGTTGTTGCATTCAGGGGAACTACAAAAAGGTTTTGGTTGTGGGTTTCTTCGTATTTGGAACTTTAAGACTGGTATCAGAACTAACTTTTTGAACTTTTCAGACTTAAAACTGGGATAGGAGTGATTCAATTGCAATGGGACAATTTTGACTTTATCTACACATATAGACTTCATTGACTATGATAACTTATGAACTGTTTTGTGTATACATATATGTTTTATTAACTGTGGTGATTCACAAACTGTTTTATGTTAAAAAAAAAAATGGAACTGTCTGTTTGGTGTAAAAATGGAGAAGTTTGAGTTTTTTTCTAGCCAGGCTCAAGATGAAGCTTAAAAAATTACAAAGAAAAGGGGGAGTTAATATTCCTCAGTCTCTTTAATTTTTTTTTGAGGAAAAAATTTTTTCTTGTTCTTTGTATGGATAATGTTAGCCTGTATCAATATACCCTATGTTTTGTATAGTTCTGTTAAGAGATTGCTTTTGGATGTTTGGTAAAGTCTATGAAGTACCAACAGTTATATTAAGAGATTGCTTTTGCATGTTTGCTAAAGTTTAGAAAGTGTAAATACTTCTATTGAGAGTGTGCTTTGGATGTAAGTTTGTAAGAATTGTAATTGTATATACTAATATTCATGCTAGAATTATGCTAACCTGTTAGTGTTGATGAACCATGGTATGGTGATGCTAAGGAGTCTTTAGAATTGATGCAGTTGCATCAGGAGTTTAAAAAAGGGCTTGGTGCAGCTAAGACTGCTGTAGTCATCTTAGACCCATTCAAAAAGGCCATTCCATTTTTATCATCTTCTACTACTTTACCCTTCAAAAGGTGGCAGCAGGACTCCCACAAACAATGATTTTTGTTGTTGTTGTTGTTGTTGTTGTTGTTGTTGTTGTTTTGGTTTTTTGAGACAGGGTTTCTCTGTGTAGCTTTGGAGTCTGTCTTGGAACTTACTCTGTAGCCCAGGTTGGCCTTGAGTGTGCACCACCATTGCCTGTCACAAACAATGATTTTTGAAGATCTGCTCCATGAAAATAAAACCTTTTCTTGGGAAGAACAAGAGTTTTGTGGGGATTTTTACACACTATAGCAAAGTTTTGTTTTGTTTTGTTTTTTAGTGCTTTGTTGGGGAAGAGCCATTTGCATGTTTCCTAATCTTCCCCCTGACCTTTTCTTGAGTCTTGCGGCCAGTGTGCCACCACCACAAACATAAAATAAGTAAGTAAAATGCAATAAAAATTGTCACTCTAAAAACAAGTCCTAGCCTGGCAGTAGTGGCACATGCCTTTCAACTCAGCACTTTGGAGGCAGAGGCGGGTGAATGTTTGTAAGTTGTTCTAGGCCACCCTAGTCTCTAAAGCAAGTTCTAGGACAGCCAGAGCGACACAGGAAAACCCTGTCTAGAAAACAAACAAAAACAAAATTACACTTTCTAACAACAAAACAACAAAACCAAACAAAAAACAAACAAACAAACAAAAAAACATTGAGCACACTGTATTAAAAAAATCCTGTCATACTAACACAGATTGGTATGCCTTGTGCTCACCATGTCTCCTGTTGAGGGATTGGTCTATACCATTGGGTGTGTAACTGTACTCTGTAATGTTCTTACAACAGCAAAATAACATATTGGGTTGATTAGGCTTGCACAGCTATATTCTGTCTCTCTTTGCACTTCCCTGGGAGTGAGATGCTTTGTAGCATGGTCATGTGACTTTCTTTGGCCCATGAGATGTCATCAGGTAACAGGGACCACAGGTTGATGCATGATTGTCTAGCTAGTCTTGTGCTTCCTTTGAACATCCTTCAGGGGGTCCCTGGTCCCTGGAGGAATATGAGAGGAGAATGGAGCACAGCTGTGTGAGCTAGAGTTGTCAGAAGAAGGTTGATCATCAGTAAACTTCCCCAGAAGTGTGAATAGTCCTAGTTAAGTTCAGTAAAGTCATTCAGCCAAGCTCAACCTAAACCAGCTAACCTTGACCAATCTACAAAAAAATAAGTTAAATAAATAATGGTTAAACACTAAAGCACAAATAATAGTGCATCTTCATGTCTAACATTACTGTAGTGGCTATATCATGACAAGAAATATACATGCTATCTTTGGCAGCTTTGAGTTCTTGCAACAAAATGCTTGAGGCTAGGTAGTTTATAAAGACAAACGGTTCATTTATTTAATCTGTGGTTCTAAAGATGTAAGTGGATTGCCCCAGCATCTGCTTGCCTTTGGCAAGAGCCTCATAGTAGATAACATGATAGTTGATGCACATGCAGAAGAGAAATTCAGAGGTGGTCCATGACCAATTCTTAAGAAACTGATCTAGTCTCATGAGACCTGACCCAGTCCCTAGAGGCAACATTAATCCACTCATGAGGATGGAGCCCTTGTGACCTAATTAGCTTCCACTAGGTTCCACCTCTGAAAACTACTCCCTCCTCACATTCACTATAGTGAGGAGAAAACACCCTGAACAAGGACCTTTGAAGGGGAAAGCGTAAGATGCCTCAGCCATGCTTTCTATTGTGATAGTCTGATAGGAGCACATAAAACTATGGCTGCCACCACTGAGGTCCCCATCCACAACTTAAAGACAAGGCTCTCAGACCGAGGTCAGCTGGGCTAACACAGAGTCCTGCCTTTTCTGGTATCTGTCTTCAGTTGTCTGCTTCCACATTGCTCTTGGTCCATTATGACTATTCCGATCAAGTTGACTTGTTATTTCTTTTTCTCTTATACTTGCAATCCAAAGCATCCTAACTATGGATGTAGGTATCTAGCAGGAGAGTCTATCTGAAGCATCCTAACTATGGCTGTAGGTATCTAGCAGGAGAGTGACTTAGCAAATGTTCACAGAAGAGGTACACAGCCTAACTCTTCATTTTGCACGGTGCTGGCAATGCAATGTTAAAAGTAGTATGCAAACCAAGAACTATAAATGTGGGCTTGGTTTTAGGGACCTCCTGGGGTGAGCGTGAAAGCAGAGAATGATGCTCAGTGGTAGAGTACTTGCCTTGTGTGCTCAAGGACCTGACTGGACCTCCATAAAGTACAGGGAAATGAAATGAATATCAAGGAAATGGAATGATCGAAATAAAACTGATGATCAAGAGGCAGAACTGATGTCATAATTAAGGTGGCATGGTGCCTATGCTTACAACCTCAGGGATATGACTCAAAGCAGGGACAGTTACTTCTTAGCTTGTGTAGATTCATGTAGTAAAATGGGCAGCCTGATTGACCTCCAATTTTACACGAACTAAAAGCAAATTAAAGTTTACATTGCTGCCTCGTGTTTCAGTAGCAGCCTTTGTAAAGCTCAGCCGCTATCAGAGGTGGTCCATGACCAGATGGTTTGGGTACAATACTCCCATCATTGTTCAAAGTTCAGTTGGGAACAGTGTGTTCAGGCACCAAGAGTCACTGTTGGTGTGTGCAAATGCAGTGGATCAAACCACAGGAATTCTAAACTGCAAGACAGTGGTTGCAGCTCACTGACCGTGGAGATGAACTTCGTGGGTTCAAATCCCAGCCCTAACACAAGTTATCATTGTTCTTTGTGTACTTAGCTATATTCCAAACTGAAAAGGATACATGAATCTATCTCATGGGGTTTTTGTGAAGACCTAACAAGCTAATGTCTACACACACACACACACACACACACACACACACACACACACACACACACACACACACACATGCGCGCGCGCGCACCATTTATTTTTGTGCCATTGAGAAAGCCTCAGGTGCAGGGATTACTCATTGATACATATTTTTATTGTCTATACTATAAGCTGTATTTTGTTTTGCCATATATACATAGTTTAAGTAAACTGTGTATATGAGATTTATATATATTTAATGGATGATACTTGATATCTTCTGTATCGGGTACATTTTTATATAGACATATAACTCTTTTTCATGAGAAATAAAACATGTTCTCATTTTTCTTTTTTGCACATTCCTAAGTTTCTGAATTTCTACCCTGAATATGTATTTTCTTTATCACCAGGGGTTAAAATGGAGGTATGTTTAAAGACACTAACATATTTTGCAACAAATAGAATGCCACATCTGTCTGAGTGCTGCCTGCTGGCCGATAGCCCCACCAGAGCTCCTACGTGCTACATCTGAATCATTGGCTTGCCCGATGCTGTCCACAGGGGCCCATTAGATAATCTATGTGATTAGCTAGTCAGGGCTTTGTGACCTCTTTCCCGGACTATTACAAAATCCTCCTGGCAGATCCCCATCCCAAATCCAACTCTACCCCAGCCTCCTGTTGCTGCCCCAAAGTGCTGCCAGGGACCTGGTATGTCACACTGCATTGCTTTCCTGCTTCAAACGTGGTGACATGCAGTTCACAGCATAAGCCACTAAATCAGATGTTCTCAACCCTTTGGGTCGGAATGAACCTTTCACAGGGGTCACATATCAGATATCCCGCATAACAGATATTTACATTATGATTCATAACAGTAGCAGAATGGCAGTTATAAAGTAGCAATGAAAATAATTGTATAGTGTGTGTGGGGGGGGTCATCACAACGTGAGGAACAGCGTTAAACGGTCACAGCTTCAGGGAGGGTGAGGATCACTGCTGTAAATCATCACCAATCTTTCTAGAAACCAAGTTCTCCCCACCGCAATTTATCTGGGACACTTCACATTGATGGTTGGCTTAACAGGATCTACCAGAGTCACCTGAGGACCCGCTGCACAGGTCTGTGAGGGAGTTTCTAGACTGAGTTAACCTAGGTGAGAAGAGCCACCCTACAAAGGTGGGCAGCACCACCACAGGCTGGGGGCCAGGACTGAATAGAAAGGAAATTCAGGCTTAGTTCCCACGTTCCCTTCTCCCTGCTTCCTGACTACAAATGCAGGGGGACCAGCCATCTCCAGCTCTCGCTACCATCACTTCTTCTCCCAGGAGCCAAGATGACTTCTCCCCTCCTCCCTCACGTTGCTTTTATCAGGCATTTTGTCCCAGCAAAGTGAAGGTCAGCTAAGATGCTCTTTACCCTGGACAGCAAGGAGGCGTCGCCCTCTCCACCATCTGCCTCCAATACCAAGTCTCACCTAGTCTGTGAGACTCACCTCACACACTGCCTGAGAGTCCAAAGCTCCCACAGCTGGACCTCCATCCCAGATCCAGCCGCATGGAGCAAAGGTCACGTGTTTACATTCCTCGCTTGCCCTCAATTGCATGGTCCCGGAGGGTGTGGCACCCCTTCTGCGCCTAGCCCAGACACGGATCCCCAAATAATGCTCACTAAGTGGTTGTTACAGAAGGTGGACTCATTTTAAATAACTTTTACTAAAAATAGTGTTTACTCTGGAAAATGAGGAAGTTTGTAATAAATGAAAGGGTTTCATAAACTGGTCTCACCCAGCCCCCAGGCACTGGGCATGGGACCTGGAGTCTCACATGTGGCGAGAAGTGCTCTGTGGCTGATCCAAATCCCTGGCCCTCTGTTGGTTGTTGTTACTATTTTAATGGAGTATCCTGGAGCCCAGGCTAGCCCAAGCTCACTATATAGCTGAGGATGGCCTGCAATGCCTGATCCTCTTGCCCCTGCTTCTCAAGGATTAAGATTACAGGTGTACTGTCATTCTAGACTGTGTTGGAAATTGAACCCAAGGCCTTATGCATGCCAGGCAATCACCCTAGCAATTGAGCTACATCCCAGCCCTAAAAGAATCTTTAAGTGGAAATTATTACACCATATAGACTCATTCTTTTTTTTTTTTTAAAGTTACACTTCTTTTATGTGTGTGTCTGTGTGCATAAGGAGTTCTGAGAACAATGTTCAGGAATTGGTTCTGTCTTTCCACTAAGTGGAACTCAGGGATCGAACTCCAGTCATCAGGCTTGGCAGCAAGCTCCCTCAGCCACTGACCGCCTTACCAATCGAATTCCATTTAATGAGTAGTGGAGACATCCCTTTTGGTAGCGACTTACCTGACAACAGCCAATATTCACAAATAACTAACACGTTCTTCACGAGGCAGGTGGGACACATCGTCATCTCCTTGAAGCACTGAGAATTTCAGACTTTACCAACATCCTCCAGGTAAGAAGTGACCTCATGGGGCTGTGAACCCATGAGGTCAGGGTCTAGAACTCCTACATTGGACCACACTCTGCTTATAGCATCACTTCAGTAGTGAATCAGGATCCAGCGGCATTGATGCATTAGAGGCTATTACACTTGTAAGTTGCTTTGATGTTTCCAGTGCCCTTGACATCAAAATAAGCACCTTTATTTTTCCATGTGTCCGGATTTATTTCTGCAGGGAGAATGCAAACACCAAGGTTTTAGGTTCGTATCATCCAATTACTCTACCAAATAGGCTCAGTAACTTCATATTGCATTCTTTCATTCTCTTACTCACAACAATATTTCATAACATATATATACATAGTGACATGGCTGCCACCAAAGCTGACAACCCAAATTCAATCCCTGGTGCCTACATGGTAGGAGGAGAGAATGACTCCTTCAAATTCTCCTCTGACCTCAACACATGTCCCCCAAACACATGCACAAGCAAATAAATAAATGCAGAAAAGAACTGAAAGACTATGGCGTCATTATCTGAGGGTAGTTCATTTTCTTCGAAGGACCATAGTTTCCCCTCGCATCCATTTCCTTGATTCCTGGTACAGAGCTGGCCCTTTCAGAGGGTCCCAACCAAACCTGCCTGTAGCCTAGGAGGCTGAGGACTGGATGGCTTTGAAGGATTCCTCACAGAACATGTTTTCTCCTTTCACCCTAAGCTTTCTTTATATAATACACATATATAAAAATTACTTTATATACTATACATAATATTTTTATTAATTCTTTGAGAATTTTATACACGCTTACAATGTGTTTTTAATCATATTTATCCCCACTCTTCCTCCTAACTCCTCCCAGACCTGCCCTTCACCTCCCACCTCTTTCCAACTTCATGTCCTTTCTTCTTCTCTTAGAACCCAGAGTCGGCTCTTTGCTGTCCATATACCACCTGAGCTTTCTCAACCAGCTTTAAGGGGGCTGACTCAGAACACAGAGATGCTGTTCTTGGCACAGGAGGATCCAGGCTAACCCCTGAGATAAGCAGTGGGCCAGTCGCCACTTCTGTGAAACCGAGTTTCTGCATCTGCAGAGCAGAAACAACAATGGCTTTATCCAGCCCGCCCGAGAGAGTGTGTCTCGGGCACCCGTGTAAACAAACCTTGGGGCTAAGTGCCGGTATGACTTTTATTGTTTAGTATTCATCCTTAATCCAGAGTGAAGAAAGAGCGTGAGTCACTCTGTCACCTAGACAGTCCTTCAGTGTGGAATGTGGGCTGCTGGGAACTGCCCGGTGCAGCTCCGAGAGGCTGAACCTCTCAGCTGGGTGCAGTGAGCGGCAGCGGGTGCCAGCTCCCCAGGCGCAAGCGAAGTCCTCTGGGAGACAATGGTGGCCATTGTGGAGCTGGGTGTGGTGAGTGGGGGGGCGGGGGAATGTGGGTAACTCCCACTGAAGCCTCGCCAAGGACCTGCATGGCAGGCAAGAGCTGTTTTTTCCTGAGATCCTCTTCTGAACAAGAAGTAAGAACAAAGCTAAAAGACTTAATACTCCTGAGGCATGGAAGCCTCAAAGTTCTCGGACCGGTGGCCAAGCCTCGGCGGGTTGCAGATGGGGACTCTGCCCCAGTTTCCACTTCTTCTTTTTTTTTTAAGCTGCCACCCGCCCTCACACTGGCCCTCCACTGAACAAGTCCACCCATGAAGGAGTGCGAGCCAAGCTTCACCTCTCTGCCAAGCCATGAGGACCCTTGAGGCCAAATGAAACAAGCTAATAATGAGTCTGCTCAAGTTAGGCAACTTAAGCAGGGAAGCAAGAACAGACGAGGCCTCGGCAAAACAATGGCTCAAAGTGGTGACAAGAAGCCTCAGTGGCCCAATACCAAAGAAAAGGGGACCAGGTTGGGGAAGGTGGGGAATGGAGGGGCAGTGGAAAAAGAGGTTACACCGTGCCTCACATATTTGGGGGTGCTCATTATTCACCATGCCTCCATCTGTTTGTGGCCAGTGTTTTCTGGGTGGAAAGGCCCTCTAATTCAGCGGCTCTCAACCTGTGGGTTGTGACCCCCGGTGTGTGTGTGGGGGGGTCATGTATCAGAGAACCTGCATATCAGATATTTACGTTGTGATGTGTAACTGTAGCAAAATGACAGTTACGGAGCAGCAATGAAAATAATTTGATGGTTGGGGGGTCACCAGAACACGAGAAACTGTTAAATGGTTGGTCACAGCGTTAGGAAGGTTGAGAACCATTGCCCTAAATATACAGGCTGGGCCATGATGGATGCTGTCCCCAGCTGGGAGACACCAGCAAATCTGGACATTGTATTGCCTCTACTCTCCTCCAGTGAATGGCTTATTTCAGAAAAGATCTGCGTAACACATGCAGGAAAATGAACTCTGTGTCAGAGGACTGTGCATTTCCTAAGGGAGAAGAATTTTTATGTATTGGTTGCATTTCCCAAGAGCAGTAGCCAAGAACTGTTAACTTGGGCAGAAATGGTATGTTTTAACATCCCGAATTGGTCTCTCAGTACCTTTATCCACCGATGTAGCGTTGCCTGGTCACCTGCCACTAGGGACCTCTGTGCATCCGTTCCTTTGGACTGCTGTGTTCCTGGGTTCGGGATGCCTGTCAAGTGCTTAAATATGATTACCTGGTCTTATTAACTAAGGCCTGTTTGTATATCAAGAAGTTTGACATCCCAGAAGAGGAGTCCTATGTAGATAATGCAGGCAGAGCAATTATATCGACATTCTTTTCTTTGCTGAAATCTGAATCATCGGAACTAGAAGAGTTTAGTATAAATTGTCCAAGTAGGTCCTTTATCTCCATTCACTTTGGCAATGAGCAGATCTAGTCAGATAAAAATGAATGAGAAATTGTAGAAATGTGTAGTAACGGCCACATAGTCTATGAAAAGTGAATCAGGCTAGCCGAAATGATGGTTTGAATGGCATTGCCAATTCCAGGTCAGCCTGGGCTACATAGTGAGACCCTATCTCGGGATGAAAAGAAAAGAAGAGAAAAGAAAAAAGACAGAAAGAAGGAAGAGAGTACTGGTGATAGTTTTGAAATGAAAAGTGAAAGCCATATGAAAGCTTGGTTCTAAGTAGGAAGGGATTCCTGAGCCCCTCCATCCCTAACTGAGGAGCTGTGGACAGCTGAGGGGAGAGAGTTAGACTTAGGGGTGTGTCTTCTGGTAGGTTGAGCATGCTCTAGTGGATGGCTCCACAATCAGGAGTACATGGGCATTGCAGGTTAGAGTGGATGGGTTATTCTAAAAAAGAGGTGGCATGGGGGGGGGGACCACAAAATTGGAGAGGTAGGGAAGCAGGCATATATCTACGATGAATTAGGGTTGGGGTGAATGTGATAAAAAAAATGAACAGATGGTAGAAAAAGAGGAGGAGGAACAAGAAATTTGAAGTAACTTCCTGAATGTTTCTGCTCCAAACACCTCCAGCAACACAGTGTCCTACAGAGCCAGGTGCTTTCCCCTGGGATCACACAGCTGCAGGCAGCTGTGGATGGCTTCTGCTGAGCAGCACAGAGAAACCATCACACTCTGTAAGGTTAGCCTAGGAAAAGACCGAAGTTCAAAAGGCCAGAGTTCAAATGTCTAGTGACTTCACATCATAAAGTATCAAAGAAAATGAAACAAAAACCACCTTCGTCCTAGGTGGAGTGTTGTGGTGCACATCTGTAATTCGGGTACTCCAGTGATGAGGCAGGGGGATCAGCAGTTAGAGGCCAGCTAGGTATACATAGTGAGTTCTAGGTCAGTCTGGGCTTTACAACAAGACCAGTTTGCTCATTTGTTTAGACAAGTAAATCAAAACCAAGAGTTTTGTCCTTTTATAGAGAATTTGGAAAATAAGGAGAATTAATTTAAAATTGTATCATGAAATGTTCTAGTAATATAAAAAATACGGAGTAATTTTTTAAAATGAAATGAAAGAAACAAGAACCATATAGCTTTGTCAAATCTTAACATCTTTATGTGTTTGCTTTTAGACTTTTATTGTATAATATAAAACACAAAAATAGCAACTCAACAAAATAAGTGCACAGTTTAATAAGGTAAACTCCGCTCTACCCACAGTTGGAACTAGACACAGAACGTGGGCACCCACTCTGGAGCTCCCTCGGGCCCCTTTGTCTACAGGCCCTCCCTCCCGTCAGAAGCAGCCGCTCTTCTGACTTTTATAGAATTCACCAAGGAGGGATGTTTATTTTAAGTCAGACAAAGAGAGAATCGGGAATCAATTCCGAGCATATAATGGGCAAACAACAGAACCGATAAACAGTCTCATGTGCAAAGTCCAAAATGCAAGAGTAGCTATTTCCCTTGGGTGATGAAAGGCTTCCCATACTTCTCCTCAGATGAATGAGAGCTCGCCTCTCTGCTCACACATGGGCTTGGCATTTTCCAAATTCTGATGTACTTTGGCATTCGAGACTCCATTCCACCTCCAACGGTGAAAGGCACTGAATAACACACTGTCATTATTTTACTAAAGCAATAAAACCCATCCAGCATTCAAGTTGGAAAGACAATTAGCTGGCTAAAAGTTCTGCTTCTCACATCAATAACTTTCCTTTCCTTTTTATAAGGATTTTCATTTTATTTCGTTTTAAAATGTGTGTGTGTGTATGTGTGTGTGTATGTGTGTGTGTGTGTGTGTGTGTGTGTGTGTGTGTGTGTGTGTGTGTGTTGGGGGAGTATATGCATGTGAATGCAGTACCAGAAGAGGCCAGAAGAGGGTGTTGGATCTCCTGGGGCTGGAGTTCCAAGTGGTTATGAGCTACCTGATGTGGTGCTGAGAGCTGAACTCAGGTCCTCTGCAGGAGGAGTGTGTGCTCTTAACAGATGAGCCACCTCTCCAGCTTCATCCTTGTTTGTTTACTTATTTATTTGTATATGTCTGCACATACGGGAGTGTGGGTGCCCACACTTGTGAGTAGTAGAGGTCTCAGGTGCCTTACTCTACCACTCTTGCCCATTGCTGGGCAGCATGATTTCTCCCTGAGCCTAGGGTTTATATTTCTTTTCCTGCTAGGCCAGAAGCCAGCAAACCCCAGTCAGTAACCATCGCTTCTCCTAGAGCTGAGCTTAAGGGCGTGGGCAGGACAGCCAGCATGTGTGGATGCCGGAAGCTGAAGGCTGGTCCTTGCAATTACACAGTAAGCACTCTTTTTTTTTTTAATTAAAAAATTTTTTTTATTCATTTTACATACCAATCACAGATCCCCCTCTCATCCCTCCTTCTGATCCTCCCCCTCAGCCTCCCCCCTGCCTCAACCCACCCCTCATCCACTCCTCCAAAAGGGTAAGGCCTCCCATGGGGAGGTCAGCAAAGCCTGGTACATTCAGTTGAGGCAGGACCAACACCACCACCACCCCACCCCCGCCGCCGCCGCCGCCCACTGCATCAAGGCTGAGCAAGGTCATGGGCTCCAAAAAGCCTGCTCATGCACCAGGGATAGATCCTATTCCCACTGCCAGGGGCCCTCTTAAACAGACCCAACTACACAACCGTCTCCCATATGCAGAGGGCCTAGTCCGGTCCCATGTGGGTTCCACAGCTGTCGGTCTGAAGTTCATGAGTTCCTACAAGCTTAGTTCAGTTGTCTCTGTAGATTTCCTCTTTGTGATCTTGACCTCCCTCAGCCAGCACTCTTAACCACGGAGCCATCTCTTGAGTCCCTCAACAAGTACGCTTTTCATGTCAACGTTATCGTCTGTCATATTTTCCCTAGCTGTGCAAAATGACTTTTTATTCCATGCTGAGAGTGGAGCCATAGCTGGGACCAGATAAGGCCAATGCTTCTGTCTTATAGATCCAGGGTAGCTCACACCGGAGAGAAACTTTGGAGACGATTTCCTCACGCAGTAGGCATGTCCTATGCTGTTTAACATTAGTCAACTTGTCTGTTAGTCAGACTCCCATTGAGAGAAAGTAACTAAAGAGAACTTGTTTCCATCGGTACAGACCCCACAGACTCGTGCAGCCAAACCACAAGACAAATGCAGAAGTGTGCAATACTTTCACAGTCGATTTAACTCCTCAGCTTGACCTCCGCACTGGTGTGTCGGCTTTCCTATCCCTGGCTGGTTTTGGAAACCTCAAGGCAGGAGGGTTATCACGGCCGCTCGCTTCCAGTTCAGTTTTGAGCCTTCCTAGTGGGAAATGGGTTCCCTCTCTTTCCAAGTGTATGACACAGGCAAACCTCTGGAGATGTCTGATTAAGACACGTGCACTTAGTTGTACATATCTGTGTGTATGTATACCCATCTGTGCACGTGTACACATGCATTTGAAAGCCAGAGGACAAGCTTGGATAATCCTTCCTTGGATGCTGTCCACCTGGATCTCTTTGTTGTTGTTTTGACTTCTGAGATGGTCTCTCACTGGTTTGGAACTCATTAAGTGGGCTGTCTAGCCAATGAGCCCTAGGAATATGCCTATCTCTGCCTCCCTTATCAGTCTATCACCTATCTATCTGTCTGTCTATCTATCTATCTATCTATCTATCTATCTATCTATCTATCTATCTATCCTTTCTTGCCCTCTGTCCCTTTCAGCTACCCAACGTTTAAGAGATGGGAATTTCACTAGTCAGCACCGAGAGATAACACACCCTTGTCTAGAAAATTCAAAACACATTTGAATAGCTTTTAATTGACAGGAACATGAGGTCAGGTTTGCTAAATGAAGCCGTGTGTCCTCAGCTTGGCTGCAAATCAACAGGCGGAAGCCAAGGCGGTCCCAGCCCCCCCCCCCTTTCTGTTGCTGTTTGATTTAGCAGCATCCTGGAGGAGCCCCTATTCTGTCCTTCACCGTCACCTCCCACGCTTCGAAACCAGTGACCCGGGCTGTTCCTTCCAGTTCCAGGCCAGGATGAAGAAAGAAGAATTTTCAATCCCACCAGCTCTTCTACCCGGCTCGAGCCCAGATCTGTACAAAATGACAGCCACTAGAGGGTTAGTCACATGTGGGCCAATGAGACGGGCTCAGTAAAGATGCTCGCGGCCAAGCCTGATGACTTGAATTTGATTCCAGAGACCCTCATGGTGGAAGGAAGGAGGGAGGTGACACCAGCGGGTTGTCCTCAGGCCTCCGCACACATGCATACCCAGAATGTTAAAGAGAATTAGTCACGTGAGATTTTGTCAAGGACTCGAACCCCTGGCTTCCTGGGTCTGTAACTATATACCCAGACATGCTTCCCAACTTGCACTACAACAAGGAGGAAAAGTCCTGTGTCTCCACCCCATCCCTGTTCCCTTCTGCCTAGCCTTCCAAAGTTCCAAAGGTAAAATAAGTAGCCATCATGCTGACGGTACCAGCAGCATGTCTAGGGAATGTATTGAACGTGGGCTCCTTTTGGGTGAAACTCTGTGGCTCTGTTATTTTTATTTTACAGTTGAAAACATTACGGCATGCGGAAATGGAGCCATTTCCCTTAAGTCACATGGTTAGGAGTAACACAGCTCTCCATCGGCTTCAAAGCTTTTAGCTGTGAATTTGAAGAAAAAAAAAATGTGGGAAAGCAAGTGTCCAAGACTATACTGGAATGGGGACCAAACTCAGGTTATTGGTGGAGTCTTTTTCTAATAGAACTGTGGCACCTCCAAGAAATATCCCCCAAAGAGACAGAATTTGGAGCCACACGGGGGTGAAAGGTCTTAAGACTCTCCAATCCTGGATTGACAGAATTTAACCACTGGTCATCAAATATGGCTGTGTCAGCAGGAAGTATTCAAAGAAGACCAAGACACTTGGCCAAGTGCCTTTTGGTGGAGAAGGGGACTGGCCCAGATGGATGGAGATAAGATAGTATCCATGGCCAGAAATTGCATGACTTATGAGTTATTTGGATAGGAGGTTTATCTGTGAAGTAAGAACTCATTCCTGGTGGTTGGAATGAAGAGGCTGTGGTGGTAGGAGATTGAAGGGACTCTGACCAGCCCAGACATGCCTCTGGCAGGCCTTGCTCTTCCCCTATTTGCCTTGCTAAAAACCATTAGATTACATTACCATTAGATAGAAGCATAGGTCTTTGGCCAGCTGTGTTAACAACTCCTCCCCCCACCCTCCAGCCTTCCAAAAGACCTTGCATTGGCCAAACTCAAGTAGAGTCCAGTCAGCAAGCCAGAGGGCGTATCTATGTGGATCAGAAACACATCTGGAGAGCAGAAGAAGGTGAGCAATGGAGCCGGCCATGATGATATGTCAAATTCTTGCAAGGACTCCAAAGCCAGAGGGAATGTAGACTTTTCCTCCAAGCAGTTTGATGCTTCTCAGCCCTAGAAGAATGGAAGAAAGGGGAGGAGGGCTCCCCTACCTGGGCAGCAGTAGCCAAGCCCTTGTTACAGATGGCATTGAGAAGGCTTGGCTGTAACAGATGAGCACATTCTTCCCCGAGTCAAGCCATACTCCATGTGGCAAAAGTTCAAGGACACTAATCATTGCCTATCTAAGTTGGCATGGTGAAGAGACCTGACTTAGTTTTATTGTTTATGTTAACATCATTTCCTGGGCGTGGGGACATTCATTCGCAGAGAGAGAGAGTGAAGGGCACTTACCATCCTTTTGCTGTGTGCTCAGCTTCCCAGCTAAGAGGTCAACAAGGGGTTCCAACTACAGAAGCTCTACCCATTTTCCTCTTGAAATCTTCAACTCGGTTCTTCGTAGGTTGCTTAAAAGCTGTCATTTTGGTTTTCAAAACAACGGTGGCATTTATTTTCTGGCTAAAGAGCAGGTAAAAAAAAGCAAATCCTCAGGCTGAATTTAATGTCTTGAACCTTCTCCTCAAGGCAGGCATACAAATGCCAAGTCATACCTCTGGACTCGGAACCCTGTCCAGCAAGGTAACTCCATAGATAGAAACCATCAGAGTTGGGGCTGGCTCTGAGCCTAAGGGACAGGAGCCCAGGAGAAAGGCAGCATTTGGGACAATCTCCTCAGAAAGGCTCAATGTCCAGTTGTAGTGGATCCAAGAGAAGATGTGATCAAGAAGTATGCCATGAGTACAGAGGGGTCTGGCCACTCTCTTCCAATCTCTAAGGAATGCCGTGACTAATTCCACAGTTTCAAAGGACAGGGCTGGAACTAGTCATTAGAGGAAGACTACTCATTCCAGACAGTGAAAATGACCATGGATCCCTTCAGTGCCCCGTCACCTGGCTCAATGCTTACTATAGAAAGGGCACCCAAGACATTTGTCCAAGAAGGCATCATGGGTGAAGCTGACCACTGTCAGCCTACCTGCCCTTAATAGAGGGTCCAAGGATCCAGAAGTTGGGGTTCTCTTGAGCACACAGGGGATGTTACGGAGGGAACCCATGTGGCAGGTAACCTTGAATCTGCTCTGTGGGGGTGTTGCTCTAGAACGGGTGTTACTCAGTGGACACATGGCCTGGTTGGGGGAGGGGAAGTTACCAGGGCAAGTTCACGTTCCTCTCTAGGGACAACTAGGAGCAGAAGGCAAACCCTACATCCCCCTCCCCTACTAAAGGGTAAAGAAAACCCCTCAGACTGCAGAAACAGAAAGCCAATGGGTGCAGGTGCCTGGGTCGGGGTGGGGTCCTCTCTCAGACAGCATCGGAATAGTTGTTTTTGGTGGAAGAGAACTTCGGGAGCTCAGAGCAGATAGCTGGTGCCTGGGAATCAGCTTTTGTGAGGCAAAAGGTATTTCTGCAAGGTTGGACATAAGGAAAAGGCCAAGGGGATTATTTAGATATTGATTTTGAAGTGACCAAACAAAATCAATGGCTTCAAGCTTCTACAGGTAGTCAGTTAGAAAACAAATCCATTGTTTCAGCTCCAGCAACGGTAACATACGCCTGTGAGTACCCCCATGCTCCACGAGTGTGAGCACCTTTAAATGTCCCCTGGATTCTACATTCGGTTAATTAAAGCATGAAGTCTGATTGCTCATTTCATCTGCTCTATAACTGTGAGTCAATGTATGGAATTTACATGCCGGCTTGGGTTAATCTTCCAGCCTTCAATTTAGCAGGGAAATTTTCCCGTCTCTCTTCCTGCTTGGGGTCCTGGCTCTTTAAATTCTATCCTTATTGGCAGGCTGTTGTCATGGAGAAAAATAACTTTAAGTAGCTCTTTGGAAAGCTTTGAGATGCTGTTCCCTGCTATTTAAAGACACCCCAGTAAAGCAAAAAAGCACACTCCACTTCCTTATAAGGTTCTGCCACTCCAAGGCAAGAGTGTCACTTGGTCCTGTCCTCCCAGAGCAGTGTGAGGCGTGCCCCAAGTGTCTGAGGATCATATTTACTAAATAGTGTCAATCCAGCTCCGGAAGGCAAAAGAAAGGCGGGCGCACACTCTGTCACCTGGACCGACCCACGGGGCCCCGCAGTCACTCCGAAGCGGAGCCAATGAGACCAGCTCAACCCTAGACTCGTCCAGTCCTCCTCTCTCCTGGAGGACTGCCTGTCATGTGCCCATGAACTCACTTGACACAATCCATTTCCTCAAGACCTAGGAGTCAAACATTCAAACATCTCACACTTTCTTCAGTTCTATTCACAAGCAATTTACAGGACACACAAAGTACACTCAGCCTGTGGCTGGACCCCGGACAGGGACGTATTAAACGATGAGTCTAGCAGAGTGAGAACCGAGAGATAAGAGGGGACAGAGGAAGCAGATGGCCTCCCCAGCGAGACGGAGAAAGAGTGATTCCTAACCGTAGCTGAGCAGGCTTCTTAGGGAGATGCTATCTAAACACACAAATCCCAAGCTCTTATGCCTGGCTTAGTGACTCAGAAACTCTAAGAAGAGGCCCCACGAAGTGGCAAGATTTTTGCCCTGTGGACAATACTGGATTCTGTATGATCCTTAACATCTCTGACCCTCTGTTTTCTCATCTATAAAATGGGAAGAGGGTACAGAGGGCACTTGACCACCTTCTCTACCAGTTTGGCGACTTGAAGTGTGTGTGTGTGTGTGTGTGTGTGTGTGTGTGTGTGTGTGTGTGTGTTAGATAATAGCCAACACCCGAAGTCAGAGAGCTTGGTGGATAATGACGGAGCGAAGACATCCCAGTGGATGTAGAATGACTCCGAGCAGGGACATGAAAGCCACACCACCTCCGATTTGAACCTCACCCCTGTATCATTCCAGCTGGGTGGCCTTGGCCAAGCAGTCCCACCTGTCTGGCTACCCGTTGGCTAGTGTTAACAACAGTGTCTGCTTGCTGGAGCTGTTACAATGACGGCATCCGGCAAGCAAGTGGAGCACAGGGGCAGGGCTCAGTGACTGCGACGAGAACAATTCTCCCCGGGGTGGGTGGCGTCTTTGTTCCGTTTCCCCACTGCTGGGACAGGACACCCTGAAAAAGCAACTCAAGGAAGGGAGGGTTTATTTTGGCTCCCAGGTCCAAGGTGCAGTCTATCAAGATGGAAAGGTACGTGGCAGCAGCTTGAGGCATCATCCATAGTCACAAACAAGAGAATGGTGAATGCTAGCTTTCTTCTTTGTATGGAATCCAGGACCCAAACCTATGGAATGGTACCATCCACTGTGGGTAGGTCCTCCCACCTTAGTTGACCTAACAGAGAAAATCCCTCACAGATGTGTCGAGGGTTTTGTCTGCCAGGTGATTCTAGATGCCATCTAGAATTGACAATAGAGATTAGCTTATGTAGGTGGCGAGGAGACTAAGGAAGTCCCTCTGGGGAACAGCTTTGAGCCAGTGTGCACACGTTGTAAGGGTTATGATGCATTGGGTGCAGAGAGAGCAGCCGGCTTGCTTGTTAGGAAGACAGAGGTAAGTCTGATTAGCTACTTCAGCAATGATGAGGTCAGATTATTCAGTGGTGTTGTGAAAATGCCTGGACTCCTTGCAGCCAAACAGATCACTTCCTGGGCATGGCACACTGGGTAGATGCTCCCCAGGTGTTAGTTTCTCAGGCCAGTGCTTTTCTCCTTCCCACACAGAGAATCCAGCTTGTGCTTCCCTCCAGAGTCAATCTGACTTTGTCAGAGTGGGTCAGAGACAGCCTAGCCAACCTCGGCAGATGAGCACACATCCTCACGGAACTGGGGCTGTTGCTAATGGGAGGAGACTCAGCCTTGTCCTTGTGTCCAACGAGCCAGGTTCCTGCCAAGAAGAGACTCCCGGAGCAATCTCTGCCCACGGGAGATGAGTCACGTGTCTGTGTAGAAAGCCTGCTAAGTCTTCATGAACTTGTAACAGAATCCATGATGCCAAGGTCATGGGAAAGGGCAGGTGTAGAGTGTCAAAGAGAGGTACCCAGAGATACGCCAAGGGTCGGAGCCTGAAATGATGGGCCTTTGTGCTTAGGCACCCAAGTCTTTTAGGATAAGCATTATTCTTGGCTTCTGTTTATTTACTTGACATCAAGTCCATTTTCAAAAGCCTTGTCTTCTTCACTATCAAAGAAAATATTTTGCCTACTTCAAAAGGAGATTTTTTTCCTTTCTTTTTCTTGAAATGAAATAGCCTGTTTTGATCAAATAAACGTGACATGGTCGAAAGGAACGACATTAGAGACTGAACCATTGATGATATTATTTTCTATGCACCTACTGAATAGGAAATGCTTTGCAAGGTTCAAGGCAGAAGTTCGCACATGTGTAGATTTGTGGATTCCCGGGCAGCTTGCAAAGACTCCGACTCATCGTTTTGGAGCAGGGCCTGGGAACCTGTTTTTAGCAAAGCGCCGATCGATTTGGAATGTTCAGACCACGTTTAGAAACCCTCGTATAGATGATGCACCGATGAGTGAAGCGATGTTCCTACTTCAAGGAACTTACAGTTCCCAACCCATCCAGTAGCTGGATGTACTTTCCCACTTCCAGCTTCCTGCTTCCTCTCGCCTCCCTCAGCTTGATTGTGTGTACCGTGTGTGTGTGTGTGTGTGTGTGTGTGTGTGTGTGTGTGTGTGTGTGTGCCGTCACTGCACTGGCGGGGCAGACATAAGCAGAGTAAGCTGTCTGCCCTCCGAGGACATGTATGTGGAGACCGTCACCATCACTGTTGGGCAGACGGCTGAAGGTCACCTGTGATGGACGTGCATTCTACGTGACAGTCCCCTAGCTAAGCATGAGTTTAACTACAAGAAGTCCCTTTGGTGGGGTACAGTAGAGAGAAAAAAAAGAAAGAGGGCACATAGTCACGTGACACGTCCGTAGCCACTCCTCCAACCCCCGGCCGAGTTCTAAAGGGTCAAAATTTAAAATGGGACGTTTTAGAAGGACTTTAATCTTTATATGGAGCTGGATAAAATACATCCGGTTCCCAGGACAGGAGAGCAGATCGACAGTGGCAAAGATAGTAAACACATCCAGTAAATGGCCTGCGCTGTGAAAAGCAGGAGATAAAGCGCGTCCACCCCACAGGCGGCCTGCAGAGGTGACGGCCCAAGCTCGCACCGCCTGCGGCTCCCAGCCACCCAGGCCCATTCGTTGTCAGCTCTCGCCCTCTAGTGGTGAAGGGGAGACATTACCGCGGCCGTGCGTGCATGAGCGTTGTGCGGAAAAAGGTTTAGACACACTAACAAACGCACACGCATAAGCACACGTGTAGTAATCTGACCACATACTAACACAGAACAAACCCATACTAGCACAAACGCATGAACACACACAGAAACATACTAACAAGTAGGAACACACAGATTAGAATTCACAGAGCACACGCATACTAACACACACTAACATACACATGGGCACACACAAATTCACCCACGAACATACAAACATGCTAACACACATGACAGCACAAACATGCGTACTAGTATATACACACACTAACATGCAGAACACACCCATACTAATACACACACTAACACAAAGACACATACATACTAATAAACAAACATATACACAGACACCCATATACTAAAATATACTAACCACACACCATGACACATACACACTAATACATACTAACATACACAAATATGTGAACATAAATACTAGCACACATACCATACAAACACTAATCCACACTAACAAATACATACTAACATGCACATATAGCACACATATTAACACATATACACCAATAAACACAGAGCAAAATAACTCCTTCAAAGGGCCCTTGACGTTGCCTCCGTCACCACAGCCGTTCCCAGAACCCTTTCCTTAAAAACATAAGGAAGAAGGCAGCGTGTGTCTCCTTTAGAAGGACACGGTTTCCTATGCACATTTTCACATTCACTTTATGTCACAAAGAGAACTCACAGAGGGCCAGACACCCAGGGTAATGTAGCTCAACTCTTTAAGGCAAAAATCAACAAACTGCTTCCTAAAGCAATTGACTTGGTGGTTCATGTTTTGAGGCTGAGGCAGGGGGATGGATGGAACTTTGGGGCCTGTGTAGGCCACCTAGTGAGTTTCAGTTCAGCTAAGACAGCAGTGTGAGGCCCTGTCTCCAAAAACTTAAAATAAAGGGGTGAAAAATAAATGTAGGGGCAGGGGGTGTGGCCCAGTGAGCGGAGAGTCTGTCTAGCATGCAGCAAGGGAAGGCTTCCATCCTCAGCACCACATAAAACTTATCGCAGTGGCGCGGAACAGGAGGGTCAGGATCTGTGCTCACACACACGCAGGGCCCAGGCCCACTCACGGGCAGCCACAACAACATAAAGAGTCCAAGGCCTTGGCTACATGAAACATCGTCTCAAATAAATAAACAGGTTAACGGAAGCGATGTATTTTAAAAGCAGTTAGACTCAGCCAAACTGGCCTGTCCTAATTCATGAGTTGTAAAATAGTCGGATGACGAAGTGACTTCAGCCACATTCCCCTGCCTCCACCCATCCTGCTCCCTCAGACACCCACAGAACTGTATATTTATTTCCACGGGTGTGTACTGCAAAAAGATTTAAACAGAAACTCCTCACGACGGTGGGCGATTCTGAAATCACCGGCAGCAGAAAGGGCGTTTTCTCATCTGCGCATGGGCCTGTGGCCCTGGACTCTGCCGCTCTGAGAGCTAACAGTGAGTGAGTGTGAGGCTTCCCAGAAGATGCCCGCCTCGCTATAGGACACCCAGATGTGCATCCACAACATCTCTCAGGTGCTGAGTATGCACCGCGTACGCGTGAAGCTGGGCGGTGATGGATTCTCCTGACCACGTCACAGAGAAGCCCGCGGACATAAACGAGATTCCTGACACAAAGGTGGCCCGTTCTGCAAGCGGATCTTAACTCCTGGCTGGCCAAACCCTTTAGTTTTGGCTTTTCCAGCTGGTTGGCTCGATGCCACACTAGGCAGGATATTAGTCATTTCGACGACGTGGATCATCAAGGAAAGAGATTCAAGGGATGTTTATCTCCTACCAAACACAAACTTCTTTGTGAAAATCTTTCTGCCTTGAAATCCTGAAGTGACTCCATGAAGGGCTAAGGTCTTTTTTTTTTTTTTTTTTTTGTATATCATCAAAAATTAGCCTTATTTTTATGCCAATAATCGGACACATGGCTTAACTTTCTTATGTAATTAAATTTCAATGATTACCAGCTGGGCCTGTTGCTTTTCCTCCTAAAAGATGAACAAGGGGGCTCTGGGCTGGAGAGTTGCCTCCATGGGTAAAAATGCCTACTGCTCAATTGTGAGGACCTGAACTTGGATTCCTGGACCCCGAGTGTCCTAGTTAATGTTAACTGCCAACTTGACACGGTAGGGAAGAGAGTCTCAATGGAGAGAGAGCCTCTATCACACCGGCCTGTGGGGGTTGTCTTGGTTGTTAACTGATGTAGTGGTGACTCAGTCCACCACGGGGGCCACCATTCTCTGTTCAGATGGCTCTGAGCCACGTAAGAAATCTCTCTGAGAGTGGACCCGGAAACCGAGCCAGGAAGCAGCGTTCCTTCGTGGTTTCTGCTTTGAGTTTCTGCTCTGGCTTTTCTCCAGGGGAACTCTGTGATCAACAAACCACCTCTTTCCTCTTCCAGGTTGCTTTTGGTCAGAGTGGGTCATCAGAGCAACCTAAAGGAAGCTGGAGCACCATGTACATACGGGGCACCGTGATATGACGTCATACTTATGGTTTGATAGGCGACCACGCCTCCAAATGAAGTGGGGACATTGTGGCGGGGAAGGCATCCCAGCATCCACCTCTGGTCTCCTCATGTGCCCACACAGACAAGTCCATCTGCGTATACGCATGCACACACATATTCCATAAAGGAAAAGGAGGAAGAGGAAGGGGAGGAGGGAAGGGTGGCGGAGGGGAGTTCTGTGTACCCTCTTTCAGCCGTCAAAAAAAGAATCCCAGTGATTTAGCGTAAAGATTTTAGTTACTTCTGTGGCAGTTAGTCAATATTCCAGTCTATTTAACTTGTGTGGCTATTGGGACTTTCCTATCTGTCTAGAAGAAAATTCCCATGCCTGCAAAATTGGCAGCTTGCCTGATGGGATTGCGCTGTTTTTCTGCCAACTGTAGTATCTTGGATAAGGCAGCAGGTGGCGGTAGCTCCTTTACATGTGTTATCAATGAACCTCACAGATACGTTCAGATCAGTGTGCATCACCTAACCCTAACCCAGCCACAAAACTTTCGACCCACGATTTGTCCTGCCTGCAAGATGTGCGGGGGTAAAGGTGGTACAGAACTTGTGGGCGAGGCCAACCAGTGACTGGTCCAACTTGAGACCCTTGCCACTAGAGGGAGCCACGCCTGACACTGCCTGGCGGGCCAGGAACCAGAGGCTGGATAGCCCAGAGACCTAGGGTACAACCAAACTGGCAGGGGGAAAAAGTCAATGAAATGATTTCTAATGATACTCTACTATACTTGTAGACCGGAGCCTAGCATAATTGTCATCAGAGAGGCTTCATTCAACAACTGATGGGAATAGAAACAGAGACCCACAGCCAAACATTAGACTGAGCTTGGGGAATCCTGAAAAAGAGGTTGAGGAAGGATTGCAAGAGACGGAGGGGTCAAGGACACCACAAGAAAACCCACAGAATCAACTAACTGGGGCTCACAGGGATTCACAGAGACAGAACCAACAATCAGGGAAGTTATTTCTTACCACGGATCTTTGTATAGATCTGGCCTAGACCCTCTGCATGTATGTTATGGTTGCGTAGCTTGGTGTTCTTGTGGGACTCCTAACAGTGAGAGCAGGGGCTGTCTCTGACTCTTTTGCCAGCTTTTGGGACCTTTGTCCTCTTACTGGGTTGCCTCGTCCCGCCCTAATATGAGGGGATGTACCTATTCTTATGATAACTTGATATGTCATGTTTGGTTGATATCCCTGGGAAGTCTGGTCTTTTCTGAAAGGAAAAGGAGAGAAGTGATTCTGGGGAAGAGGGGAGGTGGTGGGGAGAGGCTGGGAGGAGAGGAGGGAGGGGAAACTTTAATTTGGATTTAATATATGAGAAGAATTTTAAAAGGAAGGAGGAAGGGAGGGAGGGAGGGAGGAAGGAAAGAAGGAAGAAAGGAAGGAGGAAAGAGAGAGAAAGGAAGAAGGAAGGAAAGAAAGAAAGAAAAGTAGGGTTAGGGGTACAATTCAATTGATAAGAGTGTTTGCCGTTAAGCACCCTGGGTTAGTTGATTAGCACTGAATAAGCAGTGTGTGACTGCCTTGTGCCTGTAATTTCAGCACTTGGGAGATGGAGGCAGAACCTTATTGGAAGGGAAGGAGGGAGGGAGGGAATCTGTGAGACTCTTAGTGGATTAAGAAACTTGTTACCAAGCTTGACTATGTGAGTTTGATCCCTGGAATCCACATACACAGTACAAGGAGAGAACCAACTCCCAAATGTTGTCCTGTGACCTCCAGACCTCCACACATGAATGGTGGCCGGCTCACACACAAAGAATAGATAAACAAACAAAAGTAAGCACATAAAAATGCTATAGTATGAATCAGCATTCCTTGGGTATATGCCCAAGAGTGGGATGGCTGGGTCTTGAGGTAGTTCGATTCCTAATTTTCTGAGAAACCGCCATACTGATTTCCACAGTGGTTGTACAAGTTTACATTCCCACCAACAGTGGAGGAGTGTTCCCTTTGCTCCACATCCTCTCCAACATTGGTTGTCATTGGTGTTTTTTATCATACCAGGTTGATTGCAGTCCTTGGGGGAGGACTTGTCCTGGAGGAGGTGGGAATGGGGGGGTAGGCTGGGGGTAAGGGGAGGGGGTGGGAGGGGAGAGAATAGGGGAACCCATGGCTGATATGTAGAACTGAATGGTATTGTAAAATTATATATATATATATATATATATGTGCTATGGTAAAGGAAACCAAACACCAAAGAGGTAAATATGTTAGGGTCATATTTACACGGTGTAAAATATGACCTTCCAAGTGTTAGTCGAAAACAAAGGCAAAAATGGTTAATTTGGCTGACACATCACTTTTGATAGAGGTGATATTTCAGTAAGAGCGTTGGAGATGACATATTTAAGGACGCCTATTGTCGCTTTGCCTGTAAAGAATAGGGCATAACAGGCTTAGTCAACAGACCAAAAGAAACTCATTTTCCCTTTTTGATTTTTGTAGTTTTAGGACTTAGGCATTGCTAGGGATTTGCATGAAAATGTGGCTGCAAAGATCCGTGGTAAGAAATAACTTTCCCGTTAGTTAACAGAAGGAATGAGAATTGGTACCAATGTTGCTGCCTGCATTGGGTTGGAAACGAACCAGCTTGCCTTAGCTTTTGCAGGTGTCTAAACGTCTACAGCGCCTACTACTTTATTGTCTCGCATCCCTGAAAATGAGCTGCTAAGATTCCCCAGTCTCCTGGCGGGAGAGCCTTATAAACTGTTCTAACTCTCACCCACTTCATCATTCAGCCACCAGCCAGCAGTCAGCACATGCGCGCTCCGTCACATCTAAAGCACCTGCGTTGCCAAGCAGACGCTCCTCTTTGGGAGTCTCAATAAAAAGGGCAAGTCTTCTGGAAACAAGTTGCTTCCAAACCCTGGGAAACCCGAGCTCTGGGCTAAAATCCTGATTAAATCCCCAACCATCTGAAAGTTCATTTGGGCTGGGGACGTTGCTACAGCCCTCCCCAGTCTCCCTAGGAAGAGGAGGCAAGGCGCCTCTCTGCCTAACCATCCTCTAAGACCGTTGATCTGGGGTTGACAAGATGGCTCAGCTGCTAAAGCCTCTTTGATGCCAAGCACAATGGCCTGGATCCCATGAAGATCCAGGGACCCACGAAGAGAAAACCAATTCACTCGCATGGTGGAAAGGGAGCCACCGCGCACGTTATCTATCCTCTGGCCTCCTCAGACACGCTAGTGGCATTTGAGTTACCCGCCTCACCCCTCCCCACCCCTGCCACGTCCACCTCCAGCTTGTCACCATCAGGAATGGTTTTCATGTATTCGTTCGCGCACTTAGTATTTGTCTCCCCCGCTAGAATGCAGCGCATCTGCTCGCTTCATGAGACATCCCAAGAAATGCTGTTGAATTCTCGAAAGGAGGCGTTTCCTAAATAAACGGAGCCCAATGGATGTAGGAAAGGGTGAATTTGCCTTCACCACGTAGGACTTGTTAGTCTTCTGAACAAGGTCGCTCTCCTGTTCTCTCAGATGGGATTGTGAGAAGAAATGCTAACCGCTCAAAGAGGTTGCCCCTGGCCGGGCGGTGGTGGCGCACACCTTTAATCCCAGCACTCGGGAGGCAGAGGCAGGCAGATCTCTGTGAGTTCGAGGCCAGCCTGGGCTACCAAGTGAGTCCCAGGAAAGGCGCAAAACTACACAGAGAAACGCTGTCTCAAAAAATAAAAAATAAAAATAAAAAAATTAAAAAGATTACACAAATGCCAACTCACTTTTGCTCATTGCATGAGTTGGCCGTTTGAAACCTGGAGCTTATGCAGGGACACTTGGCTCAGTCTGGGAGGAAGGGACTGGACCTGCCTGGACTGAGTCTACCAGGTTGATCGCAGTCCTCGGGGGGAGGATTTGCCCTGGAGGAGGTGGGAATGGGGAGGGTGGACTGGGGGTAAGGGGAGGGAGTGGGAGGGGGGAAAATAGGGGAGCCTGTGGCTGATATGTAGAACTGAATGGTATTGTAAAATAAAATAAAATAAATAATAAAAAAAGGAAAAAAAAGATATATATATATATATGTATGTATATATATATATATATATATATATATATATATATATATATATACAGAGAGAGAGAGAGAGAGAGAGAGAGAGAGAGAGAGAGAGAGAGAGGCTGCCCCGGACTGGCGTTCCACAGGGACGGCACCGAGTTCATTCGGGGTTGTAGAATATTATTTCAAGGTGTGTTACTTTTGTTTATGCTCTGGAATGGGTGTGTAATGATGCAAAGATGTGTTTGATTAAATAAAATTCCCCTGCAGTCCGGAGGCTGCGTCAGCAACCAGCTGATAGGAAGTGGTGAGGGGAGCCAGGTGAGAAAGGGTTTATAAGGAGGGCAAGGAAAAGCTTGGGGGCTTTTTGGAGGGTGCGAACAAGGAGAGGAGGGGAGCTGATTGCTATTCAGCCTCTCTGAAGAGCAGAATTCCACCTGAACCTTTGAATCCTGAGTTCTTTAGAGGGAGAGAGGTTTAGTTAAGTTCCCTTCTGTCGGTGCCTGAGGGAACAGATTTCCCTCCAGCTCTGGCCCTTGCAGCCCAAGCACTGCTGCTAGCCATGAAGCTGCAGTTGGTGATTCGGACAGCTGTGGCTTAAAAGGCAGCAACCATTTAAAAAAGGACAACAGGGCCCAACGGTGGTGGCGCACACCTTTAATCCCAGCACTCGAGAGGCAGAGCCAGGTGGATCTCTGTGAGTTCAAGGCCAGCCTGGTCTACAGAGCGAGATCCAGGACAAGAATCAAAACTACACAGAGAAACCCTGTCTCAAAAACAAACAACAACAACAACAACAAGGACAACGGTTCTGACCAGATATTCCACTTCGTGTGGAGAATGGGTATCTCCCGTCTCACTAGCCCTTTCCTGATGAGCAGGTGAGGTCTTTGCTGGAAGCCAGTGTTGGCCTTCCTTGTTAGCGTTCTTAATATCTCACGCTCATTGGCTACAGATCTTGTTTTGAAGTCAGAGGGAAAGACAAAAACAGGCTCTGGAGCTGTTTAAAGTGTGTGAGTGTGTGTGTGTGTGTGTGTGTGTGTGTGTGTGTGTGTGTGTGTGTGTGTCTGTCTGTCTGTCTGTCTGTCTGTCTGTCTGTGTGCCCTGTGTGCCCTGTGTGTTGATGTGGGTTTCCCTGGAGCTGGAGGCAGAGGTGGTCGAGAGCCACCTAGAGTGGGTGCTGAGAGGCCAGCTCGAGTCTCTGGAAGAAGATCAACAGGTGACCTTATCCATTGAGCTGTCAGTCACTCCTGCCACTTGACCTGTTTAAACTCTCGAGTGAGTGACTGGCCCTGGCCCTGGCCCTGGCCCTTTCTGAGAGCGGTGTCAATGCAGAGAAGGAACAGCAAACAGACCTTGCCCAGTCCAGGTTGGGTGCACCCAAGGCAGTGCCCATCTACATTAAGTCCTTAGTCCAGACCAAACTTCTCACCCACAGCCTAACTTGACTATTTGAGTCTTTTCTAGTTCAGACAGAAATATAAAGAGAAAGGGCAGGGTATATTGAAGGACTGTTGAGCAAAAGTTAAAGCTGGTTGATATCTTACCGAGTGATTCCCAAATTTCCAAACTTGTCTGAAGAGCGGTCACCCAAGGTACCAATTATATCAGTTCTCAACCCCACCCTAGTGATTTGCATTCAGCTCAGCTGGGCTGAGACTAGCTGTAGCCCTATTTTTTTTTAAACAAATATTCTCGGTGATGTTTTTGTTCAAGCAAGTTTGGGAAGTGCCAGTATAACCCAACCCTTTAATTTACCCAAATGAAGAAACAGAAGCATAAAGAAGTTTGGGTAGATGTCTGTGCCTGTGGCTCTTTAAACACCTTCAGTTCTGATCTGGAAGCTTTCCTAACTCTGTCATTTTTTAAAAAAAAATGATTTATTTCATTTTGTAATTGTGTGTGTGTGTGTGTGTGTGTGTGTGTGTGTGTGTTTATAGGTAGGTAAGTATGTGCATTTGTGAGTGCAGGTACCTGAGGAGTCCAGAAGAGGGAGTCAGCTCCCCTAGAGCTGGAGTTACAGGCAGCTGTGAGCTGCCCAACTTGAGGGAACTGAATTCAGATCCTCTGCAAGAACAGAACACTCTTTGAACCGCTGACCACCTCTCCAGACTCCCTCCACCCACTTTCCATCTTACTTAAATGTCCACACAGAACAAGAGAACTGGAACTCCCCACTGTGGTTTCGCTCCCTCAGTGTTTCCAAGGAAACCCATGGCTGATTGTTCTCAACATGCCCTTCTTTCCAAAGCATCAAGATTTCCACTCTCCGTGTACTCGAGGTCTACGCTGGATTTGGGGGTTTTAAAAACAATGCCTGCAGGTGATGTTTTGGGACACTTCTTGGCTCTCTATTTGGGGCTCTGTGGAGCTCTAACTTCAGCCTCTTGAATACTACTCTGGATTCTCCTCAAGATCCACTCAGTTCTATGTGAGTAAAGAAGCTGGCAAGCTGTTCAGAGCAAGGGTTTCGTCATCAGAAACTAAAAGCCATTACTAATGTGTTTTCACCCCTGAAGCCCATCTGTTCATGAGCAATGTGTCGGTTTCCTAAGAAGGATATCAGAGTGTCAGTATACTCAATGCTTGATACTTGAAATCAACGAGACAAAAATATCCAGCCAGCCCCCAATTCTTATGAAACCTAACTGAGAGCAGGTGAGTCAGCTCCATTGATGGCCAAAGTCAGTGAGTCCGTGAGCCTACTGTCTGAACGAATTCATTTCTGGAACTCAACTTCTGGGGCCTCCGAAAATTCACTAAATCATTTAGTAACTCATAAGCCCTAATGGATTAGCTTAGCCCTTTCCTCCACCCTGAGTCTCTGTTTTTGTTTTGCTTGGTTTTGTTTGTTTTGTGTGTGTTTATTTATTGTTTTTTGCTTTGTTTCATTTTATTGAAGCTGGCCTCAAACTCACCATGTAATCAAGAATGACTTTCAACTTCTGGCCCCCCCTCTCCCTCTGCCACTCCACCCAGTTTATGGATGTGATACTGGAGAGGGGACTCGGGGCTTCACACATGCTAGACCAGCATCCTACGAACGGAACCACATCTCCAACCCTGCCCGTGTTTTCACTCATCCCCAGAAAAGGCTGAACTGAGCTGAGATCAAGCTTCTCCGAGAAGCGGCTCCCATCACAGCAATGTGAACTTCCTTCTGGCTTGATTTCCCTGCTAATCTGGACTCTCCAAGGAAAACCAAAGTGTTGAGAGGCTTCCCTGGCTCATACCCTTTGATGCCCTAAGCCCCATAATGACTGAAAAGTGAGTGCCAAATCTGGGTGTGCTGGGAGAGTGCTTAATGTAAATCGTGGGGTTTAGAATGGAATATTCTGGGGCTAGAGAGATGGCTCAGTGCTTAAGAGCATTTCCTGCTCTTCCAGAGAACCCGAGTTTGGTTGCTTGGGCAGCTCACAAATGTGTGCAACTCCATTTTCGGGAGATCTGGCACCCTTTCCTGGCCTATGCGCATATATGTACACACATACAGATAAATACAAATACAAATAAATCTTTAAGGGGCTATAGGTGGAGTTGGGTGGTTGAGAGTGCACACCGTCCATGGACCTAGGTTTAGTTCCCAGCACCTGCATCTGGCTCTTCACAACCACTTGGAACTCCAGCCGGAGAGACTCGGATGCGCTCTTCTGGCCTCCTCAGGTATTTCATACATATGGTACACAAACACTTAGGCACTCTCATAAAATAAATAGATAAGTAAATAGATCTTTTAAAATAGATATTTAAGATGGAATATCCTGGAGACTGGTATTTTTTCCTATTATTTGAAGCAAAGTTGCTTTCTATGGTTCTTTTCCATCTTACTGGCATGTTTGGAAGCCTTTCCAAATGGACCTTTAGCTGCCACTGAATTGGTTTTTTCAAACGTTTCCACGGTGTGCCATCAGACTAGCACAGGCTGCTCTATTATGCTGAACATTTACAGTTCTGCAACATTGGACCATGTTGAAAATATAGGAGTACTGATTACAGAGGTCTTCAAGGCAATGAATGATCACTCTCGAGGGATTTTGAAACACTAATTAAGTGAAGGATTTATAAGATAACTCAAAAAAAATGCCAAGGGTCAGACTATCAATGCCACATTAAGGGATAAACAGCAAGCTGTTCACTTCAGAAATCCCACTGGGAAATTGGACCGTAGGATGGAGAGTCACTTGGTCCACAGGATCTGCACTACCAATCTGTTGTCGTGTCTGAAAGCACTTCTCACTGTGGAGGATGCTGAGGGTAGAATACTGTCTCGGAGTCCTTCTGAAGCAGATGGGAAAATAGCTGGGGCCAGAATACAGAGACAACAGGGGAAATCCAACAAACGTTCCCCCTTTAAGATCCTGCTGAGCCCTCAGCTCTCGGCAGGGTTGACCTGTGCAAAGGCTGAGCTCCTTGCCAGAGGGCTTAGGTTCAAAAGGCTAAGGCCTGGACACTTAACTAGTATCCACTCAGAACTGTGCTCACCGATAACCCAAGTGAAAGTCAAGTCAGTGTGAAGACAATTCTAAGTGGGCTCAGAGGTGTTCTGATATCTTATAGGTGGAAAAGCTGAGGTTTTGAGAGTGGATTTGCCCAAGATCACAAGATGTGTTTGTTACCTCTAGCTCTTATGACTCTAGAGGCTCCTTCTTTTTTTGTTGTTACTAGATTTCACCGTGGTTATTAGAGCCATTGATCACAGTGGGTATTTATTAAGACCAAATGTCACTTGAGGCTCCAGCTCAGCAGGGAAGTTGTTTGCAATTGTGAGGACCTGAGTTTTAATCCCCAGTGCCCACATAAGAGACAAACACAGAAGAATGCATCTGTAAGCCCAGTGCTGGAAGAGTGGAGACAGGTGAATTACTGATTTGGTGAGAGACCTTGACTCAAAAAACTAAGATGAAGAGGTAGAGAGACATCTGATGTTAACCTCAACCTCCATATGCAAGTGTACAGGCAACAACACAACACACACACACACACACACTGGCAGACTGGAAAACCTTCAACAGGGTTATTTTTACAAAATCATTTTAAAAAATATTGCCTGTCTTTGTCCAATCTTCGATTCCAAGGTGTGTCCTGTTTTACTTTGTTCTCATCAATGAGAGATTGTTTGGTTGCACATATCTTTGGTGTGTGTAAGTTCATGTATATATATATATATATATAGCTGCTCATGTGTATGTGTATAGAGGTCAGAGGTCAACCTTAAGTGCCACTCCTCAGATATCACTCACCTTGTTTTGTTTTTTGAGACAAGGAGTCTCATTGGCCTGGGCCAGTGAGCCACGGAGATCCTCCTGTCTTCACCTCCCCAGCACTGGGATGACAAGCACTTGCCATCATGCCTGCTCTTAAAATGGGCTCTGGAGATCAATCTCAGGTCTTCCTGCTTGTGCGCAGCAAGCATTGTACTGACTGAGCTATCTCCAAGCCCACGTATACATTTTGACCTAGAGGTTTGTGGTGGTTTGAGAGAAAATGGCCCCCAAAGACCTATAGGGAGTGGCACTATTAGGAGGTGTGGCCTTGTTGGAGGAGGTGTGGCTTTGTTGGAGGAGGTGTGTCACTAGGGGGCAGGCTTTGAGGTCTCAGATGCTCACAAGGATAGTGGCTCACAGTGTCTTTCTGCTGCCTTAGGATCTGGATGTAGAAGTCTCAGCTCCTTCCCCAGCACCATGTCTGTCTCTGTGACTCCATGCTTCCCACCGTGATGACAATGGACTCACCCTCTGAACTGTAAGCCAGCCCCAATTAAATGTTTTCCTTTATATGAGTTGTTGTGGTCATGGTGTCTCTTCACAGGAATAGAAACCCTAACTACAACGAGGTTTATCCTAAGTATGCATTTGTATAAACATCGTGTGATCTACACTGACTACATTAACTGTCACCATTTAAAAAACAAAGTTTAGCCATCAGTAGAGGACAGGCATAAAGACATATTTGAGACACACATGAGCTATGACACCGCTTTTAAAAAGAAGCAGAAAGATTTCTACTCATTGATATAGAAACCTGTTTGGGAAATATTGTAAAGCAAAAGAAGAATTCCATGTATAAGGTTCCATCTGAGTTTTAAATGTTTTTTTTTATACATACATCTATCCTTGTTTCTGGAAAGAAGAACCTGGAAGGATACCCAAGTAAAGTTTTGTTTTTAACATGGGCATTATTGCTTGCTAATAATTTCACAAATAATTAGAAAGAGCAGAAAAGTCAATGTGTTTTTCTAAGTCTAGAGCTGCTGGCCAAAATCAATAGATCTGACCTATTTGTAAAAAGTAGCCAGTTTCCCAGACAGAGCTATTGCAGTTGAAACCAAGGAAACGTGGTAGAGACAGATGGCGAGGCCTGTGACTTTTTACCAACTGCTCTGGTTTTTCCCTTTGGCCAAACACATCACGAGCTGTTTAAAAGAGAAACACTATAATTATATCCCGAATGACAAATAAAACCAGCAGCAAATGACATGATTGGACTCTTAGTCCTCATTAGCACTTCTGTCAAAACAGGCGTTGGCAGCCACTCACTTGCTCACTCGGGAGCACACCTAAGGCCACACCTTGATTGTCATACTCTATCTTGTTCATCAGATGTCTTGGGTTTGGTCTTGAAGTATAAAGAAAAATAGACAGGGTAATTCACTCAAGCCGGTTCCCCGGGTGAGCACGTGTGCCCGTGAACTTCGTTGGTGCCTCTTTCTCCTTCTCATGTCTGGACCTTGCACTTCAGTGACAAATGATTGTTTTATAAAGTTGTCAATAACTAGCATTTCATGCTGTCCCTGGGGTTTGAGTGTTATGCCATATAAAGCTTAAGTTTTAAAGGCCCCCAAAGGAGCTTGAGGGCGTGGCTCGGTTCATAGGATTGATGATGCTTTTACCATTCACTGAGCCCTGTGTTCGATCCCTAGCTCCATATACACCAGACATAGTGGTGCATATCTGCAGTCCCAGGACTCAGAAGGCAGAGGCTGGAGGATCAGTTCAAGGTCATCCTCAGATACATAGTAAGCCTGAGGCTACCCAGTCTCAAAATGAAAAGGGTTTTGTTGTTGTTGTTGCTGTTGTTGTTTTGTTTTGTTTTACTCTCCTATGAATGTCATGCTAAGTTTAAATAGAATCTTTTTAAATGTTTGGGTGCGGGGGCGGGGGAGCCTACAATGGTCCTTTCTATTCTAAGTATATGATATTTCTCAACTTCAGTGAGGAGAGTATTTGATACCCTGCCTATAATCTCAATCTCAGCATTCAGAAGGCTAAGGCAGGAGGGTTGCTACTAGTTCAGGAGCAGCCTGGAGTATATAGTAAGGAAGACCTTATCGAAAAAGAATAACAAGTAAATGAATGAAAGAAAGGGAAAACAAAAAAAAAAATGAGAACTTCAGAGACTCAGTGCAGTGAGATGGATCCCAACAGCCACCTCAGGCATGCAAAACAAGGACCCGAAGACTGTCACACATCCACTGTGTAACCCCTCCCTAAGTGACAAATCAGAGTCCTGGATGGGATGTTCTTGGCTTACAGCATCGAAATGGAATGATGCTTATACTCAATGATGGGTAATTCAATTATGCTATGTTTATGAGAAAGAGCATACAGTATCATTAAGAATATTAACGACAAGCACATATCATTTCTGTTTACTCAACATCCTTCTGGTCTCACTGTTCGCATGCCATCCCTGTGCCTGGGCTGTGGCCTGGTCCTGGCTAAGGATCATCTAGGAAGTCATACTATTGCAAGAACATCAGAGCCCCATTGAGCTTTTCTCTATGTTCTAGCCATGACTCCTGGCAGTCAGGAGAATGCCTGATTCTACCTCTTCGTTTCTTAAGAGAGAGGCAGTAATGGAAGAGGAGGGCAGCTTCATCTCTTCCTTGGACACTGAGCCAATGGCTGAAACTTCCTAAGAAGTTAGAAGAATAACCTAGCTGCAGGTACTGTGTCCCTAATAAGTGAGCTATGACAAACTGAAGCAAGACATCCTGAGAGAGGGACGTGATGTTAATTATTTTTTACATTCCTGTGATGTCTCTTGTAAAAACAACTTTAAAAAAGACAGTTTTTCTTTGGTTCATGGTTTCCAGAAAAATCTATCGTGGTGGGAAGACATGATGGAGCATCTCAGCTCATAATTCTCGCTAGGTAAGAAGCAGAGAGCAAGCAAAAGCTCTCTGTGTGTGTGGGGTGGGGTGGGTAGGTGGGTGGGTGGGTGGTGGTAGTGGTGGTGGTATTTAAACAATCCCAAGGACCTGTCCCCAATAACCCACTTTCTCTAGCTAGGTTCTACCTCCTAAAGGTTCTAGAACCTTCCAAAGTATCTTACATCAACTGAGAGACCAATTGCTCAAAACCCATGTCTGTGGGGCATATTTCATATTCAAATGTAAACACATATCGGCCTTCTCTATGAATGCAAACTTACGGTATGCATGGGAGTATGTTTGTACATGCATGCTCCCACATACATACCCACATACCCACACCGAATTTAGGAGTAATTACCAGGTTATTACCTTATTAACAATAGCTAAATAAAGTTCTTGACTGGCTTAGAACTCACTATGTAGACCAGGCTGGCCTTGAACTCATAGAAGTCTACCTGTCTCTGACTCCCAAGTGCTGGGACTAAAAATGTGTACCACCATGTCTGGCTTTTGCTCATCTTCTAATTGATTCAAAAGTTAAAAACCAATCCCCAAGGAAGTATACTATAAACTACATCTTTGAATGACAAATATGCTTATAATGTCACTTTTCTTTGTTGTTGTTGTTGTTGTTGTTGTATTGTTATTATTGTTTATACATGCATGTTGTGTGTGGGGTGCACAGGTACCAAGGTTCATCTGTGGAGATCAGGGAACAATTTGTGGGAATTCCTTCTTTTTTTTTTATTATGTGGGTCCCAGAGCCTAACTCGGGTCTTCAGGCTTGGTAACAAGCATCCTTACCTGTAGCTACATCTCATTGACCTTAGTAATTTAATTTTTTTTTTTTTTTTTTGCTTACAAACTGTATGGCCATGGCAGGCTTCTTGCTAACTGTTCTTTTTTTTTTTTTTTTTTTTTTTTTTTTTAGTAAATTTATTTTACAACATCATTAACATCATTTAGTTCAACATAATAGCCACAGATTCCCCTGTTCTCCCACTCTCGCCCCCCTCCCCCTCCCCCCCACCCCACCCCCCATTCCCATCTCCTCCAGATCAAGGTCTCCCCCAGGACCGGGATCGACCTGGTAGACTCAGTCCAGGCAGGTCCATTCCCCTCCTCCCAGACCAAGCCAAGCGTCCCTGCATAAGTTCCTGGTTTCAAACAGCCAACTCATGGAATGAGCACAGGACGTAATTTAATTTTTAACACATCAAATCACTTGAAGATCCTAAGTCTCAACGCTAAACTATAATGTAATCACCTAGCAACACTTTGGGAAAAGACTGTCCCCTGCAGTGAGCCAAGGTTGAGGTTCAGACCTCTACTGTGCAGGAGACAGCTGTGACCAATGCTCCCACTCTTTACTCTAGGGTCCACTGGTTTACAAGACTGAGAAGATTCCTGCAAAAACTCAAAGATGTTGTTGGATGCTTCTCTCCCACCTATCAGTTCCCAAATAACTACTCAGAGGCTTAATATTACTTATAAATTCTCAGCTGATAGCTCAGGCTTGTTACTAGCTAACTCTTACACTTAAATTAATCCATATTTCTTATCTATGCTTTACCATGAGGCTCATGGCTTATACATGTCCTGCTTCCTGGTGGCTGGCTGGCATCTCTTTGACTCTACCTCCTTCTTCCCAGAGTCTTCTATTTTTGGCTATCCTGCCTATACTTCCTGCCTGGCTACCAGCCCATCAGCTATTTATTAACCAATAAAAGTAATACATATTCACACTGTACAGAAGGATTATTCCACAGTACAAAGATGTTCCTAAGGAGGCCTGACACCCACAGGCATTTGCAGATAGAGTCAGAAGTCAGTTACACCAGAAGGAGGATGCAGAAGTTGGACCAGAGCTGTTCCCAACATCTAGAGGGCACCATTGTGCACGTCTGAATCCAATCCTGCCTAGCCTCTGCTCAGCCACTGCTCACTGGTAGCTTGAACTGTATTTGTGGGCATTCACACTAGGGAAAACAGGAATGCTATCAATTAGGGCTTTCCCCAACATACCCCCAAGCCAGTTGTTAAAACATAGCAAGCGATTAGGAGAGCCTGGGAAAGGGGAAATACATATCGGAGGGAGGACCAGTTTGCAAAGAGCGTTGTGTGGGGACTGTTGCTGGAGAGAACTTTGCAACATCAACCTAGTACTGAGCTCCTATGTGGGTTTAAGTCTGGCTGGAGAAGTAGGATATTTTTTTGACTATCCATCTACAGCCATGAAACCTTTAAGGGGCCCACGTTTCCACCCTCACTACAGTACCAGCATGGAGGATTGGTAGCAGGAGAAGCCATGGGTTGTAAATATCAATGCTCATCCCTTAATATTTTCTTCCTTGATCTACCCCAGAAAATACCAAGCAAAGAAGTAGTCACGTATGATTGACCATACAGAAGCAAGGTTAAAAAGTGGTACGGAAATGGATTCTCTGAGCTCCTTCCTGGCAATGGAAGATGGTTAATGGAGATTCATAACTAGTCATCGTGTAGCAAATAGCAGACTAAGGAGTGCTCAGCCTTAACTGCAACTAAATTTGTGTCAGAATCTCTTCCCACAGCTCAGATATTTGTAGTTGCTTTTTTTTTTTTCTCTCTTCAAGACTGGGGGTGGGGGAGCCAAGGGAGGGTGCTTCCGCCTTCATAATGAATCAACCAACCACTAAAGAAGAGAAGGACGGTGTTTCACAGACAGAGAGGTCGCATAATCAGGACAAAGCTGAAGAATTTGATTCTGGAGTTACAAGGACAAAAAAAATCAAATATATGATTTAATGTCTAGGGAGGGAAGTATCCATATTGATTGACTGTGAACAAGTCACTGTATCGTCTGAATGGAAAGCTATTAGAACATGGTGGGAGGTGTGTGTCCAGATGTATACAGGTACATGTATGTGTAGAGAGGTCAGAGGACAAACCTGAGTGTCATCTCTCAGGTACTGTCCATCTTTATATTTGAGACAAGTTCTCACAGCAGCCTGGAATTCACAGTGTAGGCTGAGCTGGGCCACAGAGCTCTGTTACCTGCCTATCTCTGTCCACCTAGCACTGGGATTACAAGTGAATGCTACAGGACCTTTTCCCTTTTATCGTGGGTTTTAGGAATCAGACTTCGGTCATGCCTGCAAGGCAATCATTTGACCAGCTGAACTATCTCCCCAGCCCACAGCATTGTGTGTTGACTTGCATTTTGTTTAAGTGTGACAGAACATCGTTTTATTTGTTCATTCAACAAAACTTTATTAAAGTCGCTACTTTGTGTCAGGTGTTAGCTCATGTGCAAAGTATCATAGCAGTGAATTCGTCAGATCCTTTACCAGGTGACACCTTTGGGCTTTTCTGCTGGAAGGACCCAGGACTATGGAGCCCTTGTGTATTAGTTACAGAGTAATTACCAACCAAATCTCTATTCATCTGCTCTTTACCACCTCTTTATCTTGTCTTTACAAACAGAACATTAAGTGTTCAATCTAGAGGACAGGGTGAGAGGTGGAGTCAGCAACAAGCAAAGACCATCAGCTAGGCATACACCACACACACACACACACACACACACACACGCACATATATATACACATACACATACACACACATACACACATTTACATACATACACATATACACACACATATACACATACACACATACATACACACACATATATACACATACACATACACACACATACATATATACACACATATACATACATACATACACACATACACATATACACACACATACACACATGTACTTATACACACATACACAGACACATACACACACACAGGGGTGTGGTTCTTAAATTTGTGTTTTCAGAATCAGTTAGAATCAACCATTTTGTTTTCCTACAGATGATATTTTTGTGGTCTATTATAAAAACTCATTAAAAACACGAAGTCATTTGTAATCAGATCTATTTTTTTCTTCATCAGGACCTTGTATCCTTATTCTGTCTGCAGCTCTCTCCCCACACCGCATATCCAAAGACACCAGAATGCACGGCAGACCCCGTGAACTTGAACACAGTGTGGAAGACAAAGAACAGTCCATTCTGAAAATCAGGATGATTTCAATAATCAGAATAGCCTAGTGCATAATCACAGTGCCAAATATCATGCCGGTAATTATAATTATTTCCCTCTCTAAATCAATTGGTGTGTAAGCTCAAAGCATGCATTTCATTACAGCCTAATTGGATTCATAGAGCTGCGTTCTCCTGGTAACCCTAATCCCTGTGATAAAATGAAAAAAATCATCATTAAATTTGATTTACATACTTCTCTTTCAGTATCACCTACATTACCCTCATAGCAAGGATTTTCTGTTAAAATTTTGTTTTGAATGAAGAACTGTAATCATTTCTAATAATCCAAGGAGAGTCTCTCATATCCTCCTCAGAGTTAAAATAAACATTTAGCACTTTCATTCCTCCTTTTCAAAATGAAATATTATCTCAAATCCTGAATTGCTAAAAATGTCCAAAGAAATTCTGAAATCACCAATATGGTAATTCCACTTTTTTATTCCACTTGTCATGAAATATGTAAAATCAAAATGCATGTTAGTGTTGTGTGTGGTGTGTGTAGTGTATGTGTGTATAATGTGTTGTATGTGTGGTGTATTTGTAATGTGTGTGTATGTGTGGTGTGTGTATGCATGTGTATGTATGGGGTGTGTGTGTGTGTGTTGGTGTATATGCTCATATATGCCTGTGCATGTGGAAACCAGGGGATGGGTGTCTCCCTTCAATGCACTCTGCCTTTTCTTTTGAGACACCCTTGCTGACCCTGAGTGGGCTGTTTCGGCTAGACTGGCTGGCTCTTCTGTCTCAGGGATCAGCCTGTCTCCAACACACTGACTTTGTCTCTAGCTCATCTGCTTTAGGGTTCTGCCATCTTCATCACACTCAAGGAGCTCTTTCCAGTGACAGTCTTTCCTGCTGCCATTGCTCAAGACAGACACTGTAGAGCCCCCCCCCCCAAGGACATTTAACTGTTTTTCTCAATGTCTTGGTTATGAGACCGTCTGATGAGCTCATCTTAAATGGTCCAGTGAGAGTGGACATCGGGACAGGCATGACAGACATTTACAACATTCCTACCCTTCTACCCCTGTAGATACTTTCTCTTTGTTCTATCCCCCATTTTTTTCAGGGGCTCAACTTGTTTACCACAAGCCACCATCAACTCAGCTTCAAACAGCCAAGTGTATGGCAAAGTCATTCTTCATTGCTTGAGTTCACGAAATGAATCCAGGATTTCTATTTCCTCCTATTAATTCATGAGAACACACTGATCGGGTCCTAAATGATCTAGCTTATAATAAAACCCATTCCTACAATATTCCCCAAGCTTCTGCCAACACAAATCAGCCACTGATTTGGCATTTAAACTGTCCCCTGTGGCTTAGAATGTGTCCTTGTTCCCTGTAGCATGTTGAATAGTTCTCTACCAGTGTATGGATCTGGGGACAATGTGGGATGAAGTGAATCTTAAACAAAATGATGTCTATTTGCAGCAAATTCTAGGTGAAGTCATAATGGGGTGTCTGAAAAGGACAACCTCCCCTTCCAAGAGGAAAGGGGACAACTTGGTGGATTTGAGGGGTTTATTGGATTTTTGTAGTCACCCCAATTTCCCCCAATTTTCAGAGCGTCAGTCAATGAGTTCATTTTTCCCAATAGACATCTCTACTCACACTGCAGTCTGGGAGCCTGTTTAACTAGACTGACTGTGACTTCAAGATGTCTCAGCATCATTAGTGCAAGAGGGAATATGTTACTTTAGGATCATTGTAATTATGTTTGTTCAACCATGTTTAAACCCAGGCATTTCAAGCTTTGAGCTTGTAAATTCAACCAGGATTTCCCACAGTCTTTTTTATTGTTCCTATCAAAATAATTCATTACGACAGCCATTTGGCTTCATAAAGAATTCCTCTCAGTAGACATTTTACTCTAAGCAAAAATAAACGAAAATGGGCAAATTCTTTCTTGATGGATGTAACTAAAGAGTCACCAGCCACTATTGGTTATCAACAACCTTAAACGTAAGTAGACTAGATGCCTTCATTGGAATGGTCATTTTCCAGAACTCTTCCAATACAAAATGCTTTATGGGTCAGGGTTCAGAAAAGAAAACAGGAACATTCCAGGAGGGATTGGGTGCTTTGACAGGTCACTGGAAGAACTAGAGGAGGAAATATGAAAGAAAGCCACCATGTGCTTTTGAGTTCATCATTTATTCGCAGAAAATTAACATATGACTCTTGCGGCCCAGGTCAAGAACTCCAAAGAATGCCATGGAGTAACGTTTGTTAAGTACTCAGTCTGCTCTCCTTTTTTTCTTTGCCTGCTTATAGTTATGTAAAGTCATTGAAACATGAGAAAATGCATACATCTCTGGGTTATGACAAAAAACACTTCACGGGCATCGCAATAGTCTCTTCCCAGAATAAGGTTACCTAAGACACAGTTTTCAGTTTGTGTCCTTACAGAGATGGAGGGAATTATGCTGTCCTGGATCCCAGCTGCCCTGGCTTCTTGACATAAATCTCAGAGGAAGGAGTCTCAGTTGATAAAATGCCTCCATTAGATCAGGTTATAGGGAAGCCTGTAGGGCATTTTCTTAGTGACTGATGGGGAATGGCTGGGCCCATTGTGGGTGGGGCCAACCCTGGGCTAGTGGTCCTGGGTTCTATAAGAAAGCATGCTGAGTAAGCCACAAAGAGCAAGCCAATAAGCAGCACGCCTCTATGGCCTCTACATTAGACGCCAACCCTGATTTCCCCAGGACTGAACTATTACTTGGAAGTATAAGCAAATAAAGCCTTTCCTCTCCAACTTGATTTTGGTCAAGGTGTTTCATCACAGCAATAGCAACTCTACCTAAAAAACTAGCTATGTGCAGTGAGGTGCTCTGGTAGACCTTAACTGCATAAAAGAAAATATAACTTAGATTTCAGGCTTAGTCTATTTCTAATGATAAAATAGAATAATAAGCTAGCTATTTAAAGAGATCAGCATATTCTTTAAAAATATATTGGTACATTGTAAAAGGAAATCAAGTCTATAAATAAAAATAAACTATTCTTGTTCAGATTTTAAAATTTCTGGTTCATAAAAATTTAAGAGGCTTGGGGTGTGGCTCTTTCTTTGCTACAGGCTTTCTAGCTAATTACTGGAACATCACTCCCTTTAACATGTCTCAGCTTCCCAAGGTATAAAAATGGAAGGCTCTAAATCCTTCCCATTTCCAAGAAAAAATGAATCAGTGTCATCTGTATTGTGGGTGCTGACGCACATCTAACTTGAGTTTGGTAAATACATCTGAGGAATGTCGGACAGTGTCCCACTGATTTGATTAAGAGGAGATGATTTCCATCTTTCTCATGGAAAGATTTCCATGTTTTTCCTAATCCAACCCTTCAGAGGTAAAGGCCATGGAAACAACTTCAACTGGATGGTGTGTGGCTTTAACAAAGAAACAGGAGTGGACGTTTTGTCCATGTTCACAGCAGGTTCTATTTATGAGAAGCTACGGTGTGCTTCTTTCACCGGAATCATTAACGGCATTTGAAGAATAACTAGAGGGCATACGATATTAAAATAGTCTGCTCTCAAACACTTCAGACCAGATGCTCATAACAGTCAGCATCAGGCAGAAGCATTAGGGACCATTATTGTGGTGCAAAGTGAGGAGAAAAAAGCACCTTGCCCTTGGCTTAGGCTCAAGCATTTGAGGACCAGTATGAGAATTTAAGGAACAATTTTTGGTAAGCAAAGTGAATGCATTTATCAAGGCTGAATTTCTTGTATGAGGTATTCATTTTAATATTGTTTCCAAAATTCTTATACAACTAAATAGGTAAATAAATAAGTAAGTAAATAAATAAATAAATAAAATAACTAGGTCTATTTTGATCTTAAATCAGAGGGACTGGTCTCTAAGTGTCCTTGTACTTGGATTGGAGGAGTACATCAGTTATAAAAACTCATGTTCTAGGATTATATGTCTGCTCACCTGCCCCAAGTCCACTAAGATTTCAATATAAATAGAAAAGCTACAAAGTGCCAACCAGTGATGTCATGATCCAAGACCTTCTAAACATTTTGAATCTGTCAGCTATTTCTCCAATTTACTGTCATCAAGAAGTGGGAATTAAAAGGCTCTTCCTTCAAGATATTAGACATTTGTTTTTGGATTTAGTAGCAGAAATACATGGAAATGTCCTTTTCTGAATTGATTCTTCAGAGAATTAATGCCAAGATCAAATATTCCTTCTACCTTCATTAGGAGAATGTCAACTTGGGCATACACAGATATTCTCTACCACATACTATCTCTTACATTTGATTCTCTTTGGATTCAGCTTTTACTAAATTTCAGTTTCAGATACCAGAAAGATGGAACATCTTCCAATAACAGTGGTAGGCTACAATTCAAGCCAGCCCAAGAAAATGGTCAGGAGGACTGCAGATGGCGAGAGCATAGGAATGGAACTGCCCAAGCTTGTGGGAGCTCACATCAGAACACCACTTACTCTGGATGTTGGACATGGAGCTGTAGGATGTAATGATAATCTTCTTGGTTTTATGTCTTAGGTTCTGTGGTCATTTGAATAAGATTGGCTCCCACAGGCTCATATATTTGAATGCTTAAGTCACCAAAGAGTAGAATTGTTTGAAAGGATTAGAAGGATTAGGAGGTGTGGACTTGTTGAAGTAGGTGTTGGCTTGTTGGAGAAAGTATGTCCTTGGGGGTAGGCTTGGAGGTTTCAAAAGCTTATGCCAGGCCCAATCTCTCTGCCTGCTGCCTGCCTACCTGTGGATCAGGATGTAGCTCTCAGCTACTTCTCAAGCCCCATGCCTTCCATTCATGCCGCCATGCTCCCTGCCATGATGATAATGGGCTAAGCTTCTGAAACTGTAAGTAAGCCTCCAATCAAATGCTTCCTCTTCTAAGAGTTGCCCTGGTCATGATGTTTCTTCGTAGCAACAAAACATGAACTAAGACAGGTCCCATCTCTCCTTTCTATGACCTAATTTACATGCTGTGTACCACAATATACTGAAGGTATATAACTTTCTTCTTATTTTTTAAAAGTTAAATGTAAGCATCAGAAGAATTTTAGTAGCTTCTAGAATTTGGATTAAATGCATTTTCTATTATGGGATAGGTATCAGCCTTTGAAGGAGGCTAAGGACAGAACGTTATAGCTTGAATATATAGTGTCCTCTGTAGGCTCATGATTTGAGTGTTTAGCCCCCAGTTGGTCATATTACTTTGGGAGGATCTGGAAAGTTAGGCAGTCTGATGACCTGGAAGAAGTAGGTCACTAGGGGTGAGAAAGTATGTGCATGTGCCCTGGGAGACCAGAGGCCAACCTTGGGTGTCTTTTTGTATCACTTTCATGTTATTGTTTTGAGATACAGTCTCTCACTCATTCTGGAGTTCAGCAAGTGGCTAGACTGACTGGCTGGCCGGCCTGCTGAGCCCCCATCCCAACCTACCAGTGCTGGGGTCACAGGAGTTTGCACCATGCACAGTCTTCTACCTGGGTAAGGGATTTCCAAAGTCAAGATCTCATGCTATACAACAAACTCCTTAACCCCCGACCCACGTTCCCAGCCCCTGGGGCATTAACTGATTATCGATGAGAAGCTGAATTTTAGAACACGGGATCTCTGTGGCACCAACAGATGCATGAATGTATGATCACCTCCACTTCTAACAGCGAAGAGGCTCAAAGTTGGAAACAAGCACTGTGTAAAAAGCCAGACTGACACTTTGTTTGGCTCTGACTCCCGGGCTCTAGAAACTTCTGCAAACTGCATTAAGTCCTGCTTTCGCTGTGAAACACGATGAAGTCACCTATTTTCATAACAAAGACAAATGTTGGTGTATAGCCAGCACAACATGGAACACACCGGAGGAAGGCACGACCCTGGAGCCCGACACAGCCCACATCGTGTCTCACCAGGTCCAACGTGGCCAAGTTCTCCCCAGCGCTGGAAAGGATTGCTGTTGAGTCAATTGGAGCACCAGAGGAAGCCGTTGGCTTGCCTTCCGGAGCCGTGTTGTAACAAAAAAACGAACCTTCTCTGAAAACATCACATCCCCACTCAGCCAAGTGAGACACACCACGTGCCGAAGCCACTGTGCCAAGCCCGCGTCTCTCCTTTCTCCAGCCACTGTTTCCCCACCTGCTCCCGGGAGCACGGGGGGGGGGGGGGGCTTCAGTTATTTCTACCTGTCCCCCAAGGACTCAGGAAGGGCAGACACAGACGCGGGTTACAGAAAACTTTACAAAGCCCACACCAGGAAAATAAAATCTCCCAAATCAAGTTGTCACCTCTGCTTGCTTTACGTGGCCAACGTTTATATTAATGCAACATCTGTACATATTGTCATAAAGTCCAGGGCCGCCTTAGCAGTCTCTGGTCTAATGCCACCGTGAAATTCTATCTGCCATGAAAAGCCACTCACACAGGGGGATCACTTGTTCCCGATGTAATCCCATCATTGTTGCACTTAAGACATTTTCATTAATGATCTGATTTTTGATTCTTGATCATCTTCTTTCACTGATTCCGGCAATGTCTCTTGCAGCCACAAGGCAGGCAACCCTCCGTGTGACATTTCAGATACTTGGCGGCAGCCATCATATCCCCCTCTCGTCACAAGACCAGTCCTCATGTACCATTCTGGGTACCTGCCACGGCATATGCAAAATTTATCAATGTCCCCATTCCAGGGTGGCGGAACCCAGCCTGCCCACAGATTAAGTTCCTCTCCTGGGTAGTTATTTTCTATCCTGGGAAACTGCTGCCCATGTCCTGTTGTGAGACAGGGCATGCATTCATTTTGTTGATACAAGACACAGGTTATAAAACTCTACTACCTTAATGCCGCAAAAAGGAGTCTAATTAAAAAAAATGACTTCTTGCCACCTGTATCTCTCTGTTTCGTTTTCTTAACAATTCATTTATGAAGTTTTCTGTTTTGACAAGGTAAATTTTGTCAGTGGTTCCCCTTGTGATGTACAATGTAGTGTCCTCGCTAACAGATGCTAATGCCAAGGTTGCCAAGATTTCTGTCGCCTTCACTTTCCAAGTTTACAATTTAAAGGCCTAAGTGTGAGGTTTGTTTGGAGCTGTGCACAGGGTGAAGTTCTGTGGAAATTTAGTGTCAGAAGCACCTGTGCTTTCCCTTCATTTTTTTATTAGTATGTATTCATTTTTATATGGTTTTTCCTTCCTTCCTCCTTCCTTCTTCCCTCCCCTTCTTTTCTCCTCCGTTCTTTCTTTCCTTCCTTTCCCACAGACTATCATGTATCCCCCGGGTTGACCTTGAACTTGCTGTGTGGCTGAGGATGACCTTGAATTCTTGATCCTCCCACCTCTGCCTTCCGAGGACTGGGATTACAGACTTTATGCCCGGCTAAAGTAATGGGGTTTATTGTATCATTTCTTTCTGTGCATCTAACGTCCTCTCGGATCATTTCACCTCCTGGCTCTCTTTATTACTCCCCCCCCCTTCCTCTTCCTTTTCACACCCTTTGCTGTCTCCCTTTCCGTCTCAGGCCTTTCCATTTCTCCTTAGCTTTTGCAAATGAGACAAAATGTGTTAAAAGCTGACAGAATAAAAGGGATGGAACTGAGGACCATCATGCTGAGCTAGTGAGTCCTGTAAAGGAATCCAATTTTTAACATTGCCCATCAGTCACTATTTGAAATCTCTCCAAGTCTCATGTTGCATGCTATCCCTGGAATTCAAGACACTAACTTACATTTTTGAATGCCAGGGGATAATCAAGACTATCATGCTAGTTCTCAAAACAAAAAACAAACAAACAAAAAAAAAAACCTGTAACATGGTAGACCTACTAATGTAACACTTCTTAAGTATTGAGAGCAGAGCCAAGGCCATCTCACCAATAGCTATAAGAAACTGACAATTGGAGTTTACTGAGTTCCCACAGTTCCATGCTCTTAGAAGACCAGTGGTTGCCGGGTGGTGGTGGCGCACACCTTTAATCCCAACACTCAGGAGGCAGTGGCAGGCAGATCTCTGTGAGTTCGAGGCCAGCCTGGGCTACCAAGTGAGTTCCAGGAAAGGCGCAAAGCTACACAGAGAAACCCTGTCTTGAACCGCCCCCCCCCCCCCCCGAAAAAGAAGAAGAAGACCAGTGGTTGAAGGGTTCCTGTCTTTGCAACCTGTTCTAAGTACTCTCTGGGCTTTACAGCAAAAATGATGTACAGCAGATCCAGGCTGGGGTACACTGTGACATCTGTTTATAGTTTTTTTTTTTTTGCTAAGAGTTAACAAGTTCAGAACTGAGGTGTTGGGGAAATTATTCACAGTCCTAGAGGTAGACAGGGAAAGCTGATCAGGCTTTTTTTTTTTTTTTTTTTTTTTTTTTTCGAGACAGGGTTTCTCTGTGTAGTTTTGCACCTTTACTGGAACTCACTTTGTAGACCAGGTTGGCCTTGAACTCACAGAGATCCACCTGCCTCTGCCTCCCGAGTGCTGGGATTAAAGGCCGCGCCGCTGCCGCCGCCGCCGCCACTGCTGCCGCTGCCACCACCCGGCCTGATCAGGCTTTTAATGACCCCCCATTAATGTGAAAAGACACTGAGATGTAGTACTAGAGTGCAGGCAAATGAACACGCTAGTTTCCCTGCAGGCTGAGAGGTGTCGAAGGTCACAGCGATTATGTCCATAATGAACAGGTTATTTGTGAAGCAGAGTTTTGTTCATTGTTAGTGATGCAGTCAATTTGACTTGCCCAAAAGACTTGACCTAGAATAAACAGACCAACATGTTAGTCAGAAATATAGCTTTATTATCATAATTAATTTCATAATCTAAAAACTTTCTTTTTTTCACCCTGGGAACAGAAATATTCCAACTTTCTATACAGTTGACTCGACCTGCAGAATACTGGAATACAGCTTCCAAGCAAGCCACACGTACAGTTAAGAATCTGTTCCTAGTTTGGGGCCTGAGGGAGGGGTGGGGGGAAAGAACAGTTCAACAGATCTTTTCCCCTTACAAAATAAATAATAAAATTCAATTTTTACTTCAGTTAAACCTTGACTATGGTTTCTCAAAAACTTTGGCAATTTATTCAAAAAGTCACTGCCTCAAATTTAAGGTTGATTGATTGCCTCAGATAACACATAAATGGAACTTGGCCATGGTGTGAGTGAATGATCCCTTCTGTGAGCCAGCTCCCATACCTCAATAGCAGATTTCTGTCCCTAGGAAGTCTATTGAATTTAATATCTTTCCTCTGTATGGGGGTCAGAATCCAGTTGAAACTTAAATTTTTTTAAATTTAGTAATTAAATGTCAAAACTATTTGTTTTGTGTAACGTCTACAGAGTAGATACAACATTAGGGTGCTCTCCAAAGATGACCGTGTGTCACTGTTAAAGAGGGCTGTCATTCCTTCTAGGCATGTCAAATAAACACCCAAAATGAATTACTTTAAAGAAAATGGGAAACCAGTCTGGCTATACTGTCCTCACAGCCAAGCTGTTGTTGCGCACACCACAGGACAGGGAGCATGCAGTACCGTCACCGGCCAGTCACATGTCAGTGTGGAGGAAGCTAAAATGCAATCATGATATCAACACCAATAATAAATACCTATGGAGGAGACTGCTGATCCAAATAAACGGCAGCATTACAGTTTTCACAATGGCAGCCTCAACAGTGAGAGCCACAGTTATGTCCTCTCCCCAGTTGGTATCTGCCCATACACCACATGGAAGATCTGCCCCCAGAAGCCGGAGGTCGGCGAAGACTCAAACATCAGCCTTTCCCTGAGGATAGGCTCCAAATATCTGAAAATATCCTTTTCAATCTATTGGCTTCCTAAGCCACTGCTTTATTATCTATTTTTAATGTAATGCTCCTCAGATGCGTGTTGCAATAACAATAATTCTACTAGTGTTAATTAGGTTACAGTTTTAATTTTTAAAGTAAAAGAATTGATTTACAGAAACAAAGCTATATAGTTTTAAAGCCACCCACCACAAACACAGACTTTTTCCATGAATATTTAAAAATAAACTATTAATATGCTCCACATATATATATATTGTGTATATGTTATATATGTATATACCTATGGACATTATCCCTGTTTTACGAAGGATGTCAGCATGTGTACACTCTAGAGACCTGATGGTTTTGTGCAATTCAAGGAAAAAGTTGAAAAAATCCATCTAGAAGAAAATTTAAAGACGGGAGATTCTTCAGAGTTCTTTTATGGGGACAATACCATTTGGGGAGGACGGTGTCAGAGGTCAGATCCCCCATGCATCCTTTTTTTTTCCTGAAATTACAATAGAATGCACCACACAGTGAATAATACCCTAGGTGTATGACTGACAGGTAGGTAAGTGTACACTAGTCATAGAAGTAGCAGGAGGTGACGTGAGCTTCCGGGTGGAAAAGGAAGACAGCTAAGTGAAGGACATGCTTGCTCACAGTTAACAGATAGCAAGCCGGTGGTACTTCCAGGGAAGCAGGTAGTAGCAGAAGGCTGGGCGTCCCTGCAACATGCCCAGGATGTTCCTGGTACACTGAACGTGCCCTCCTCTGGCACATCAAGCACTTGGGTACCACATCAATGATGCTACTGACCCCAAGGGTTTTAGCAGCTATCTAGACAGAAGCCGGTAGACAGCTCTGAGGGTGTGGCGTGCTTAGCCAAGGAAGGCAGGTGGGGTGCGCCCAGATCTGAATGAAGATGCTCGGAAGGACCCCAGATCTGAATCCGACAAACCTAAAAGCCATCTGGCGAAGTGGAAACTGACTGAGGTCTAACTGAACACATCTGGTAAGCCACCCAGGAGATTAAAGTCTTGATTCACGAGAATCCTTAAGGGTAACCAGAGCTTTTATGACAGAGACTTTCAAATGTATCAAAGGGAGTCCAAGCACAAACAAACAAGGACAAAAAAAACTTTTATTTCACTGCTCTCACCAGAACTTGACACTCCCAGCTGGGGGTGGTGGCACACACCTGTAACCCCAGCACTCGGGAGGCAGAGGCAGGAGGATTACTGCAAGTTCACAGCCAGCCTGGTGTATGTATAGTTCCAAGCCAGCCAGTCAGGGCTCCATAGCAGAGCAAGGCCCTGTCTCAAAACACTAGATATGAATAATATATATATATATTTTTTTAAAAAAGTAGAACTTCACAGTCACATTCCTTGCCTCATAATTCAGAGAGCAGTGGACACCAGAGCCTGGCGTCTTGTGTGGCCCAAGGACTAATGACCACTGCATAGAAGCCCAGGTACCAGGATTGCTGGAGACTGGGCCAATTATTTTAGAAGTTACAGCTTCATGTTTACCACAACAATGGGATAAAAGTGCTTCAGGTTTTACTTTCTTATTTCTTATTTTTTTGTAATTTGCCTTGCTTGCACCTAAATTTAGGTTGAAATACAATCTTGATTCATGGAGAACCTCTTTTTAAAACTCTGGTTAATCAGGGTGTCCCTCCCTATGTATTGTGTTCCTGATTCTGCCATGTCTTCCTACAGCAACGTGTCCCAAAGGCCCCTGGAACATCATCCCCCATCCCCCATGCCCATGGTGATGCTTCTGAGCCACCCACACTCTAGATGATATTCACGATTGCTGTAGGCTTCTTCTTAGCCATTTTGGGCCTGAAGTTGCCTTTCCGGCTCAGGCCCAGATGCTCCCCTTTCTTAGCTGGTCTGAAGAACTCTCTCGGAGACTCAGCCTGTTCGTGAACGGCCTTGGCGGGCTGCATCCCGGCTCTTTCATCCTTGGTTTTCTTCAGGTAGCTCCTCCCCTTGAGATGGAAATGGGCCCTCAGCTCTGGGTGGTTACACACAGAATGCGGGTGCCCTCGGCTTCTAGAGGGGTCGAGGAGAGGAACAGAGAGAGAGGGGCTTCTTTATACCTTAAAAGAAAAATAACTAACCACTCCTGTCCACCACCATGGCGACCATGCTCTCACTGACATAAGTCACAGACACTGGTATTTTAATGTCCCATGGTTCCTGTGACTGACTGAGTCTAAACCCCAGAGAGACAGTACTAACTCCACTACTAATGAAGAAATAGGCGTAGAAAACGTCAGTGACCAGCAGAATGCTGTACAAACGCACAGCATGGAACTCACCTCTCTTAACACTTTAAGTGACTACTGGGAGACTCAACAAAACATGTTCTGTATGTATTTTAAAGTATGTGATTTATAGAAATAGGGCATATAGAGTAGTAATATACTATATATATATCACGTATATTATATATATGTGCATATAACATATATATATAGATATATATATAAACATTATACATTAGTAAGAAAAAAATTACAGTAGATAACACCCTGGGAACATCACTCCAATGTTGCTATAGTATCACTCACGGACCAGCTGCTACCTATTTAAAAGTGGAAAGGGCATGCAGGTAAATGTTCACACAAGCCTTTAAAAAAATCCATCTTATCAAACACAATCGGCTTAAAAATCCACTCATGGATATCTTATCAAATGCAATAGGAAAGTATACAGTGTAAACATCCTCCAATGGCCCAAGTATAAAAATAACATACTTACAGACATCTGGGCTTCCTATTCAATGAGATGTCTGTGAGCTGATGGGAAATAAATAAGAGAAAACATTAGTTCACTTGAAGGCTGGGTGCGGTTCATGTATGTGTATGCGGGGGTGGCGGCGGTGGTGGGGGGAGAATGGAGTATTCAGTGAGGAAGTGCACTTAACCCAGCATGTGCTCACAGCAGCTCGAGAAAGACACTGGATGTCTTCCTACGTTAATCTCTACCCTATTCTCTCAAGACAGGGTTTCTCATTGAACCTGGAGCCTACTGTTTTTATCTAGGCTGGTAGCCAGTAAGTCCCAGGGATCCGCCTGTCTCCTGCACTATGCCCTCTGTAGTAATGGGGTTGCATGCACACAGAGCCATGCTCCACTTTTTATGTTGGTCCTGAGGATCTGTATTCAGATCTTCATGGTTTCACAGTAAGCACTTGACCCACTGATTCGTCTCCTCGGTTTCTGGACACAGTTTTAAAACTCTATTGTAGACAAATTGCTAAACGGTCTTATTAAATAAAAAAAAAAAAAACCTGAGCCAGATATTGGGGTTAAAACCTGAAAGATCAGAAGAACAGGAAAAACCACAAGCCAACTTTACCTTACCAACCGTCAGCTTTCAACATGGCAGGGGTAATTCACCACCAGCTCTGGGAGCCATGCTCTCTGCTGACTCTGGGAGGCAGTGGGTCCATGCCTCCATCCAGCAGTGTGTAGCCAAAAACCTCTCTCTCTCTCTCTTTTTTTGGTCTGTACTAGCAAAAGCTAAATCCCCATGCAGTGCGCTGCATGGCTTGGAGACGCCACTGTGTCCAATGCCATGCTGAACTTGCCATACTGTAGCTCAAGTCTGCACGCCACGGTGTCTCTGTACCTTGGCATCTCTGTACCTCAGCCCACATAAGACATGAAGTAGGGAGCTGTTCTTAGCTCAATTTTAGAATTTCTTTTTAAGTTCTCTCAAGTTTTACGTGGCAAGTCGAGCCAACATGTTGGGCAGCCATGCAGTCAGAAGTTTTCCTCTGTCCCGCCCAGTCCCACAGCTGCTCGGACCCAAGTAAGCACACAGAGGCTTATATTACTTATAAACTGTATGGACTAATGGCTCAGGCTTCTTGCTAGCTAGCTCTTTTAAATTAACCCATATCTATAAATCTGTGTTTTGCCACGTGTTCCATGGCTTTACTGGTCTGCTGGCATCTTGCTCCTTGTCTAGGTGGCTGGTTGGCTGGCATCTCCCCCATTCCACCTTTCTCTTCCTGCCTCTCCCCTTGGATTTCCCACCTGACTCTAAGCTGCCTTGCCATAGGCCAAAACAGCTTTATTTATGAGCTAATGGGAGCAACACATATTCACAGCATTACAGAAAGATATCCCACAGCACTCTATCTTCTTTAAGACACCGGATTCTCATGAAGGAGACCTGTAACTAGTTGGTGGCATTACCCAGGGAGCCGTCTATTGCATCTGAGTGAGCATGCAGTGAGCCTCTTCCACACCTGTTCTCAGTTTTCCAAGAAGTTTGTATTAGAATGTCTCAAAAATTTCAAAAATAAATAAATAAATAAGTACATGAAAAAGCTTCCGAATAAATCCAGGTTGGAAAAAAAAACACAAAAAACATGTTTTTACAACCCGGCACAATGTGTCATTATTTCTCAGGATCTGGCTGTATTTGCAGCTGATTTAGTACAGCTGTAGCTAGTCACAAAGTACCAACAGAAAGGAAATGAGCATCAAATGTTATTTCCTAAATATATCATTGCTAAAATGAGAACATATGAAGACCAACCCTACAAACGTCCCCAAGGCCATCTACCATCGAGATGATGTCCGTTCCTAATAGCCCATGCAATAAAATATCTGCCTGTGCTTTGTGGCTGGGCTCAGAGTGCCTTCGTTGGCAGCAGAAATTGATGGTTATCATATTGTGATCCAGATGTCATCGTTCCCCTTATGGGGAAGCCCAGGGTATTGCCAGCCCTAGGCTCCCAACCTCCCTCAAGCAGCTCTCACTAGGATGAAGTCAGGTCACATCTTTGGGCAGATTCAAAAGGGAGAACGCTGAAGAAAATATGGGAGAAAGGCCCCCTTGGAGTTTGGACCAAGGGGTATTATGGCATGCTTAGTATCGGTAGAGGACTTGGTCTCATGTTGCTTCAGGCCAACTGCTCCCCTCACCTTCTCAGTGTGATCCTCTAGCAGTTCATTCCTAATCCCCCTGTGCCCCTCACCCCCTCAGTATGACCCTCCATCAGTGCCCAATGGCCTCTTCAGCTCTACTCCAGAGAGCATCCTAAGCTACCACCTCTGTCCTCCTCGGCTGCTCCCTCCCAGCCACCACCTCTCACCTCCTATCATAAAATCCTCCTAGCATCTCTCATTCTGAAGCTCTTCCATCCTGGAAGCCTTCCCATAGCTTCTCTGTGCACTGGGAATAGATCTAAACTCCTCCTGTGACTCGCAACTCCCTGGCTTTGCCTCCTACCGCTCAGCCATGCCAAGTCTGTTCCTTCCTAGGCACCCGCACCACAGTGTCCTTGCTTAGAACGTCCTGCTTCTGACTTTCCACAGAGTCATTTCACTTAGGCCGCAGAGCTGCATAGAGCTCTCTCTGTCCATCGCCCCAAAGCATCTCTCCACCCCCAACATCTCAGACACTTATCATCTTCCACTGTCTTTGCAGTAGTTACCACCACGCAAGAATGTCATTATTATTGATTCGCTCGCTGTCCCCTCCACACAAGAGAAAAAGGACTTTGTTTGTCTTGCTCCTGGCATTGCATTGGCACCTCATGAGCCCTGTGCCCTCAATAAATACGAGTTAAATGAATTACCGCTAGTCCTCAATTAGCAGCCCAGAGGGAATGATTGCAGTCTTAAAACAAGATTATCCAAGCTGTTTCACAACCCTCTATCTGAGCGGTTCCGAGAATGATTTTTTGGCAGATGGGATATTAGGTCACTTTGTGTCTGATTTGACAGCTTTTTTTTTTAGAGCACAAAGATAAAGTATCTGAGTAAGCATGCTATATTTTTAGAAATCAGCCAGGTGAAAAAGAACATAAATGCTCAAGGGGATTCAGGGAAAGATGCAGAATGCCGCACATCGTTTCGGAAAAAGCACAAAAGGTGAGGGGCAAGAAAGCTCCCCCACCCAGGCCCCTCCTGCCCCGCCCCGCACAGGAAGATGCAATGCTAAGAGTCACTTCTGGAAGAGGCAACCCACCTAGCATGCTAAGGATGGCCCTTCTCTCTGGAGTGCACCTAGGGGAGAGGGAAGAAAAGTGGATCCACAGTGTGCGGCCTGTAATGAGGGGGGGGGCAATTTTCTGAATCACTCTGGAGGAGGAGGGACATGGAGGTGCTAGCAGGAAGAGGTGAGACGTGAGAGAGCCAGGCAGAGGTGAGATGTGAGAGAGCCAGGCAGAGTGTCTGCTTGTTCGGTGTGTCACAGTAAGTAACTATTCTGGGTGACTCCAGAAGCTTGCGTCAGATGGGTGCTCTGTAACACGCTAAGCTGTGCCCAATACGTGGTTCAAAGTTCTCCTTCCTAAAAGGATCCAAGTTATTCTATCTTCATTGCTGTTTCACCTTTGTTACAGGGCCTGCACTTTATACTCCCAGTGGCCTGCTGCTAAGGCCGGGCCATGGTTCTGGTGCTGCCACTAAAGGCAGTTCTAACTAAGTATCTATCGTTCTAGTAAAACAAGATTCAAAGTCTAGGTTGAAAACTTGTGAGCTCAGGGAGCAAGAATAGCCACTGGCTAACTTTGACTCTTTGCTGTCCCCAGAAGCCACACCCTTCCACTCCACCCTAACAAAAAAAAAAAAAAAATGACACTAAGCTCCTCCCTGCGACTTCCTGTCAGCCAGTTGCCAACCCCACCTCTCTGAGCCCTGGTTAATTGTATTTAATTAATGCAAATGCAAAGCACCTTTACATAGTTCACAAAGGCAGCAGAAACAAATGTAACACACCTTCACAGAGTTAAAGTAACGGTCCACAGCGTACACAAATGTAACACGTTTTTTGCCCAGTTAAAATAATATCCCACAGCACTCCATTGAGTGTGGGAGAGCAGACATCCTCTCTTACTCTATGAAAGGCTTGGCTCCTCATTTTCAGGTAGGAGTGGATGCATATGGCTACAATTAGAGCGAGAGAAAGAGAGAGACAGAGACACAGAGAGAGAGAACCCATTGTAGGGTCTGCAGACTGCCCAACTTGACCCAAGGAAAGGCCGAGGAAGATACAAAGAGGAGAAACTACCAACACATGTGCCTAATCCCTTCTGAAATCACTCCTTACTCTGGGTCTTTCCAAGGCCAGACCTCCAATCTACAACCATTAGGCAATTCCTCTCACTACAGCCTGATCATGCTAGTCACACAGTTCTCATATATAAATTGTTCATTACAATCTCAACTGCACTTAATAGCATTTAAATCAGCCAAAGCTTCCGTAGGTTGAGCCAGCTGGCTTAAGGCAGATCATGTCGTTAAACCATAAAAGAGACCAACATGAATACTTAATTTCCTACCACGTGTGAATGAATTTGTTTGTGTACATTGTGTAAATATATATTTATGTGTACATTATGTGAATTTGCACATGTTTACATGTGTAATACATCTGTGTAAGCTTACATATGCTCCATGTGCAATACAGTTTCGCATATGTATATCTGACCAGAAGACGAATATTATTCAACTTTTTATTACAAGATTAAATATATATGAAATAATTAGTGCTATGACTCTCAAAAGACTCAACTTTGGAGCTGGGAAAATAGGCTAAGCAAAGGGCATGAGCACAGAAATATAAAAAGAGGGGGCACTTATGGCTCCCATGCTTCCTTCCTGCCTTCGACTGCTTTCTCTTTTAAGACACCACGGGTAGAGTGCAGGGTTTTTCACACATGGATGTGCTTGGGGTAATTTATCCACCTACACACCCAAAATCTGAACGCTGCATTACAGCTTCAGGACTCTGAACCATCACGGGGGAACTGATAACTTATGAGGCCAAAACGGCTTTGAGAGCACTGGCCCCACTGACTTCATTTTCTAGAAGGGTTACAGGTCCAGGAAGGCAAACGACTGTCTTGGCTCAGTAAGAAGCAAGTGGAGAGTGTTCCAGAAGCCAAGCCTTTTCCCCTCACATCTGTGCGCCATGACCGCAGGCCACAGCCCTTCTGTGAGAGGGAATGATGTGAGAAGGTGGTCAAGAGGGTTCAGGGTGTCCCTCCAGCTGCTGCTAGTCAAGAAAGAACATGCTATAACTAGATAGAACATTCTCGGGATTTTCCTAGAAGAAAAGAGAGGCGTCAGCTTGGGGATTGGTGGTTCTGCCTCAGGGGGATTACACAGAATACACAGGCACCCCCACCTGGGAAAGAAAAGATAGGGCATACCAGCAGGGTTGCTTTGAGTATAGTGCTGAAATCTCACATACACTTCCTTCCTTAGTCTACTACTGGCCTTGGAGGAGAGGGGGGGTATCTGGTTTTATATTTTATTTTTTTTAATTTAATTTAATTTTATTTATCTCTCCATTCCTCTAAGGTTGAACTGTACATCAGGCAGATCTGACCATCCACTCACCCTGCCTGGAGAGTGATCGGACATCCTATTGCCCTTCAGAAGCCAGGAGTCTTGATCAAGCCTCTTAACAACACCCGGATCCCTAAACACCCACGGGCACTTCATTTAGGCTGGTAGCAGGCTGCCTAAGCTTCTGAAAGCCTTGTGTGAAATAGTATACCAAAACCTATCACCTGCCAGGGATTCTTTTTGAATAGGCCACTCAAACTTCTCCCTGTGAGCACTGCTGAAGAGCATTTTCCTCCCTTGTAAGGAAAGCCGAGTGTATATGGCTGGATCTTGCTTTCTTGAAATGATAATCCTCAGAATATTATCCAAGTTTCAAACCTGGATGCCTCTGGTCTACCTGAAAAGGAAGACCGGAACTCGGATATTTCCAACTTGGTTATTTTACAAGCATAAAAAAATACGTCTACCAATTCAGCTTGGAATAGAGGTGTGTACCCCAGACTTAGCTTCCTCCCTGGAGCCCTGGTACCATGGCTAGACAGAGGGACGGCCTGGCCCAGGACTTCAAATGCTACCCAGGAAGCCCCTGTGAATCACACAGCTCCCTTCTCTTCTGTCCTAGCTCTGTCTAGATTCATTCCCGCTGGACTCGGGCTGGAGGCGGGTTGGGCTGGACTCACCACATGCTCAGTAGTGTCGCGGCTGAAGCCCGAAGCCTGCTGGCTTTGATAGTACTCCAACTGCTTTTCCGCCAACTCTACCCGTTGCAGCAGATTCTCAATAAAGTCGTGGAGCCTTGCTTTTCCTTGAACTTCCTTCTCGGCAGCTGCTTCCAGGAAATGGTTGAATGTGACAACTTCTCTGTAAGGACCAGACACAAAGAGACACTGAAAGTCACTCCCTCCCTCATTGCATCCTGACAGACACCTGCAGTGCCTCAGCTGTGACGACGGCCATGACCAAAAGGGATAAGATTCCATGTTGATGGAGGGAGGCAGTCACCACCGGATGTAGAAATAAATGCGTGTGTCAGGAGGTAAGTTAACAACATTGAAACCAGGTCCAAAGGGACAAACTGACTCAGAGGGGGCAGTATTTTAGAAAGCAAAGTCAAGATCAACCCTGTAGGCGGGGACACCTGAAGGAAGTCTCAGGGAAGGAGCCACAGAGACACCTGGGAATTGTAAACCAGATACATGCAGATGGATCTGAGCCAGTGCATGCACCTAGAGGAAGGAGCTGGGAGGCTCATAGGTCACCGTGAAGATCCCAGACTCGGGGAAAAAAATGATATGAGAGACCACTGGACACCACTGAGAACCACATCTTTATTTCCCTGAGGAATGATAGGGGAAGTCTGGAGAGGGAGGAATAAAGGTTAGTGCCGAGGCTTCAGCCCAGTAGGTAGAGTGCCATCCTAGCAAGATGGCACAAACAGAGCCCTAGGTTTGATCCCCGGAACCACATAAAACTGGGCACAGTGGTGCATGTCATTAAGCCCAGCATTTGGGAGCTGGAGGGAGGAAGATTAGAAGTTCAAGGTCATCCTCAGCTACCCAGTGAGGTCGGGGCCAGCCTGGACTACATGATACTCTGCCTCAAAAACAAAACAACAAAAGGCGGGAGGTGGAGGGAGGGGGTTACTGTATTCCATTTACAACTTCTTTAGTAATTATACGCCAAACCATTAAACACTTGATAAAAGTACCAAATGGAACAATTAATCTCAATGTAAGAGAATGAAATGTTCATGATCTGGCTTCCGATTCCACAGCACAGTTACTCTTTCAGAAACTACCTGTTGTTGTTGTTGCGTTCTGGCATAGTATCATCTGCAGTTGTCTGCAAAGATTAAAATACCCCTCAGCCATCTCACAAGGTCCCTGTGATTCCACACTTCTTCCATCGACCTTCACCCCAACAATACATGTGTACCAAACTGAATATAGAACTACTAAAGTCTAGCTGTGCATGGAGAAGTGAGAAATGAAAAGTTTTCGTAGGGTGGGGAAGAGAGCTTGCAGCAGGAGCTTGGTGTCCAGAACCCACAAAGAAAGGAGAATCCCAGCTCCCAAAAGTTGTCCTTTGACCTCCACGCCCCCAGCCACCCTCACCCACACACCCAATAATAATGAATAAAACTTTAAAAGTCAACAGTATTTGTGGAACACTTAAAACAAGGTCCCTCTTTACTCAATTGTTTTGAGGGAAACAGCTATTTTTCCTAAAACCTGTGGTTTGTGCTAACAGCTCATACATTTTAGTGTGGTGGCTGAGGTAGACGTTACACATGGTAGATCCTGAAAAAGCCCAAGACTAGGGTTTACAGCTAAAAAGAAGAACAGGTCGCAATCCCACAGAACAGTGGAGCTAGTCCATGGTTTTAACTCGAGTTCTTGCCCTGCTGACTCAAAACACTGTGAGGCTCTGGAAGGCCAGATGCAAAGATAAGGGCCAACCTTAATGGAATTCAGTCAGGGTATGGGGGGAAAATCCCCTTTAACCACCCCTAAGTCACTTCCTGTCCATTTGCTCACTCATCGCTTATTAAAAAAAAAAAAAAAAAGAAGAGCAAACTACTATTAAATCCAAGATTTTATGGAAAAAATGCCTATTCAAAGTAACATCTGACTCTGAAAGGGGAAAATGTAAGAAACTGACATTGAAGCTCATTTCTATGCAGTGTTTTGCAGCCCTGGGACTGTGATTCAGCCCCAGGACTCGACGGCATTTTGAAATCCACAGAGCTGAAAAAGGCACAGAGGGAAAAAGCCCTTTCTTTCTGTGTGGCCAGAACTTCAGTGAGGAAAAAAAAATGCTTACTCATGCATTCATTTATAGGACGGCCATAAACTCTGCAACCTGGATAACATTATCTTTATTTACTACTGTTATTTATTTATTTATTTATTGGCTTGTTTGTTTATTGTGTTTGTGGGTGGGTGGGGGGACTGACAGAACTGAACATATTAATATATTATGGTATTCACAATTTGCATTGAGCTACACATCATTAAGGAGGGGGCAATGTATGGCCCCCTATCACCTAGCTTGTTATTCAAAACCATGTCTTTTCTTTCCAGCACCCAGGCAGAGTCTTACCTTCTCACACGTTGTTCTCTCAGACAGAATCTCTCCCCAGTCCCCTGTCTTAATGCTTTCCCTGGAGGAACCATTCCCAGACACATCCCCAAGTGTAGTGATGGATGGCTGTGTACTCCCACAGACCCTTGACCCTGTCAGGGCACGCCCCACAGGAGACCAGTTGTATGACTTGCCCATTTCATCATAAAATCATTGAGTAGGGGAAGAATATTAGTTACCTGCCTTGTTATGAGAAAAAAAAAAGTTACAAAAGTACCTTAATAAAGAAAACGCTTATTTTGGCTCACAGACCCAGAGGATGTCGTCCCTTAGTGGGGAACTCACTGTGTCAGGAGCCTGATGGAGCTGGTACACTGGCATCCACAGTTAGGAAGCACAGAGGGACGCATGCTGGTCCTCAGCTCACTTTCTCCTTTTGATTCAGCCCAGGACCCCAGCCTACAGAACACTGCTGCCCACATTTGGATCTTTCCACTCAACTACCTTAATTGAGCTAATCCCTCACAGATGTGCCCAGAGATTTGTTTCCATGGTGATTCTAAATCCCATCAAGTCAACCATCAAGATTAACCATCAGGGCACTGTGTGTGTAGTCCATGGGAGTCCAGGAGATAACAGAGACCTAACACATTCCTAATGGCGTACAAATGTACAAGCACGGCTCTAGCTGAGCATCACAACCAACAGAAAGACCCTACATTTCTTTTGTTCTTTTCCAGAGCAGTCTTGGGGCATAAGCCGATGAATAAACCATAGACACCTCCTACAGGAATAAGGTGGGATCTACAATGGATGCCTGCCGTCTACTCTTAAAAATGACTTCCACACCAGCTGGCTCCCCTTTCCCACAGGAAGACTCAATCAAGTTACTTAAATTTCATTTTACATTACTGATTTATGAACCTCTTCAGGGGTATATGAAACGATAAAAATACCTCCAGCTAAAAATAGTCCAACTATTGATCACATAGCACCTCAGATGGCCTGTAACGTCAACTCTGAGGCAAACTGAGAAGCTGGAGTCAACCCCGCCAAGCACCAGGCATCTAACCACAAGCTTGGAGGCCACAGTAAGGTCCCATACTCCCCAGGGAGCCACCCAGTCTTGAAACTGGTTTCTCTCTGTTTGTGTGTGGCCCTTTGCCTCACCTTTCCCTTTTGGCTTTTTGAAACACAAGTATACTCTTTATTAAGTTTGGTTTTTTTGGGGGGTGGGGGTGGCAGATTGGGGGAGATAACTCAGTGGGTAGCGTGCCTGCTGCAAGCATGATGACCTGAGTTCGGATCCCCAAAACCCACATAAAAGCTGATTTGGTAGCACATCTTCAACTCCAAGGCTGGGCGGAGGAATAGAGACAGATGAATTCCCTAGAGCTCATTGGCCAGTCAGCCTAGCGGGACTGATGAGTTCCAGGTTCCGTGAGAGACCCTGTCTTAAGAGACAAGGTAGAGCACACTAAAGGAACACACTGGTGGATGGGTTCCCTGGCAGCAAGGACTTCACCTTGCTTATACCACTGTAATACCAGAGCCTAGAACAAAACCTGACACTCATCAGGCTCTCTTGGAAATAGCCATCTCCTGCAGGGCTCGAGGCTGGAAACATGGCAAATGACAGAAGAGGGAGAGAAAGTCTGTCTGCTTTAGCTGACAGAGCACAGAATGGAAAGCAGAGACGGCATCAGAGGCCCCTCACCTCCATTCCAGGCCGACAGTGGCAAAGGCCCCACCCTGACAGCGTGAGGACTTCTGGAGAGCCGAGTTGGAAGCTCTGAGCTGGGTTTTCCAGAAACTTAGCATCACGACCGTGCTATGCTACTACCAGGCTCCTGCCTCCAACACCTCCAACGCCAGCTGACTCTCTCTTTATTCACATCAGAAAAATAAATGATGTCACCATAGCAGCCGTCTCAAAATAGCTGAGAATCGAGCTATTCCAAAATGGGCCACGCTTGGGATTATATAAGTCCTGATGCTTTGGATAAAAATCTCACATCGTCAGAAGTCTGGCAAGGACACAGCGAACCTCAGCAGGGAGACGGGGCAACTGGGTTCCACACTCAGCTCTGTTAGGGGATCTGTTCCTAGGCAAGTCACTTCCTGGCTCTCGGCCTTTTTTTTTTTTCTTTAACTGAAAAACAAAACAAAACAAACAAGCAAACAAAACCACACATACAAACAAAAAACGCGTCCCTCTGAAGGAAGCACAGGGCACCTCCCAGTTTCAAAATCACCAACCACAGGGTGCATTTAGGGACTCTCTGGCCCCCTCCCACCGCAGCAAAAGCGCAGCTCCTCTTCTCTCCCTTCCCTTCGCACTCTCTAGGAGGAAGGGTCTACTTTTCAATGCTTAGTAACTTAGAACTGTGGCCTCCGCTCAGGCGCTTAAAGCTAAAGCTACCCTGTGGTCGAGCATGGTGGCACGCACTTGTAATCTCAGCACCAGGAGGATGAAGCTACCAACAAAACCCTGGGTTAAAAAAAAAAAAAAAAAAAAAAGGTCAGGGCAGTGGTAGCGCACGTCTTTAATCCCAGCACTTTGGAGGCAGAGGCAGGCGCATCTCTGAGTTCTGGGTTGGAGGCCAGCCTGGTCTACACAGTGAGTTCCAAGACAGCCAGGGCTACACGGAAACCCTGTCTTAATGATGCCCCCTCCCACGCCCCAAAAAAGGTGGGGGAGGAGGCTGAGGCAATGTGGCACAGTGTTTGTTGCCTTGCAAACGTAAGAGCCTGAATTTGATCCCCAAAACTCACTTTTAAAAAAGAGGGGTATGGTGCCACTTGCTTGTAATGAGGGAGGAGAGAGCAGGAGAATCCCCGAGGCCCACTGGCCAGTCAGCCTACCCTATTTGGCAAGTTCCAGACCAGTAAGGGATACCTTAAAAATCGTACCTGAAGACCAAGAGTAACAGTTGCACACACACACACACACACACACACACACACACACACATTAAAGCCCTGGCCCTGTGTTTGCACAGGATATGATTCTGGGTATGCTTTCTGCTTTCTGCATAAGCACCTCAGGGAACAATATGAATCTTATGCTCTCCAGACATCCCCAGCACCACACTGGGCACATCAAAGACAGCCCAGTGGCATGTCCCAAACTTATTGGCTAAAAATATGTTAACAAATTTGGTGTGACTGTGGTACCAAGTAACCAACGGAGAGATTATCTGACTCCATTGTTCTGGTTAGGGATCCCTTACTGCAAGGTGGCCTGGATTGATTTACCTGATTAGAGACAGAGCTACCCGGCAGCTGAGACTGCTTGTCAATAAGTAAACGCATCTCTCATCATCGGGGCTCTTAAAGTCACACTGACTTGGGGAGGATGATGAGCAAATTCTTTTTTTCAGATTTGCACAGCAGAGCTCATAGGTGCCCTGCCCAGGGGGAGAAAGGCAATGGGTACAAAGGATGACCTACTCAAATCACCTCCTCTGCTAAGGACTGTGTAATCACTGCAAACTGAGTCAAGGCAGCCTGGAGGTGACTCCAGGGCTTTGTCTGTTTTGGTTTGGAGTGTGCTGTGCCATTGAGAGAGCATCTCATTTTGGAGCCCAAGATGACCTGGAACTCATTCTGTCGCTCGGTACTCTAGTTTCCTTTCTGTGGCTATGATAAAATATTTTGATCAAACAGCAACTTAGGAACCGGTTCATACTGTTTATAATTCCAGGTCACAGTCCATCACTGAAGAGACAGAATGCAAGGCAGAATCCTGAAGGCAGACGTGCTTCCTGTTCTACCCAGCATTGCCCCCCCCCCCCAAACGAGGAACTCAATTCACTGTCAAATAAGCATGGCAGGAACTAGAAAGGATGCTGCTGGCAGGCATGAAGGTTTGCACTCAGCTATCCTTACATGGTTCCGGTTCACCTACCTAGAGAATGGCACTGCTCACAGTGGGCTAGGACCTCATACAACAATTAACAACCAAGATAATCACAGAGACACGCCCACAGGCCAGCCTGGTTTAGGCAATCACTCACTTGAGACTCCTTCTCAGATAATTCTAGGGTGTGTCAAGTTGACAGTTAAAGCTAACCATGGCACCCAGTTGGGCCTTGAATTTTAGAGGCAATCCTTCGCCTCAGCCTTCCGAGTGCTATGATTACAGGGATGTAATACCATGTCCAGCTGTCCCTGAAGCTATTCATTTCGGTTTCAATGAAAGGTATTTTTAAAGCTAATTACATTTCCTTTTTTTTTTTTTAAGGCATTTGTTTGTCTTGACCAAATCTGCTCTCTGTATTTTAAAGTTTACCCAGATTTAAGCGAACCTGAAATGGGACAGTAGCAACCTATATTTGCTCAGAAATGAACTTTTAGCCCAGAGAGCTCACAATGGGACATTTATTAGGAAATTATCTAGAAGTTTCCTTGGCTGAAGAGGGGTCTTTCTTATCAGAAATGCCATGTCTCTGGGTGGTATAGTCCTCTGAGAAAATGGTAATATGGGAAGGGACCCAACCAGGCAAACATAATCAAACCAGCTGAGTTGGGATACACTGATGTGGCTGATGAGCAGCTGTCTCTGTGTTCCCATTCAGATGGCTGGGGTGGGGGGTGGTGGGTGGTGTCAGGGCAGGGGCCAGGCTCTGCAGATACTGAGGGACAGAGGGGGCTCTCTTTGTCTTTGTTACACTCAGACCAAGAGACTCAGTGTCCCTAGGAACAAGACCCTTTCAGTTCCAACTCACGTACAGAGAATGTGTTTATTTAAGGCGTGAATACAGAAACTGTAAGATGGCCTCCAAAGGAGGCCGAGAAAAATGGTGACTTTATATTTCAAAGTTTAAGGCAATTTCTCTATATTTTTTATTCCACATGTTTTATTTTTAAACTAAATATTCCTTTTCCCCCTGTCATCCCAAACATGACATGTTAAAAAGCGGTGATGCCCAGGCTGTGGAGCTCAATGGTCATGTGCATGTTTAGCAAACACGAGTCTCTGGCATCAATTCCAGACAATAAAGAAATGCCAGTTTAGAACTCACACAAATGTGAGCAAAGATGTGATAAGAAATTAGCTGGACTAGGACATTTAATTCTAGGAAAAAGGTGCATTCAATTGCGCTTTGGGTATCATGCCATCGTCCACAGGAATGGCAGAACTCTGTCTACTGAACAAAAGACACCAAAGAGGCATGCCACATGAAAGCACAAGCAGCTGTGAGGTCCAGGGGTGTGGCAGTACGTGTCAGGATTCCACTTGGAGGTACATTAGGAGTGTGTGCCTTGGCTGTGTGCACACGAGATAGGCCTGGAAGGAGGCTTATAAAACTTTGCAGTGTTTTTGCCTGAGGGTGAGTTGGGGTGGGCTTGGAGAGGAGATAGAACACATACCCCCCCCACCCACCCTACACACACACATCTGGTGGGATGTTTTGTTTCACAAGCCTCTGTTCAGGTGGCAATTCTGGATGAATAGAAACTGCCACTATCTATCCACCGACAGGGCACATGTATTTACTAATTAACTAATTAATTAAATAATGTTGAGAAAGGGTCTCAAGAAGCCTAGGCTGGCCTTCAATTCCCAACAGAGCTGAGGATGACTTTGAACTCCTGATCCTCCTCCCTTTTTTTTCCCGAGTGCTGGACTATAGGATTACAGGTGTGTACCACCATGGAGTTTTATGAGTGTTGGCAATTGAACCCAAGGCTTTGTGCACGCTAGGCAAACAATCTACCAAATAAGTACATTCCCAGCCATTAATCTTACTCTCTGGAAGAATAACTCACTGGTTGAGCCCACCATCTCAAATGAAAGTGAATGCTTGACAATAACAGACATCTGACCACATAACCACCTTCCATTAGCCATCATTCTGCAGTCTATGCAGTCCCTACCCCTAAACCCGCATCCATTATTATTTGTACTATGAGAAAATTATAAAATATAAAAAAAAGGAACAAATGCATTCATCTGTGGCCCTTTTGATTTACTGCTACTAAATCAAACGAAAGTATCAGGAAGTTAGCCCAGGCTTTACTCTTACAGCATCCCTATCTGCCATCTCGAAGTATTGCAGGGGGTAGGGGTAGGTCTTCTGGGTCACCCCTGTGGATCCAAACATGCACTTCCTTCCAGGGATCACCAGAGGTCAAACACCACAACAAAAATGATGTAGCCATTAGAGATGACTTTCCTAAGAACAAAGAAAGTCCTATGGATGATCAAGCTTGATCGTCAACTGGATGTGATTTAGAATCACCATAAAACACACTTCATGGTATGTCTAGGAAGCTATTTCCAGCGAGTTCTAACTAAGCTGCTATCCTGGTTTCCTTCCTGCTGCTGTGATTTAAAAAAGAAAAGTGTAACTTAAGGGAGAAAGGATTTATGCAAACCACAATCCCAGCTCATAGTCCATCATAACAAGAAAGTCGGTGTGGTAGGAACTTGAAGCAGCTAGTCATATTCACAGTCAAGAGCAGAGAGAAAATGAAAACATGCATGCCTACTTGTGCTCAGCCCCCGCTCTGCACTTAATACATACAGTCTGGGTGCAATGCCCCGCTTAGGGAATAGAGCCACCCACGGTGGGCAAGATTCTCCCACGTCAATTAATATAACTAAGACAATCCCCTACAGACATGCCCACCAGTCAACCTCATTGAGACTCTGTTTCCAGATGACTTTAAATTGTGGCCAGTTGACAATTAAAATTAATCACAATCAGGAAGAACCCAGCTAATTAACTAGAGTGACATAATCTCACGGGCTGAGTCCAGGACTGAATAAAAAGTAGAAAACAAACTGAACATCCGGGCTTGTCTCTCTCTGCTTCCTGACTACATATGCGATGTAACCAGATCCCTCATATTCTTTCTACCATGACTTCCCTGCCATGATGCCCTCGAACTGTGAGCCATGCTAAACCCCCCTCCCTTCCTTAAATCACTTTCATTGGGCACTTGGTCACAGCAGCGTGTGAAGTGACTAATACAATAGCTGATTAAAGTCATCCTAACTACATAATTTTAAAAATGTCTGGTGTGATGAAACAGTACCTGGGCATCTCTTCAATGGGAGCCTAAATATTTAACATTAGCAAACGAAGCTCTCTTGACTATAGTTTCTCTGGACATTGTAGTTACTATAATTTAAGAAAGAAAAGGATCAGGGGCAAACAAGCCAAAAGTACTTGTACTTGGAACATATTTCATATTAGAAGGAGACATCATCTCACGTTCTTGACTATATAATCTACACACACTGGCGGACCCTCGCCCACGGTGGGCAGGCTTATAGACAGGCTGTGTTACCATTCTGTCTAACGCCAGCCATGGAAGAGTTTCCAAGGTAACTAGGAGTTAGCTATTAACTAGATCAATGATGCCAGGTCGGCCACCATATCCAAGAAAGGTGAATAATATAGCAAAGATTCCCGTCTCCTGGCACTAGTGAACCAAGGAGGAATCTAGCCAAGACATGCGCACATAACACACAACCATGAACATCTGCTTGTAACTTGGGGTGGGGGGAGTCCCCCAAGTAGGGGTCAGCATCCCACTTACTCCTCCTTCCTCAGGAGTTCCTCCTCGGATTCCGTCAGTCGCTGCTTCAGCACAGCGATCATTTCCACGGCCACATCCACCTGCCTGTTCAGGGCCCGTTCTCGCCTCTGAACTTCCTGCTTCTTCTGAGTCAGCTGCACAAACGCTGCCCGGACTTCCAACAGTTCGGCGGTTTTCTGGGCCAGCTCTTTGGTGAGTTTATCGATTCTCTTCTCGATGGTCCTGTCCACCGCCTCTACCATGCGATTGAACTTCTCTCGGACGTGGGCCTCGAAAGCAGCTTTGGTGTCTGGGGTGGGGAGTCCAGGGCTCGATCGGGGGCCTTCCAGGGAGTCAGCCCGAATGTCCACGGCCGTGTAGGTCTGCACATAGGACACGGGCCTCTCTGCCACCATCTCAAAGGGCTTCGGGTCCTTGGCGTGTCCGTGGGAGATGCTGTACAAGTTAACATAGCTCGGCTTCTGCTTGGTCACCTTTGCGTGACCCCGGAGCAGTTTCCCCTGCTTCGGGAGTTCTGAGGAGGACCTGACTAGCTCCGTGTCTTTGAGCGACGGCAGGAGGCTGCATTTTGTCAGGAGGGTCCTCTCCTCGTAGCTGTGACTGAATTCCAGGTGGGCCCTCAAGGACGACAAGCTTCTAAATCGGGTGTGGTCTCCACACCTCGGGCAGCGGAATGGCAGGCACACAGCGACATTCTCCAGCGAGTCCTGCCAACGGTACCGGCTTTCCTCAAAAGTCGTCTGTTGCATCCCTCTGAAAGTCCTGGGAGGGGGAGAAGACACCAGTTGGCATGTCTGTCAGAAGCTACTGAAATGACACCACTGACCAGGATGGCTGCCCCTCTCCAGGGAGGCGGTGACTCTTTGTTTTTAATTGGCTTTTTAGTGCCAGCTAAGGAACTGGTTTCATTGTGGCTCTTCCATGCTTACTTTGTTCTTACTGGTCCTCCCCCACCTCCCAGTGCCTTCCTCTATCTGCCTGCCCTTCCAGATGATTCCCTTTCCTCCCGTCCCATTATCTCACCTCTACTTTCAAGTTACATGCTTTTGATTAGCCTTCCCTCTCGTTCCTTGAGATGTCCTTTTATCCTTATTTCATGACTTACACCCACCCAAACACACACACACACACACACACACACACACACACACACACACAAAATTCTAAGACCCTTGCTTGAGAGAAAACGTAATACTCGTCTTCTGAGTCTCGCTTATTTCATTTAGCAAAATGCCCCGTCCCTCTCATTTTCCTGTGAATGTCATTACTTTTAATTTTCTTAACAGCTGAATAAAATTCCATTTTGTATTTGTACCGCATTTTCTTTACCCATGCTTATGTTGGTGGGCACCTGAGCTGGTTCCAATGCTTAGCGATTGTGAACAGTGCAGCAATAGATATGGGTGAGCAAGTGTCTCTGTAGTAGGATATAGAGTCCTTTGGGGATATGCCCAGGAGTGGTATAGCTGGGCCATATGATACTTCTATTTTTACTTTCCTGAGAAATCTCCATGCCAATTTCCATAGTGACTACACCAGTTCAGGTTTCTTGGGTTTTAAGCAACTATTGCATATAGTATTTAGAGTTGATTTTTATGTTGAAATTAAAACCTAAACCCTGACGCTAAATGCAGCCACATCTGCCCTCCTCTATGCTGTACAGTATCGTTTCAGGTGGGATGCAGATGTCAAGGCATACAGGGGCAGAAACATGTCTAATCCAACTCCAACCTAGCTGAGTGAAGGTGGCTAACACACTTATGCAGATGAAAAGGAAAAACAGAGCAAGGAGATGAAATAATAAGCCCCAGGGAGGGAGGACAGGGGTCCAGAAACAGAACTCAAGTATTTTGCCCTCCTGAATTTGGCATACTACATGGAAATGCATCCCATGTGAATAGGTCTTAAGAGAGCCAGCTTGGCAGTCTTTTCTCAAGTTTGGGGTCGATGGATCTAGCAAAGCACAGTGGCTTTAAGCACACCATGAGCTTAAAAAAATTCAACCTCACATTTTGCTTGGTATTTTTTATTTTTTATTTTAAATAGCATCCCCCCACCCCCACCCCGTGTGTGTACGTCAGAAGACAACTTGTGTGCATGAGTCCTTTTCATCGGCCATGTGTGTACTGGAGATTGAACTCAGGTGATCAGGCTTGGTGACACATGCCTTTACCTGCTGAGCCATCTTGTCTGCCCGTAACTTTAATATTTGTAATTACTGGTGTGGTGACATAAATCAACACAATAATAACAACAACGATCCAACACCGCTGAAATGTGAAAACCCAAAACGTCAGATTATCATTTGATATAGACAGAGCCATGGACGATAATAGAATGTTCTAGGTGGAGCTGCCTTGCCTAGGATGCTGTTTTCAGCACGACAACTTCTAGAGTGTTGGAACCAGGTGGGCATCAGCCAGCATAACTCCTCCAAAAACAGGAAGTACTTGCTGTCTTTGCAAATTCTTCACCTTTGCCCTAGCAACAGATGACTATACAACCCAATGTTGCAAGGGGCCCGGTACTCACTTCCTCCAAGAACGGTAATGAGCACCGGGTCCCAGAGAGAAGGAGCTCGGATAGCATCTTAGGGTGAAGAGTCTGTGTTACACCCTCAACTGCACCTAGAAGCTGAGATGGAAATGGTGCCCTGTTTGGCCAGGCAGGCACATTTTCCAGGTTACTAAGTCTCTGGACCCGAGCAAAGGGGAACCTTCCGGTGCTGAGCTGGGATGTTTAACAGGATGCAAACCCTGGCCCAGCCCAGGGCTGAAGAGGCTGGCGAAGGGTGCAGGGATGGATACGAAGAGAGGATTCCAGAGCGGCAATGGGAAGGGAGGCATGTTTGCATGGGGAAGATAGGATAACCACGCACTCCCCAGCACCAGGCTTCCACCCGCGCAGCGGAAACCCGGGGCACAGGTTAGCAAAAAGGGCTGCGATTTCCTGTGCAGAGCTGGGCAAGCTGGGTAGCCCCTGCCTGGGGTCCCCCGCTTTCCTAGCCCTCCGCTCTGGTTGGTGATTGCGTGGATTCGTGCTCACGCGAGTTCGTGCAGGTGGCTGCGGGGAAGCCGGCCATTCCGACTCCCCGTGACGCTGCGCAGCCGGGACCAGCACCCCGTGTGTCCGTGGGGCAGGGGGCGCGGGCGCACGGCTCCAGCCGAGCCCACTTACCCGACTTGTTGCTGCCGCTGCAGCCGCCGGTGCTGATGCTGCGGGAGCCGCTCGAGCGGTTTTCAGCAGAGCCGTAAATCAGGCTGAGCCGGGTCGGCTCCCACGCGGGACGAGCGGCGACCGGGGCGGAGCGTGGCGCGGGCGGGACACGGGGGCGGCGCCCGGGGACGCGAGGCTGGAGCTCCCGGCCCCGGGCGGCCACCCCTGGGTCCACCCCATATGGCCTCCTCTATGGGAGATCCTGGGCCTTTCCCTCAATCCAGCTCAGGATTCCGCTGACATCACGGGGAGGGATCCAGGATGGTCCCCTGGTAGGAGGCGGGGACGCACGCCAGCCTTGCTCAGCTGAGACGCGTCAGGCCCAGGAAAGTGCTTCCCAGTTACAGGGGCCAGGAAAAGTGGGTGTGAAGATGGAGCCTTGTTGGCCAGCCCCCACAAAGAGCTGCCAGCAGGAAGGCCCTGGTATTTATACTAAAACTTCATGCAGGCAACCTGGCAAGGAGGGACCACATGACTACCCTGCTCCAGCCCTGGAAGGGAGTGTCCTGGGGCTAAGTTAAACAGAACTGAAGCTGGTAAATGTGCAGAAGTTAACAAACGCTTAAATTCAGCACCCCTGAGGTCTCCGTTCTGCGGGGATGCCCCAACACCAGTCTCTGGGTGGAAGGAAGGTTTAAACCTCCTGAGAGGTGTCATTTCTTAATTGAAACATCAGCTTGTTGATGTGTGTGTGTGTGTGTGTGTGTGTGTGTGTGTGTGTGTGTGTGTGTGTGTGTGTGTGTGTGTGTGTTTGGAGGGCTTTGAGGGGCTGGAGAGATGGCTCAGCAGTTCAAAGCACATACTGGTCTCGTAGACATCCTACACTGATGAGATCAGCTACTGCTGTCAATATTATTTCATGGATATTTACTAATAATTTGACAAGAATTCAGAAAAACAGGCCTGTAAAATTCAGAAAAACAGGTCCAGAGAGTCACTCCCACGAAATGGGTGTTGGCTGCTGCGCTGGGCCCAGCTCTCTTGGAAAATGTTATTCTTCGCTGAGGTTGCCATTTTAGATCACTCTCTGAAGTATATTTATTCCAACGGTTAATTAAGAGAGGGAGAGGGGAGAGAAAGGAGGGGACAGGGACAGGGAGGACAGGGAGAGGGACAGGGGGGAGGGAGATCTAACCTGAGGGTGCACACAAGGGGACAGGGAGGACAGGGAGAGGGACAGGGACAGGGGGGAGGGAGATCTAGCCTGAGGGTGCATACAAGCGAGAGCACAGGGTGTATGGGTCATTTTAAGCAAGCAGGAAGCTCACCTGGGCTGCCTTTGGGGATAGTGTGATCTGGGGATAGAGGCGAGACCAAGGTCTAGGTCTCAGCCCCCTCGCATCATTGAGGCAACTTGTTCCCTTTCTTGGTCCCAAAGTTTCTCCACTTCAAGTGAAAGCCTGGAGATTTTTCTAGAATCTTTTCTCCAATAATGGCATAAATATTATAAAATTCTTCATTAATCTATAATTTATGTATAACAATACAATTTCCATATTAAAGCACACAATGGTAGAATGATTTGATATAGTTTTAAATAGAAGCAAAGGGGGAACTCTTTTCAGTTTAAAAAAAAAAATCCAAGAACAATTTTATTTAAAATCACCTCTAAGTAGGTCAATGTGACAGATGTCAGTGACAGATCACTGCTACTTCATGTTGTGCTAAGGGTCAGTGATGCTAAAATAAAGCCGACTTCCACAACCTCTGCCTCAAGAGAACAATGCATGCTGGATCTTTCAGAATGCATATATAGTTCTTTCTACTTCAATACACAGAAAGTTGAATTCACAAATCCACAATGGAGAAAAAAAAAACCTATGACACAGTTGAAACTTCAAAAACAAAACCATTTTATATCATCTTTTATGACTTATGTCCTTCTGTCTGAGTTCCATTCTTCCTAATTGCCCAGTATTTCCCTCTCTTGGTCCCCTTCCTGAAAATTAGATTATACCCTCCACTTATATTTGTCATCCTGTGTACATGTATACATTATGGGCTAGGGCTTGCTTATGAGGAAGAACATCTGGTTTATTTCTGAGTCTGGGTCACTTTGCGTAATATTCTTTCCAGGTCCATCCATTTTCCCGCAAATGTCATGATTTCGTTTTCTTTACAGCTGAGCAATATCCCATACCTTCTCTGTATGCCTCACCAGTTAACAGACAGCCAGGCTGGTTCCATTCCATTGCTATCGTGAATAGAGCAGCAATAAACATAGATGTGCAAGTGTCTCTCTGATGGGATGCAGAGGTCTTTGGCACATGCCTAGGAGTCGTACAGCTGGGTCACATGGTAGCCTGTTTGGCTGTAATGGTCTATACTTTAATCAGCAGTGAATCAAGATTCCTCTTTCTCCACATCCTCTCCAACATCTGTTGGGTGTCTGGATGGCAGCCATTCTGAATGGGGTTGGGGTGGTATCCCAAGGCAGTTTTAGTTTGTATTTTCCTGAAGGCTAGAGATGTTGAACACTTCTTGAAATACTTAAAAATTAATACAAAGAGGTTGTGCGGCAGGGTTGAATCCAGCATTATGGGAGATTTGGCTTTAGTTCACAGGCAGAAAGGACCTTATAGTTTAACCCAGTGGTTTCTGAAGTGTCACTAGGGGCACAGTGCTTTGTCCCCATCAGCGGGAGCAGCTGACCCTTGTTAGAAATATGTGTTATTGGTTATGTGTCATACACATAGAAATCTGTGTTGTTAGTGATGTAGTATATGCAGTGATTTGAAACCCTGAGTATGGATCCCCAGCAATCTGCGGTTTGACAAGCCTTCCTGGTAATTCTGGTGATAAGTCATTTCCCACACAGCATGGCTTTAATTATGGAAATTCGCTGCCATCATTTCTCAAGGAAGGGGCAAGTGAAGCTGTTCCAAGGGGCCTCAGACATCCACTGTAGTGGCTCAGATCTCTGCTGGTCTATCTCCCAGCTCAATGACGGGCCTGCCGTCATTCTTCCCACGGTGTCACAGTATACCTACTGTGTGCCAGCACACTTCACTGATATTCTTTAAGCTTTAAAGTCATAACTGCAATCTGTCTTTAAAGCCTCCACCAGCATAATCCTCCAGAAAACTCTATTTCCATTACATTTTTTGGTTGTCATAGCAACCACCAAGCAACAGCCTGGAAAGTGTCTCAAAGGCAGCCGCGGCAGTCTGTGAGCCTGAGTGAATTTGCAGGGAGTAGGCCGTCCACAAAGGCTAGAAATAGACATCCTTTAGCAAGCCGCACCCCCGCCCAGTGCCTAGGATGAGCGCTATGGGGTACTCGTGCTGTTTGGGGGAGTCAAACGTGAGCCAGACAAGAAGATGGGCTAATGCTCCCTGTTGCAGGCCTCCACAGAACAGCGTTGGAGCTAAACTGAAAGACCCCAGACCTGCTGTGTCCCTAGTAAGCCGTGGGAGTTTGGGTTTAAACTGGGCAACCGCCCTGGGCGTCAGTGTCCTCGTTGGCAAAAGGCAAGAGTTAGATGGACTGAAGTCTTTCCCATGCGATCGTCCTAGTAGAGGGTTCTCATCATTCATTTTCATCCCAGTGACCGCCCGGATGGGCGGCCAAGACAGAGAACAAAGCAGGTCATCGTGTTGGTGGGGTGCTTTGTCGATAGACGAGTTGGCAGAACTCACTAGACACTGTTTCTTATGGTAACAGCTACATGGGTTGAATCCTTCCCACATGCCAAGGATGAGTCTCAGTGGTTTTCACATTCTGTACCACCTGGCTTTCCTAACAAGGGCAGGAGAAAGGGATGACGGATAGCCTTAGTTCACAGTGAGCAAATTTACCCACAGACAAGGTTGTAACTCACTTTTACAAAGCTAGTGCATTACATAGCTAGGATTTGAACCCAGGTTCCTTAAATTAAGCATCTAATGTGGGGCTGGGGAGATGGCTCATCAGTTAAGAGCACTCTTACAGAGGACCAAAGTTCAGTGCCCAGCACCCGTACTCAGGTTGGGCAGCTCACACCACCTGTAACTCCAGTTCCAGGGGATCCTACACCCTCTTTCTGGCATCTGCAGGCACCTGCACATACACACACACACACACACACACACACACACACACACACACACGTACGTGCACATCTCCATCCATATTCAAGCCACCCACCCATGCACACCTACCCATACTAGCACCCTCACCTACTCATCTCCCCCCAGAGAGAGAGAGAGAGAGAGAGAGAGAGAGAGAGAGAGAGCCTGCCTACAGATTATTCTATCATATGTCTGATGCCTAGATCCTCCCCTAGCCCCCTAAGGACATTTGAGAGGTAATTGTTGAGCATGCAATATATGGTTGGTGCCCTAGAAAAGTCCCCTGTGTTCACAGATCTTCAAGCCCCCTCCCTTTTTGGTAGTTTATAATCTGAAGAAAAACCTTTGAGACATATTCCCTAAGCAAAATGGCTGTGGGGAAAGCTAGAAATCATGTTGCTATGGAATGAAATTTAGCAAAGAGGATACTGTTAAAATATGGGGATTGTTAAATAAGGAGTTTGAATTATGCAATGATGTGAGGTATGAATTATGGAACTGATGCCCTGTCAAAATAAAGCCCGCTTTCTAGGACCTAAAACACATAGGCAATTTTATTCCCATTTTAAGTGAAAATTACCTGTGTTCTTAGATGCAGAAAGGCAAAGAGTATTTTGCTATAGGTAAGAGAGAATTGAATTTAAAAATAAATATACATAGACTTTTCCCTAGCACAGAAACATAACAAGTGGAACACATTAAAACGTGATTAACCCGCACCCAGAAGTACATTCTGAGATGAATCACTTTAACCTTATACTCCAAAGCAGGCCTTGAATGTTTAACTGGAGCCCTTTATAATTTTTTTTAGCCTTTATTGGAATATTTATTATGACTAAAAAGGCAAAATAATCTCCTCTGTCACCCCCATCAGTACAGGATTGGCTTCTTAGATTGTACTAAGCAATGCATTTTACCAGGCATAATGCACTAAAAATTAATTCAAGTTATAATTTCTTTAGAATGTTATTACTATGGTGTTCTTCAATCTCTACTTTCTAATCTAATTCTACCCTAATGCTAATTTTTCTGTTATTTTAACCTTTATTGAAAACCAGCATTTTTGTGTCCTAATTGTAAGTCCCAGTGAGTTTTCACAACTAGACAGAGCCGTGTAACCAGCAACCAGATTACAAAATACAGCAGTTGTCTGGTGGTGTACACCATAGGACCAGCACTCAGGAAACTAGGATAATCGTGAAGCTGAGGACTGTCTGGGCTATGTATCAAGTTTCATATCAGCCTTGCCTACAAAGCAAAACCAAGTTTGTGACACCACACAGTTTTTGAGGTGCTGGAACTCTGACTCGGGGCTTTGGGCATGCAGGGCAAGCAACCTACCAACTGGGCTACATTCCCAGCCCTTCCCAGTCATGTTTAAGACATCTTTTACACTCATGTGTGTTCATGTGTGCATGGTCTCATGCCAGCACATGTCCAGTCATGACACACCATTCGTGTGAAGGACAGAGGATGATTTATGGGAGTCGATATTCTCTTTCCACCCCATGGGTTCGAAACTTTGCTCACTAAGCCATCTTGCTGGCTCCTAAGACGTCTCAGACTGGGGTAATCAAGTAAACTTACGTGTTCTTTAAAAGCCGGCTTCCTTTCCCCATTTAGCTCTGTAATTAAATTTTGAGCAATGATATTTGAAAATGGTATTTTTTTTTAAAAAATGTGTTTTTTAAATTTTTATGGTTAATTTTTTATAATGGTCATTTTTTTTTATAATGTGGTCAATTTATCTAGCAATTTTTGCTGGCAATATAATTCTTTCCTCTAACACATCATAGGCTTTTTCACAGACCAGGTAACTATTTATGTGAAGGCTTTCTGATTCATTGGTTAGTTTACCTAACATTGTGCTGGTCCTGATGTTCTCTTTAGAATGAGAACATTTTGTTCTCATTACGAATCTTCCAGTTTTGATTTTCCCCTTTAAGTGCTTTGGATATTCTTGGCCCTTCGCATTTCCATAGGAATTTTAGAATCAAATGTTACTTATCACCCCACCCCCATTCCTGATGGGATTTTTACTGGATTAATAGTGAATGTATAAATTAATTACTTAATTAGTTACTTAATTGATTAATGTATGATTAATGAAAATATAATTAATTTATAATTAATTAAAAATATTAATACCTTCATCTACCAGAACTAGATGGTAAGACTCTGCGGCTAAATACACCACACACTTTGGATGCAGGATACAGATAAATCGGACTGGAAGCTTCCTCCCTGATCCTTAATAAGCATAAAGCCAGAGGGGCTTCTCAGGTTATCTGGGGGGAGAAAGGTTCCAACATCCTTACTATAGTAGCTTGGATGAGAAATGCCCGCTTTGTCTCAGACATTTGAACACAATCCCCAACTGATGGCGGGGGCCTTGCAGAAGGAAGTATGTTGCTGGGGATGGGTTTGGGAAATAAAATGTATAGCTTACTTCTAATTTGCTCTCTCTGCTTCATGCTTATACTTCAAGATGCGAGCTCTCAGCTTTCTGCTCCCGCCACGCCTGTCCCTTGCTATCCCTCCTGTCATGGACTCTGACCTTCTGGAACCATAAGCCCAACGAGACTCTTCACTCTACAAGTCACCTCGGTCTTGAGATTATATCACAACAACAGAAAAGTCATTAATACACTTATTCACCTTTGGGCTCTGCATACCACCATACCGACTTGTCAAACAGGATGTGCTCACTTGGGTTCTGATTGTTCGGGGAGTGGGGTGGGGGGGCTAACCAACCCTTTCCTCATTGGATTTGAGCCCTTCCTTCACCGCTGGTACTGTAAACTGGCTCAAATGCTTCTGGTTGGACACATCTGTAGCAGACACGAATGTACTTCTGATGGTACACTAAATGGACATGTATCCAAACTGCCTTCTAAATATTTATGTCTATATCCCTTGCCTCATGCTGTTTTTAGCCTTGGCCAGAGAAACTTCCTTTTGTAGTGGGAGGTGGTTAATACAGAGATTTGAAATTTCCGTGTTCTGAGAATAAGTGACTATTGAATGTTCAGCCCTAAATAGAGCATCTCTATCTTCCCCTCCTGGCCTCCAGGAAAAAAAAAATCACAGAAGTGGGGATGGAAAGATTGTAAGAGCCAGATGATGGATGGGGCAGGATGCTATAAAAAGCCGTCTTCTGGATATAAACACACTGCAGATGTGGTTGCCTTGTAAGACCCTATACACTCAAAAAACACGAAAGTTGAGAAGAAACAAGCTGGGAAGAAGAGATCAGCAGGAATGAAAGGGGTCAACAGAGGGGAATTGGGGGGGGGCTGGGATCACAATGCATAATATGCATGCATGAAACTGTCAAAAAATTAAACAAAAACTATTGAGATCTTTACAATTTTTAACTTTCCAAGAATTAAAATTTTACATTCCATGCTGGGCATGGTGGTGCACACCTTTAATCTCAGTACTTGGGAGGCAGAAGCAGGCAAATCTCTGAATTTGTGGCCAGCCTGGTCTACATAGTGAGTTTCAGGCCAGCCAAGGTTACATAGTGAGACCCTGTCCCAAACAAACAAACAAATGAACGAAAATTGGCGTTTGTTATTGCCAACATTGCAATGAAGCCAATTTTTGTAGAATTAAAACCAAATATAATATTTACCTTGATATTATAAATTATGTGATTTAAAATCTCTCAGAACTGGGACTGTACCTCAGTGGTAGAGTGCATAGTATGTGTGAGGACTTACATTGGGTAGAAATCCCCAGTATGGGTAGAAAAATGAATAAAATATAATTTTCTGTCTGTTTCTGGATGGTGTAGAAAAATATAAATTAAGAGCTGGAGAGATGGTTTCCTAGTTAGTCTCTGCTGTCAACTTCTCACAGCCTGGAGTCATCTGAGGGAATGTCAGTTGAGGGAATGTCCGAATCAGATTGGCCTGTAGGCCTGCAAGCATGATTGATGGCCCAGTCCACTGTGGGTGGTCCTGAACTGGGGAAGAAAGCTAGCTGCACATGAGTTGGAGAGCAAGTCAGTAAGCAGCATTCTGCCTGGTCCCTGCCTTCAGATTCCTGCTTGAGTTTCTGTCTTGGCTTCCCTTGATGAAGGATAGTAACCTCTTACTATCTTCTAAAGATAACTAAGATGCAATAACACTTCTCTCCTCCTATTTCCTTTTGGTCCAAATGGTTTATCACAACAAAAAGGAAACCAGAACAAGTGGCTCAGAGGTTAAGACCATGTACTGTTCTTGGAGAGTGTAACTAGAGTTTTCCTGCCTTGCCCACAGTCAGGACAAATCTTTGTCACCCGCCAGTCCCACAGTCATGCAGACCCAACCAAGTAAACACAGAGGTTTATATTGCTTACAAACTGTATGGCCATGGCAGGCTTCTTGCTAACTGTTCTTATAGCTTAAATTAATCCATTTCCATAAATCTATACCTTGCCACGTGGCTTGTGGCTTACCGGCATCTTCACATGCTGCTTGTCATGGCGGTGGCTGGCAGTGACTCCCTCCGCCTTCCTGTTCTTTCTTTTCTCCTCTCTGTTAGTCCTGCCTATACTTCCTGCCTAGCCACTGGCCAATCAGTGTTTTATTTATTGACCAATCAGAGTAATTTGACATACAGACCATCCCACAGCAGGAGAGAATCCAAGTTCAGTTCCCAGCACTCATGTCAAGTGGTTCACAACTGCCTCTACTCCAGGTCCATGGAATCTGACACCCTCTTCTGGACTCTATGGGCACCAGGATTCACACGCACATACCCACACAAATATATATATAATTTTTAACATGATAAAAATACTTATTTTTTTAAATAATGACCTTGTATTCAGTCACATTGCAGATTTGATTATTAGCTCAAATATTTTTTATATTAATTTGCATTTTTCTTACCGTAAGGATGATGAATAATGGCAGCATGATTTCTTACTCCAGATGCAATATCCTTTAAAAATATATTGTTATGACTAGAACCACTTGTCAAATGCAGGATGTAAGCATGAGAGCCAGTATCCATGTCAATTTCAGTCCATGTAGAAAGACTTTCAAGATTTCCCCACTAGATGTGATGTACCACAGGCGTTTTGTAATGTTCATTGTTTTTCAGTGTTGGGGATAGGGATGTAGCACAGTTGGTAGAGTGTTTGCCTAGCACACACACATCCTTGGGTTCCATCCCCAGCACCAACTGAGCTGAGTGTGATGGCACACACTTGTAGTCCCAGCACAAAGAGGTGGCAGTGGTAGGATCAGAAGTTCAAGGTCATCCTTGGCTACACAGCCAGTTTGGGACCAGCCTGAGATACATAAGAGAAAAACACTGTCATCTTTTACCCTTGGTTTCCTAAGAATTCAGGAAAATGGAAGTACAGAGAGGGACAAACTTTAACTATTTCTGCCTACATTAAGATTTTCCTATTCCACCTGTCTCCTTGTCATGGTAGTAGGGTTGTGTTTGTTTTTAAAATGTCAACTCAGTCTTACTTTCCTAGAATGGCCTCAACTTATCTATCATCAGGTTCATTTGTCTAACATATCATTAGAGATTTTTATGTCTATATTTGTAAGAGATGGATATAACTCTGTTTTTATTAAAGTTGCATTTGTCTCATAAAAGGTGTAGGAGAAAAAAATTCTCTGTATTGTACAAGTCTTGGGTTACATCTTATAAATTTTTTAAAAGGAATTTATTAGTAAATCCATGTGACTTTGAACTTCCTGTACTGGCTGGTTTCGTGTGTCAACTTGACACAAAGTAGAGTTATCAGAGAAAAAGGAGCCTCTGCTGAGGAAATGTCTCCTTGAGATCCAGCTGTAAGGCTTTTCTCAATTAGTGATCAATGCAGAAGGGCCCAGCCCTAGGCTGCTGGTCCTGGGTTCTGTAAGAAAGCAGGCTGAGCAAGCCAGGGGAAGCAAGCCAGTAAGCAGCTCCCCTCCATGGCCTCTGTATCAGCTCCTGCCTCCAGGATCCTGTCCTGTTTGAGTTCCTGTCCTGACTTCATTCATGGTGAACAACAATGTGGAAACAATGTGGAAGCAAAGTGTAAGCTGAATAAAACCTTTCCTCCCAACTTGCTTTTTGGTCACAGTGTGTCATCAAAACCCTGACTAAGACACGTTCATTCAGAGATTTCTAGGTGAAAGTTAAGTACTTTTTAATACATACTAAAATATACTCTTTCTATTTCCCATCGTGTGTTAACTTGTATTTTTCTAGGGATTTTTCCATTTTACCCCACCAGGCAAATTAATTCAGGCTAAATTTTTCATATCTTCTTATCACTCTCAGGTTTCTTAGATTTTTATTTATTGCTGTTTATTTGTGTGTGTGCATGTGTGCTTATGTGTAAGACATGTGGGAGTGCACATCATAGCACTGAAATAGTAACTATTACACTGAGCATTGGGGGACAAATTGATGGGGGAAACTGAATAGAAATTGAGGGGAGGTTATTGGGGAACGTGAGTGCTGTTTGAGACCAATGATGAGGCCTGGGTAGCAGTGGTGGCTGATGATACATAGCAAAAAAAGTGAAGTGAATAAATGTTATTGAAAGCTAGAAAGAAAAAAAAAGACATCTATTACAGAGTGGTGGGAAGCTTAACATATGGTTGCCCAGGGTAGCTTGAAAAATGTAAAATACAGCCATTAAGCTGGAGGAGATTTCTGAGAGAAGTTTAAGCCAGGCAGTTAAATGTGTTCCTTGGCTTCTACTTGCTGCTCATGGTGAAACAGACAGGCACAGAGAGAAGCTGCAAGGACTGAAAAGGATTCAAATCCAGGATGTGCTAGTTTTGAAATCAAAGGCAGTTCTTAGTCCCAGATTTTCCAGATGACAAACAATGTTGAGGTTAAGAAATAACTTTCAGGCATGTTTCAATCTAGGGCAATCAAGAGACACATGATCTACAGATGAAGCAGATGGTAGAACTGAAACTCTTTGTGAAGAGTTGAGGAAATCTGAAAGCAGTGCTCCGGGGAATTGTTCAGTGAGAGAGAAAGTTCTGCAAGAATTTGAAAACTATATGCCTTACCAACCTCAGAAGATACCGAAGGTGGAAAGGATCTTCTGAAAAAGACATTGGTGAGTCTAGCTTTGGTTCATAGACTCCAGTGAAACTCAGACAAAAATTTTAAAAGAATTACATTAACTGAAATTGTTTGGGGGCAGGAAGGGGTCAAGACGAGAGAAAATGACAGGAGGTCTTTGATTTCAGAGGATGATCCAAGATGGCATGGAACCAAAGATCTAAGGAGTGGACCAGAGATGGAACAACACCAATAAGACACAGAGTGGACCAAAGAGAGCATGGAAACGTGAGTCCGAAGAGTGGACAAAAGCCAGAGAGCATCAGTGGTAGGGAGCGCTGCAGCTGAATCTTCACAAATAATCTGGCAACATGTTGTACTGTGGGTTTCAGAATTCCCATGTTTCTGTGATTTCTGCCTTCTCATTGTTTTCTTTTTCACTTGGCTTACAGCAGTTATGATGGGCCTGTCTTGCTATTGCAGGTTGGGTGTTTAGGAAGCCTAAAACCAATCCCATTGTCCCACGAGTACTCTGATCCACAGAAATGACTCTAAAGCAGCATGACAGGAATCATGACCTCATATTCAGGAACCCCGCCTGCCCCTGCATCCTATAATGTTTAAACAGTTTGGGATGGGATGGGTTTAAAATTAAATTTTCAAATACAGAAATATAATAATATTACAGAACGTCTCTGTAGTCATAGAAGACAATAAATAGGAAGTTGCTATTCTGGACATGACAAAGAATGTGAGAAACCACTTATCTTGGGGTTTCCACTGCTGAGATAAAACACCGTAACCAAAAAATGATATGGGGAGGAAAGCATTTGTTTTGGCTCAGAACTCACAGGTCATACATACTCCATCACTGAGGGAAATTTGGGCAGGAACTCAATGCAGGAACTGAAGCAGAGGCCATGGAGGAGTGCTTACCAATTTGTTCTCCACGACGGATTGCTCAGTTTTTCTGATAGCATCCTGGATCAACTGCCCAAAGGGGTACCACCCACAATGGGCTAAGCCCCGCCCCCCACCAATCACTAAGAAAATGCACTACAGTCTTGCCTATGGGCCAATGCTGTGAAGGCATTTTCTCAGTGAAGATTCCTTCTTCCCAGGTGATGCTTGCTTGTGTCAAGTTGACATAAAATTCGCCAGCACATTGTTGTTTACAGATTGACCAGGTTGTGTGGAGCTGTACTGTGAGAAGGAGAGAAAGACAGATTGATGACATAATCCTTATCATTCTCCAGCTTTCAGTCTGGAGGTACTTTCCAGAAAAGAGAACCCTGAATTAATCTTAACACTGAGTTAAGGAGACAGGTGTTGGAAATGGGGAAGGTGAAGGCCACCATGATAAAAAGAACAAGGGTCCAGAGAGGAGCTGAGAGAACACAAAGAGTTAACAATTCTGCTGAGTTTCAGATGAGACAAGGTGAAGCATGGCCAAACTATACAAAAAAAAAAAAAAAAGGGAAAATCTGATTGCTAAAAATTTCAGAATTCTTAGAAATCATATGAGACTGGATGATATTTTTCACTTCAGATTTCCAGAATGGGGTTAAAAAAATCCATTTGAATACTCAGGGAATTCATTACTAACATCAAAATAACCAAGTCTTAGGAAGGAGACTAAGGCAGCCTCAGAGTACAGCTTACTGCAAGGCACACTGGTGAAGTGTTAGAGATCAAACTAGCCAAGCTGACTAGCAGGCAATTTCAGCAAGTGGCTGAACACATTGAAACAAATTTTAAAGAAACACAAGAAAGCATATGATTTATTTTTCGTTAATATGATAAAATGGCATAACCAAGGCAATTTATGGAAGAGTTCATTCTGGTTTACAGTTCCAAGGTGGGGGGGGGGGGTCCATAATCGCAAAGGAAGAATGCCCACAGGCAGATGAAGCAAGAAGCTAAGAGATCACGTCTTCAACCACAGGGAGGAAGCGGTGAGAACAAACCTGAAGTGAGGTAAGGGTATAAGCTCTCAAAGCCCACCCCCAGTGAGGTACTTCCTCCTTCAAGACCACACCTCTTAAAGATTCCATAACCTCCCTAAACATCACCCACTGGCAAGTGGAGCCAAGTGTTCAAATACTTGAGCCAATGGGGGACATTTTTTTTTCTTTTATTTTACAATACTATTCAGTTCTACATAACAGCCACAGATTCCCTTGTTCTCCCCCTTCCTGCCCCCTCCCCTTCCCCCCAGCCCACCCCCCATTCCCACTACCTCCAGACGGCCATACCACCCTGAACGTGCCCGATCTCGTCTGATCTCGGAAGCTAAGCAGGGTCGGGCCTGGTTAGTACTTGGATGGGGGACATTTTTATTAAACCACTACAAAAAAAAAAAAAAAAATCCAGGTGCTTAAGAAATTAGCCCCCACAGTGTTCAGCATTCATTGAAAACTTACTAGACGTAAGAAGGGTGAGAAATATGTGATAACCAAGAGAAATAGTAGAAACAGATTTAGAAATACAAGAGATGGTAGGGTTGGTATTCTAAAGACTTTGAGGCCTTAAGACTAAATGCTCAAGGACCTAATGCAGCTATAATGGGGAAAATACAGAAGTTATAAGAGAAGCCAGATACAACCCTTATGCCTGAAATGTGCAATACATGGAATATAAACTCACTGAATAAGATTATTCTACAATTAAACACAACAATAAAAAGAGACCAGTGGACACAAACAACAAGTTACATAAAATATACAGATATAAAGCAAGGGTGAAAATTAAGAAAGCATGAGCTCTCAGTGACCTCAGAGACCTGTGAGATAAGTCTTTATGTTGTTAGAGTCCCAAAAGAGAGTGGAAGCAAAAAAATACGAAGTAATGACTAAACTTTTCAAATTCAGCAAAATCTATGAACACACGTATCTAGATTACTTTTAATTTCTAGAGTGAATTCTTAATCAGATCAAATAAAGACAAACCCATGTAGGATAGACACAACCCTGTACCATGAATACATATGATTTCACAGCCAAATTCTTCCTTCAGTGTGTGCTCATGAGGTTTGGACGGCCTCGTTATAAGTATTTTCCCTACGTAATAAACACAGTATGAAACTTTATCACTAGTGTGTGCTGGAGATGAAAAGGGTGGATGTCTCCTGGGTCCAGTGTCTGCTACTTTGTTTTTTCGGATGGCAGTCCTACTGTGTGTCAGAGGAGCATGTGCAGAAGCATCCCAAACTCAGCGTCACATGCAAGTAAGAACACACAGACCCTTAGGAACCTTGCAGCCCAGCTCCCTGCACAGGCTGGAATGTCACCTCTGTGACAGCGCTCCCTTAGCAAATCTGCCTTTTGTTGAGTGTGTCCACCCCCAGCCTTAAATGTCTTTTCACATTCTCTTTATGGGATGACTCACTGTCTCTTTGCTGCTTTTAAAATTCTCTTTGTCTTCTGACAGGTTAGCATTGATGGATTGGGTGTGGAATCTTTAAACGTAGCCTGCTTGGGACCTGTTGAGCCTCACACTTCATTGCTTAATGTTTTCCATCAACTTTGAGACATTTTTTGCTCTTATTTTCTTGACACGTGCTCTCTCTCCCACTCCTCACCCCTGGGAATCTCACTGTGTGTCCTTGGTAGGAATTCACTGGTTTCTGAGACTACTTGCTTTTCTGTATAATTTTTAATCTGTGGGTCTGCTCAAACAGATGTACTTCACTGGTGTCACAGCTCACCAGTTATTTACATTTTTAAGATTAATTTGATTTTTAATTGTGTATGTGATGGGATATGTACATGTTCACATGTGGATGGGTGCCCACAGAAGCCAGAAGAGGGCATCAGATCCTCTGGAACTTGAGTTTCAGTTAGCTATGAGCCACCATATTTAGATAATGAGAACTGAACTTGGGCCCTCGGCAAGAGCAACATGTGCTTTTAACCACTGAGCCATCCCTCCAGCCCCTAACCAATGCCTTGCAAACTGCTATAATTTCAGCCTGTTTGATCTTTGCTCTGCAATGCATTGAAAACATTGTCTTGACAAAATCTGACTTGTGAAATATTAATAAGTGTTTTTCCTACCATTCTCAAATGACAGGTTATGTCATTGGTTTTATTGTGTGCTCAGTTTCCCACATCTCTGTCTCCTTCGATCATATTAAATTTCATCTGTTTGTGCTACATATTGCTACCCAGAATAAGGACTACATTTTCAAGATCCTCTCAGGTGAGTGTGGCTATTTGGTTCCCATCAAAAATGGAAATGGAAATTGTATAAACAATTCCCTAGTGTCCTCTCTGAAGGAAAAGGATCTGCTCTTTTCTCCTTTCCCATCTCCTCACTGTTCAGAATATATATGGAGATGTGAGCCATCCTCAGTCAGGTGCCTCCTGGATAAAGGCAGGTAACTCCTTCAAAAAGGAGGAATACAGATTGATAAACCAAAAAGGAACTGCTACATGTAAATACAGCTTGGCACATGAGTAGCTTTTACCTACTGTTTTGTGACTTGTTGCTATGGGAACAAAATCAAGCCTGTTCGCTTACATGTTGTCTATCTCCGCTTTCACACTGTTGCAGCAGAGGTAAGTCCTTGCAAGTGAGCTCTTATGGCTCCCTGTGAAGTCTCCTGTGGCTACCATAACAAATTGTCACAGATTGGGTGACCAAAGCCTCTGAAATGGATTTTTTTTCTTACAGTTCTGGAAGCCAAAGTTAAGGTATCCACAGGGCTCCAGGGGGTCCGATGCCCTCTTTTGACCTCCACAGACACCCACACACTTGTTCATACACACATGCACTTGACTTAAATCTTGAAAACATCCTTCTACATGGAGTAAGGTAAAGATTGATTCTCATTAACTTGTCGAGATGAAAGGGCTGCATAGTGTTATTCTTTACGATCATGCCATGGTGTGCTTATTACTATCACACACAGGGTCAGTCAGCCACCGTGTATTTCCTGTTTGTTCTACTTCAGAAACACTAATCAGTATTCAAATTATTCCTTCACAGTGAATCAGGGCAACACAGAGCTTATCCACATACTTCCTGGGTGTTGGAGATCCAGTTTATCCGTGGAGTAGATTAGACACAGGAAGTGACTAACACAGTTAAGCTGCATGATAATATAAGCATGGCGTCTCTGGTTCTGAAACTTATGAGACAGCAAAAGTCCTTTCCCTCTATTTCAGTAATTCTCAACTTGAGGGTCGCGACTCCTTTGGGATCGAATGACCCGTTCACGGGGTGGCATATCAGATATTTACATGATGATTCATAACAGTAGCAAAATTACAGTTATGAAGTAGCAATGAAATAATTTTATGGTTGGGGGTCACCACAACATGAGGAGCTGTATTAAAGGGTTGCAGTATTAGGAAGGTTGAGAAGCACTGATCTATTTGGAAAACACACTTGGATATCAAATAATTCATTTTTAATAGTCTTATTGCATTTTTATTTATTTATTTATTTTCATTATTTATTTATTTATTTATTTATTTATTTTTGTGTGTGTGTGTGTGTGTGTGTGTGTGTGTGTGTGTGTGTTAAAAGATAGCTCACAGGGATTGGTCCTCAATTTCTGCTGGTGGGCCTCAGGGATTGAACTTAGGTTGTCAGGGTTAGTGGTAACTGCCTTTACAGAATGAGACATCTCATTGGCCTGATTTTCTAGTTTTCTATTAATATACTTCTTATTTTCCCTCTTGTTTACTCGAGCTGATGGTTCTTATACCAGACCTGTTTCAAAACAACAAAAACAAACAAAAATTGTCAAGACAAGGAAATTCAGTATAAATAAATGGGAGAGACCCTGGGCTAATAGGAAGGTATACACTCCTCCTCTCTGTCTGTCTCTGTCCCTCTGTCTCTGTCTCTGTCTCTGTCTCTGTCTCTGTCTCTCTCTCTCTCTCTCTCTCTCTCTCTCTCTCTCTCTCTCTCTCTCTCTATCAAACAGAGGATCTCACCTATGCTAGGCTGTGAAAGATAAGTACTCTACCTCTGAGCTACAAGCCCCAACTGAGTATATGAACTTTCACCCTGAGTTAAGGCTCACTAGAGAGGACTAATAATCCAGTCTCTTGATTCTAGAGCTTTCAGAGATGATAGAAACAGGAGGTACATAAATCCAATAGATAATAGATGTTGTGGCAGTTGGGCATTTGGAACATCACTGTTTGGTCTGTGGAAGTGGATTTTTACTTTTATTAGATTTGAATTATTTACATATAAGTAAAGTTGACATTTAAATCTCACATAGCTAATGATTATAATGTTGGATATTACAGTCACTACATCACATTGGACTTTACCCTGATGAAAAGAGAAATCTGTATCTCTTCCATGTGCATCCCCCTGGAGTCCTGAGAACTTTACCACATGCTCATAATTGCCGTATAAGTTGTGAATGGTTCCATGTGCAAACCCAAGAGACAGAAGAGCATCCCTTACCGCACCCTACCCCACCCTACCCCACCCCCAGTGGCCTCGAGTTAGTGAAGATGGGTCTAGAAATCACTACTCCTAGAATGTAATGATACCTTGACTGGATGGCAAATCCACTAGGAGACACACCTTTGGGTGAGGGCACTCTCAGGGGGCTTTAGCTGAGGATCAAAGACCCTGGATGTGGGCAATGCCATCCCATAGGCCGGGATCTCGGGCTAAATAAAGCCAGGGAAAAAGAAGAAAGCAAGCTGAGCGCTAGCATTCATTTCTCAGTTTCCCAACTGCATGTGCTTAGCGACCCGCCTCCTCCTGCTGCCATGACTTCCTGTCCATGATGGGCTACATTCCCTCAAATTATGGACCAAAGTGTGTCCTTCCTTCCAGAAGTTCCCTCTATTGGGCATTTAGTCACAGCAATGAGAAAAATGAACTAATACAAACAAAAAAAACAACAGCAACAAAGGCAAAAAAAACCCCTCTGCCTTTTCCTCCAAGTCTGCAAGTGAACTTGGGGGGAAACCTGTTACCACGGGAATTCCTAAGAGCTCAAATTTGAGTAGCCTTTGAAATTCAAACCCAAGTTTATCGGTATACATACTTTGCTCCCCAAACACTTCTATAAAATGGAAATGATTTATCCATGGGACTTTTTTAACCTCTTGGACCACACTTTGGGAATGCTGCTTCACAACACAGCTGAAGACATTTTAGTAAACTGGGGTAAATGTCACAGTAAAATAACGAATACTTCAACCATGAATTCTGCATGATAACTTTCCAAAATCAATTCCATTTCCTTAACTACAAAATTAATCATTTGATATTATTAAGCAAATACGAGGCAAGATTGAAATGATGATGTTCATTTCCTTATACGTTAATTTAAAAATATTTATTGAAAACAGTATAATATTTTTCTTGGAGAATGCAAGATTGCAGCTAAGAGCTGATTTGATTACCCAGCAACTAGGCTGCAAACCTTTCAAACACCTTCTCCTGTCTTTTTTGTTGTGAGTGTATCCTTTAACAGCTGAGCCATCTCGCCAACCCTTAATCATTAAAACAAACAAACAAACAAACAAAAAACATTGCTACTTCTTGAAGGCAATATTGATGTGTATGTGAACAAAGCTATCATTTTCTACTCACCTGGCAATGAGCCATAACTTTTCCAATGATCCAAGGGCAAATGACTCTTTCAAGTACTTTTATTAAAGAGAAGTTTTTGCTTTCTTAGGAGAAGGGCATTTGTTCTGTCTCCCTGTCTAATTTAACATCACAGAAATTAAAATTATTTGTTACTTCCACTGCCCAGGAAGCCTCAAAGGATTATTTCTAGAATCCATTTCGATGGAGCCAGCTGGTTGAGGAAAACCAACTAATTATCCAACCACTTAAAGATCTGGTTAAAATGTGAGATGATGTTTATTCCCAACTTCCTAGTCGCAAAAATTTTATTGTGACTAGTGGTCTCTAAAGATCGTTTTTCTTCCAGGTCACTCCTGGTGGATGTAAGACTGACAGGTTGGTGGTAGAGGGGTAGTCTTTTAAAGAGGCAGAGTCCTGGGTCCCCAGTCCAGAGTGATTTCAGTGGGGAAGGGGAAAGAAAGCCAATGCAGAGATTTCTGCTAAAGCTGCTGAAAGATCACATGCCAATCCCACCACTGAGTGGGGTCCTCTCGCTCACCATACACAGGTGGGACCTGGAGACCAACTGGCTAAGGAGGTGGTGGCCATTTCAGTGTTTTTGAGGACCATCAAGACATGAATTTTAACATGGCATTGTTCACAAGTTTTTGTGTGAGGCTCGTCAAAGGGATGCCTCTGGGGCTACCTCAGACAAGTGAAGGGGTACCAGGGAGAAGGGAGAGACTGACCTCCCTCCAGGATACCACTCCATTCTGTCTGTATATTGAGGTCCTTCTATTTTTGTTTTGGAAATAGGTTTCCACTGCTCAAGTATGCCAACACTGAGATCGGCCATGTAAAAATGGGACCATAGTGCAACCAGTGTCCACGTTTGAATTGTTTTTCACTGAACCTTAGGTATCAGACCTCACTTCTGTTAGGGAGATGTAAAAACACTTGAGAGATGAGTGTTCATTCTTTTTCTTTGAGTCCACAGGTGTTTGTTCTCCAGTTTCGGATTTTCAGACATTTCATGAACTTGAAAGACAAACTGAGCTTAAAAAAAAAAAAAAAAAAAAAAAAAAAAAAAAAAAAACTGCACCCCTGAGATATGGATGGGCAGATAAAAACCTCGGCTCTCAAGTGTCCTGTTGGTGCTGAGCTTGTTACAGCCTAAGTCAACAACAGGGCATGGCAGGAGGAACGCTCAGCATGACATCCCAGACTTGGCCCCTAAAGATCATGCACCCTCTTTCTTGTTTCCTGGACCCTTTTCTTCTTGGAGCCTTGACCTACCACATGAGACCCTGACCACCTTTGAGCTTGCCTTGCTGTAAAGGCCTGGGAAGGCCCCCAGATTACCAGTCACTGCAGATGCAAGGCTCTCAGTCAGCCAACCCAGCCATCAACACAGATAGATGAGTGAGGCCGACCTCAGTGTTCCAGACTAGCTCATTTTCCAGCTAGCTACCATCAGGCACACAGAGAAAGACAAGTAAAATAAACCTAGAGAAACCATGCTGAACTGTTAACTCTCAAGCTCATGGAAAGCTGTTACAAACAGCAAGTTAGACAGCCGTCGCTCCACACAGCATTAAGAGACAAGAGAAAAATATCAGACAGATAGGAAGTGGAATTGCAAAGTCGTGATGCTTTGTTTTTTCATCACAATATCTTTTCCTTTGGGTTGTGAAAATTTCCAACTAGGACCTGAAAAGAAAGGAAAAGAGAGATGGAGGGAGGGAGGGAGGGAGGGAGGGAGGGAGGGAGGGAGGGAGGGAGGGAGGGAGGGAGGGAGGGAGAGAGGGAGAGAGAGAGAAAGAAATGTCATCAGGGAAAGACCTTTGCCACAGAACAACATGTAATCCAGGTCAGGCAGGGCTACACAGTGAGACCCTGTCACAATCAGAGAAAAGGAAAGCAACAAGCTAAAGTAACCCAGAAACAGAGTCACCCCCCACCCCTTAGACAGCAGGGCCATGCACAAAAGAGCACAGACCAACGTGGGGTGCTTCAAGGTGCCAAGACACATTTCCTCAAGTGTATTAGCTTTGTGGCTTTCTTCAGCTTTGTCTAGGGAGAGCTCCAGGGATGTCCCGGAGTGCCATCCTTTCCAGGTAGCATCCAATACAACATTCCATCAATCTAGATCAAACTAGACCCAAGTGGGAATGAGTAATAGATAAGTTTCAAAAAAAAACGAGGCCCTTTGAGGGGATCTGTGAAGGTGAGCCACAAGAAACCAAGGCACCGCAAGTCAGCCCCCCAAATCCAACCTTCTGGGCATGTCAGCTGCGGAGCCTGAGGAGCCAAATGGCTGTCGCTCCCCAGCTGACACAGTGGAATCTTCATTTTGGAAGGTGCCAAAGGTATATTTTAAACTTTCTATTTTCATGTCCACTTGAATAGACGAAGGGTCTGCTGCAAGCTTTGAGAACTCAAGCTGTAAGAACAATCTTTCCAACTCATTCTCTTCTTTCAAATGACTCCAATTTTGGCAAATTTCATCTGCAATTTATCCACAAACGTTACATTTCATGGCTCCTAATTTAAACTAGAAAAGTGTTTTTTTCTTCATTCAGTGGAGAAAGCTCATTTTTTCCCCCTGGCATTGTTAACATGGAGTAAATGTCCTATGGCAAACTAAAATTCTTACGAGGATCCATTTTTGTTCTATATGAATGGCCAGGTTTCACAGCTGAGAAATGTAAACAAAAATATCTCACAAAAACATCTCCTGATGAGTTTAATCGTGGTGGTTCCAGCGGTACAGGTGGTGCTGTCCCCAACCTTGTCCCCAATTATCTACATAATAGGAATACATTGTGACAAATATTGGATTGTGCCTCTGCTATGCACTGAAAAAAAAACCCACAAAAGTCCTTTAAAATCAATCTCCTTTGTGAGTTGTTATTATTATTATTATTATTATTAGTAGTAGTAGTAGTAGTAGTAGTAGTATTTACTTCAGGTTTCTTTTCCTATAGAGCCTCCTTTAAAATGTTAGTATGGGGCCCAGAAGATGGCTCAGGCAATAAAGACACTTGCTGCCAAACCTTATAACCTGTATTAAATCTCTGGGAAGATCTGACCTCTAAACATGTACCACGGTGTGGACACACACACACACACACACACACACACACACACACACACACACGTACACCCTGGACTTTGTGTGTGTGTGCAAATTTTTTTTTAAAAAAATCAATGTTAAACTTAACATATACTTGTGCATCTCCCCCAAAGAAAGGTGACTTGTTTGTGGCTCTGGCTAGAAGTGTTACATCTCTGTGAGTCTCTGTGTGTGCATGTTTGCGTGTGTATGTAAGAGTGCTAGTCTGTGCACGTGGGTGTGGAGGCCAGGGGTAGACAGTGGGATGTCTTTCTCCACGTAATTTTTGAGACATGGTCTCTCACTGAGCCTAGAGCTCCACATTTTGGTTAGACTGTCCATCCAGCAAGCCCTTTGGGGTTCCCCCATCTCTTCTCCAAACCTCTGAGATTCTGAGGGCACCACCATACCTGCTTTTAGGTAGATATTGGGGCGGGGGGAAGTGTCAAAACTCAGGACTCCATGTGATAAATAGCAAGCCCTTTACCTCCTGAGCCATGGCCCCAGCCTGGGTCGCATCTTAAAACTGTATTCCTACAACACCCCGCACCAGAGAACGAGGATGGGAAGCTGCTGCTTCCAGTAAGCTTGTTTTGTTCTGTTTTCTGGGCGGAGAAAGTCATCTAGAAACCGAGGCTGAGGAAAGCGTGTCAGTTTTGGAACCACAGTATTGTGTGTGTGTGTGTGGGGGGGGGAACTGGGACTCATTTACACCCCTAAGCCCTTCCTCCTCTCACAAGGGGTCTTGTGAGAGTGCAAGTTGGTTCCTTCTGTTCAGTTGAAAGCTCCGCAGAGGCCTCACTCTCCACCTCCCCTGTTCCAAACCCTGCCCTTCTCCGAAAGCCCACCAAGTGGCAGCTCTTCCCCGAGAGCTGCTCAAGACTTCGCCTGCAGGGTAGTTAAGCTCGGGTCCCTAGACCTGCCATATGCATTCTCTTCCTCCCTCCTCCTCCTCCTCCTCACTCCTGGGGGGCTTAAGAGTCACCCTGGGCTGCTTGGCTCATTAAACCTGGACTTTTAATTCAGCTTGATCTGGCTTATTGTGTTGGTGGAGAATCCTACTACAGGGGATCCAAAAATACCACATTCATTCATTCATTCATGCACTCATTCATTCATGGGCACTGGATCTCTTACTTTAAATCACAATCCTTATCATGGTTGGCGTTTCCACACATTGCTTATTTGTTATGTATCTTTCCAACCTGACTGCAAGTCCACAAGGGCAGGGAACAGAGCAGCTGAATACCAGTGTATCCCGCTCAGAACTCACCCTGGCACCCCCTGTGCAGAGTGGAAATTCGAGGCGTATTTGTTAAATATAGGAAACGCCACAGAAGTGACAGAAATTCTTTTCCTATCCCGTCTCCCATCTCTAAGCTCCAGCAGTATCAAAAGGCCTGTTGACCATCAGCAGCGAGTGGCACCGGGCAAATGGCGCAGCCAGGGCTGGTGCCAGGGACCCGGGTCTCTAAAGACCTGGCCCCTCTCAGGACCACCCACTGACATTCATTCTCAAGTACTAGCTGTTTGTCTCATTCAGAAGCTGCTCCCAATAGACCCTGGCACTGTCTGCAGCTGACTTTCTGCAGAAGAAGAAGAACATTTAGAATTCTTTGTTTGCTAGACACTTGGTTTTAAACATATTTTAATCCTTTTTGTGTGTGTGTGTGTGTGTGTGTGTGTGTGTGTGTGTGTGTGTGTGTGTGTTGGCGGGTCCTCTCTCTGTAACTCTGGCTGGCCTGAGATGTGCTGTGTAGAGCAGTGTGGCTTAAGCTCACAGAGATCTACCTGCCTGCCTCTGCCTCCCAAGTGCTGGGATTAAAGGTATAAGGTACCACACCCAGTCCATTTATTTATTATTTTTTTTAATTTAAAAAAAAAACAGGATGTACCTGATAAGAAATTCAAATATAACTCTTCCAAGAGTCTGGTTCTATTTATTTCCTTCCGTCCTTTGTAGCAGGAATCTTAAAAGCTCTTATTAATAAAATCAAAACCAGGGCCAGTTATTGGGGTGAAATGCTAGATGGTCAGAGAGACAGAACAAGCCACAGCTAACCTCACCTGGTCAACTTCTCAGCTGATCTTGTTTCCTCAGACTGGAAGCCTCTGTGTCCTCATCCACATGGATCTCAGCTGAACTGTGCTGCTAGAAGCCTGAAAGCTTAACCAGCCAAATGCTTCTAGTTTCTGGTCTCCACGCCTTATATATCTTTCTGTTTTTTCCATCACTCCCTGGGATTAAAGACTCACTTCTTGGGATTAAAGGTGTGTGTCACTATGCCTGGCTGTTTCCAATGTGGCCTTGAACTCACAGAGATCCAGGGGGATTTCTACCTCTGGAATGCTAGGATTAAAGGTGTGAGTGCCACCATTTTCTAGCCTTTGTATCTAGTGGCTGTTCTGTCTCTGACCCCAGATAAGTTTATTAGGGTGCACAATATTTTGGGGAATACAATACCACCAAATTCCTTCATTTATTTATTTATTTATTTATTTATTTATTTATTTTTTGTTTTTGTTTTTCTAGACAGGTTTTTTCTGTGTAATCCTGGATGCCATGGAACTCACTCTGTAGACCAGGCTGGTCTCAAACTCACAGAGATCTGCCTGCTTCTGTCTCAAAGAAAGCTTCTTTTCACTTCATCTGTGGCCTTTCACTAAGGATTTATTCACTTGCTCCTCCCTCCATTCCTTTCTCCCCCTCTCTCTTTCTCCATCTTTCACTCCCTCCCTCCCGTGTGTGTGTGTGTGTGTGTGTGTGTGTGTGTGTGTGTGTGTGTGTGTTCTCAAATATTTTGAGAACAGATGGATGGGTGTTAGTTTTCAGAATATAGTTCAGAGCATAAGCAAATCTTAGTGGTTCACAGACATCACCTCAAAAGTTTTCTCATTTACTTGAGTAATAGATCCCTAACTCCTCTTAGAAACAACAAACAAAAATTTTGAAGGTCTGCTGTGGGATGGTCCTTCTGTACGCTGTGAATATGTGTTGCTACCATTGGTTAATAAATGAAGCCGTTTGGCCAATGGCGAGGCAGAATAAGGTTAGGCGGTACATTCAAACTGAAGACAGAGATAAAGAAGGGTGGAGTCAGGGCAGACACCAACCTGCTGCCCAAGGAACAATATACCAGCAGACCAGTAACGCCACAGCCACTGGGCAACACATAGATTAATAGAAATGGGTTAATTTAAGATGAAGGAGCTAGCTAGCAAGAAGCCTAAGCCACAGGCCATACAGTCTGTAATTAATATAAGCCTTTGTGTGTTTATTTGGGACTGAACGGCTGCAGGACCAGGGTGGACAGAAACTTCCATCTACAAAGAAAGGTCTTAAGATTAAAAAAAAAAAAAAAAAAAAAAAAAAAAAACCTCTGGATTATTTCTAAATGTTTCACTGTGTTGATTATCTCATGATTTCTTCAACCTTCCTTTGGTTCTTTCCATCTCTTTTTAAAATTAATTGAGAATTTCATGCAATGTATTTTGACCTTATTAACCTCTGTCCCCCAGATATACCCACCTTTCTCTACCCACCAAACTTTGTGTCCTCATTTGAAATACAGCCAGTTTGTGCTGCCCACAGACTATTGGATGCATGGCCTTCCACTGGAGCATGGTCAGTCTAGTGGGAACCCCACTCTTAAAGAAAACTGATTCTTCCACTCCCAGCATCTCTCAATGTCCACACAAAACAGCAAGCAAACAAAAAACCGTCATGCCCACCTTCCCTCTTCCTGATGCTATTTTGTCTGAGTGGCACTTGTTCAGGTCTTGTGCATGCTGCTGGCACAGCTATGAGTCCCTAAGTGCAACTGCTCTGTTGTGTTCTGGAAGGCAGCTAGGCTAGCCATTACATCACCGATGCTCTGTTGGTTCTGCTAACTCTGTTTCCTCACACTCTCTGGCTCTTATGGTCCTTTAGTCTCCTCTTCCCCAATGATCCTGGAGCCTTGGGAGGAAGGGATGTCATGAGAGTCACCAACCACTTTCTGATTAGATTTAAGGCCACGAGGTGAAACCCATTACTGGGGCCAAGAACCTGTGACCAGACAGGTCAGAGGCCCCAAGGGGGAACCTAGCTCTCCTCCTCTGCTAAACCGATGCAGTATTAAACCGACTCCCAGTGACTTACCATTAAGCCATAGATTAAGGCCACTGTCAGCCCTGTTTATGGAGCAGATGGTGATTGACCCAGAGACCTACAAATGACCAAGGTGTGGAGAAAAAGAGACCACTCAGTCCTAAGTGGTACATCAGCATCACCACGCCTCCCCTCCCCTGCGATGAGTCTGCTAAACAAAACATTCTAGAAACCACTTACCAGCATAAAAGTCATGTAATGTGTTAAAAGAATAGTGAATGTCCAGTTCTGAGAACTGATCTCAAACCGGGGTGGTTGGTTTTGCTCTCTAGGGAAAGCCACTGAATTTCTCTCTGTGTTCATGTTCTTGTTAGAAAAAAAAAATCAAGGTAAGAATTTTATTTCTGTATATCTCAGAGATGTTGCAGAAATAAAACCAGATAATACAGTGTTTGCTGTCAGAATATTGAACATCTAATCAATACATGTCCTAAAGTAGTTTATGAGCCTTTTGGTCCTGGTATCCACACCAAGTTCATGCTGATATGAGTTAAGGAAGGCACATTCCCTTAGACCAGTGGTTCTCAACCTTCCTGATGCAGCAACCCTTTAGTACTGTCCCTCATGTTGTGGTGACCCCCAACCCTAAAATGATTTTTGCTGCTACTTCACAACTGTAATTTTGCTGCAGTTATGAATCATAATGTAAATATCGTAGATACAGGATATTTGATTTGTAACCCCTGTGAAAGGGTCATTTGACTCTCAAAGGGGTCAGGACCCACAGGTTGAGAACCACTGCCTTAGACTTACTCTTCCTTCTGTAGTTTTGTGGTAAAGTTTTCAGTGATTATAGGGAGCCTATGTGTAACCTACCAATTGCAGCATACTTTCCTCTAATTCTGAGGAATGAATCCTTCCTAACCGACTTTTAAAAAAAGAAAATGCACTGATGTTTATGCCCACGATTTGTACTGCCTTCGACCTTGGTCAGAAAAGCTGCTTCTTGCAGTGGGCAACAGTCAATACAGAGACTCCTAACCAGTCAAGGTGCTGAGAAAAGTGTCTGTGAGGTCTCAGCCATAAACAAAGCTCCCCTCAGGCCCCACCGAGGTTCCGGAAACACCAGGGGAAGAGCAGGCACAAAGAGCGTAAGAGACTGAGGATGGGGAGGAGAGCTGTGACATGCTGTCTGTCAAGCTGGACCCGACACGCTATTGCACTCAGGAATGCACAGCAGTGGCGATTATCTGCTTAAGGCTTGCACAAAATCCGGTCAGTCAAAATTCCAGCACGAAGCAGGGAGGAGCTCCAAAAGCTCCGCCCCTAGCTGAGGAACTCTTGGCCATTGGTCAGTTGATAGTTGCTGAAGGAAGGAAAATTGGGTTTTATTGTGGGTGTGGCCATCGGTAGGTTGTCCATGCTTCAGTGGATGGTCCCACACATAGGCACATAGAAGTGGCCCTGATTGGACTTGGTGGGTTAATTTTGGAAAGAAAAGAAGAGGAGGAGCAGGAGGAGGAGGAGGAGGAGGAGGAGGAGGAGGAGGAGGAGGAGGAGGAGGAGGACATAAAGTTTAGAGAAGGACACGTTGGAGGTGAAATCTGGTAACAGTTGGAAGAGAAAAGTAGAGAGTGGAGATGACCATATTTCATTGAATACACATATGAAATTCTCAGCAAATGTGATTTTTCAAAGAAAACGTTTAGATGAAGAAGATCAAAATGTGCAGCAACACCTTTAAGAAGTATAATTTATCATCTAAATCAAGATAGTTTCAAGGGTGAATAAAGTAATTATTCAGAGGTAGCAAGCAAACCAAGGCTAACTTGAATAATACTTGGCATGAGGTCATCCAAACTTGAAATGTTACCCGAATTCTTCTAGTGTACATCAATACTGTGCCCATTAATGGTCTTGTGCCTTAGAATATGAAACTAGATAGATGCCCCATCCTTTTCCTTTAGAGATTAATCTTGTGTGTCTGTGCAAGAGACTGAACCCTGGGCTTTGCACATGCTCAGCAACTAAGCCACATCCCTAACCATTTGCAACTCAGCCTATAATAAAGCTTTTCTTCTACCAAACAAAGAACTACTAATATCTCACTGGAGAGTATAGTATACAGTAAATTCCTTAAGCTTGAAAACTAAACAACTCAGCCAGGCAGTCATGGCACACGCCTTTAATCCCAGCACTTGGGAGGCAGAGGCAGGTGGACCTCTGTGAATCCAAGGCCAGCCTGATCCAGGACAGGTTCCAAAGCTACACAGAGAAACCCTGTCTTGAAAAACTAAAAAAAAAAAAAAGTAAACAAAATAGCTACAGGAAGTCCCTGAAACTGAGAAGAATCATTAGACCTCCCCACAACCCCTGCCCTGAGTATATAACCTATAAGAACTGCATACAGATACTCTCACACAAGCCAAAATGCCTAGAAAACTGACAGACAAGCTGTGCTGCCTGGAAGAGGCTCAAACCAGCTGAGCCACCTGGAAGAAACAGGATTCAGCCAATCTGCCTCAAAGAACTGGAGACCAGTGAGACTGCCTGTAAGACACAGACCATCCAGCCTGCCTGGAAGAGGCTCAGACCAACTGAGCTCTGTGTAGAGAACACTCTCCAACCTGTCAGGCTGCCTGCAGGCTATGCAGTAGTGTGCTCTAGGCTTCCATCTTTTGTGAGCTCTCATCCATGCTGCAGTGGGCTTTGGTGATGGAACACTGGACTCAACTCTGCTCCCGTAAGTAACCCCACACCCATTTTCCTGTAATTAACCCCAATACAACTCACTGACTGACAAAGTTGGACTTTGGTGGTATCCTTATGTTGGTCTGTCATTTATTCCTTATCTGGGGGTGAGTGGATACTTGTTCACATTTCCCTAGGAATAGTGCCACACAATACCTGCATGTCCTGTCCTTGTAAGTGGCAGTGATCTTTGTCTTCTTTCTCTTAAAACAGTTTTACATTAGTTCCAGTTTCAGTTATGTGCAACTACAAGAAATCATAGCCCATTAAAACAGAAACTACAACCCATAAAAATGTTTGGAAGTTGCTGTCTCCCTGTTGCTGCAAAGACTCAGTGATGTCATATAGATTGTCACGTACTGTCTGTACCACCCATAGCATGATGGTGTCTCACTTAAGGGTGGCAAGACAACTCCTGCAACTCTAGGCATCACAGTCAAGCTCTAAGCAGGAAGAGCTAAGGGGATATAAGAAGAGCCTTCTGCCTAGAATAATTAGTGCACTCTTTTTAAGTCTAGCAGGAGAAGCCTTCTACAGGAGAAGGCTGCCTACATTTCATTAGGCAGGATCTTAAGCATCCACATGAATGCTTAATCCAATAAATCAGTGGGTCACCACCAGACTCATGAGTCACCCTTAGGCCTGAAGCAGAGGCCCAACCTTCCTATCAGGAGATCTTTCCTTTCTAACTGAATGTCTGACCACTCACAGGAAAGAGGAAAAAACAGTTGCTGAACTGATAACAGGCAGCGTGAGCTACCACACTTTCCCTTGGGAAATTAAAACACGTGAAACCTTACTTGGGTTCAAACTAATTCTAAGACTCAAAACTAAGACCATAAACTCTGAAAGTCTCGTAGCAACCAACATGACCATTGATCTGTAACTCAACTTTGTCCTACCCCTTCAGTGGGGCAAATGACCTCGGGTTCTGTCCCTCTGAGTTGGAAAGCCCTTCTAGGTGGAGGATGACCTCAGCTGTCAGCCTTCTCTGACTGACTCCCCAAGAGCCTTTCCCTTCCAGGGTGACCCTGTGGGCAGCTCCTTCGCCACCTTAATCTCCCTGCGATGGAAAAGGGTCCCAAAGAAATAAGAGACTATTCTATATGGGTTAAACTCCTAAGATGCAACCCACTAATAACTCCTCATGACCACACTGGGCCTTGAGATCAACTGTATTAGAATAAGAAGACACTAACAAGAAAAATTTAGGAGTTAATAATTCCAAAATTATTAAAGTGGAACCCCTGGAAGGTGAGTTCTCTCTCTGCCATCTTACTGCCTAGAAGTGTTTTGGCCTTGAATAGTACTCACTATTGGAAATGTATCATATTCTCAGATATGTTTTTTTTATTATTTGTGTGTGTGTGTGTGTGTGTGTGTGTGTGTGTGTGTGTGTGTGTGTGTGTGTAGGTCAGAAGTCAACCTTGGCTGTTATGTTGTTTTTCAGGTGCTCTCCATCTTGTCTTTTGAGGTAGGGTCTCTCACTATCGTAGGGCTCACTGATTGGTTAGGAAAGCTGGCTGACCAGGGAGCCCTAGGGATCTGAATGTCTTTGCTTCCCAGGTTGCTGAGGTTACAAGTGTATGCTACTCTACCTTGTTTTCTATGTGAGTTCTAGGGATTGAACTCAGGTACTCATGCTTTCAAGGCAAACCCTTTACCAACTGAGCCATCCCTTCCAAGCTAAAAATGCATTTGTAGTTTGTCTTCTAACATTCATAATTGTTTTCAATGTCTAAGCTTTCTCAGCCAGGCATGGTGGTATATACTTTAATCCCAGCACTTGGAAGGTAGAGGCAGGTGGATTGCTGTGAGTTCAAGGCCAGCCTGGTCTACAAAGGGAGTTCCAGGGTAGCCAGGGCTACACAGAGAAACCCTGTCTCAAAAAATGATACACACACACACACACACACACACACACACACACACACACACACACCAGTACATCCTGAATGCTTCTGCACAACCTAGGAGGAATAAATGGGGCTGTGGGTGAGAGACAAGCAAGGGAAGAACAGATCTCCACCCCCTGCTTGTGTGGAACATCTGTTTCGTTCCATTAAATGGAAAATCCGACTCACCACAGCACAACAAAACAAATCCTGAGCTGTAATTGAGTAGTTAAGGTTCAAAAGGAATTTTTTGAAAAAATTTTTTTTTCTTGGAAAGTGAGACTTCAGGAATTTTGTATAAGACAAAATATCCTCTTACCACCATTCAACGCTGAATTTCACAACAGCGTTGAAAGTGCTTTACATTCATTCGGTCTTAAAATATTGGGCTGGAGGGATGGTTCAGGAGTGAAGTGAGCTTGGTGCTCCTGCGGAGGACCCTAGTTCAGTTCTAAGCATCCATACTGGGTGCCTCATAACTGCCTAGAAATCCAACCCACAGGGGTCTAACACCACTCTGGCCTCTTGGGACTTGCACACACATGGCACACACACACACACACACACACACACACACACACACACACACACCTAAATAAGTTATAAACACAGTCTGTGGCTTTCTTTTTTGAGTTAGACAATGCTAAGTCAGCAGTAAGATTAGAGGAATAAATTGGGAAGTGAGTTTTTTTCTTCCTCCTCCTCTTTTCCCCCCTCCTCCTCCTCTTCTTTTCTTCTCTTCTTCTGGATGTCCATAGATGGGCTGCATCTCTTATCACAGGCTTCGGCTCCCACCAGACAGCCCTGTCTATACAGTCATGGCCACACTCTTTAAATCCTTCCTACACCTTGCTTGGTAATTGCTTCTTTCATTATGTGATCCTTAAAGCAGCTCATCTGCTGCCCATAGCATCAGGAATTTGAGGGGTAAACTAGAAACAGTGTGTTGCATTTTCAGTCCCAACAGATTCCAGCAGAAACTTATCATTTGGTTTATAGTCACTTAACATTATACCATAAGCACTTTCCAGTATTTTAAAATACCATTTGTAAACATTATCTCCATTGTTTCATGATTTAGGCATTCAATAATAATCAAACATTTTGATCAGTTCTGATTTTCTTGTCATTATGTAAGTGACCATGATGAAGATTGTCATCTGGAATTCCTACTTTGTTTAAAAACATTTTCTCCTGTGGTGGGGTTTGAATAACAATATGGCCTCCATAGATGATATATTTGAATGATTGGTCATCAGAGAATGGCACTACTTGAGAGGGATTAGGAGGTGTGGTCTTTTTGGAGTAGGTGTGGCCTTGTTGGAGGAAGCGTGTCACTGAGGGTGAGCTTTGATGTTCCAAGAGCCCAAGTCAGACCCAGTGGCTCTCTCTTCCTGCTGCCTGTGAATACAGATGTAGAACTCTCAGTCCTTCTCCGGCACCAATCTGCCTGTGTGTTGCCATGCTTCCCACCATGCTGATAACAGACCTGAAGCTGTAAGCAACCCCCAATTAAATGCCTTCCCTTATAGTCATGGTCATGGTATCTCTTCACATCAATAAAACCCCAACTAAGGCATTCACTCCCCCACCATGGTTTTGAACATGTTTGCATGTAGTAGTTTCTGAAAGCTTTGCTGAGAGCAGGCTTGAAGATTTTCATATGTACACTCAAGCTGTCCCCGTGCCACTTATTGACATGGCCATCTTTCCACCAATGCTTTTCTATGTCATCTTCTACATCAGCTCAGTCTCCATGAGCGCAAAGAATTATTTCCATGCTTTTGTCTGTTCCAGTGGCCTCAGTTATCCAATTCTTATAACCAAACCATATTATTTCAGAGCCACAGCCTTATAATAAGTCTTGATCCTCAGAGAGGGAGTCAGGATATGCATAATTCCCGAGCACCAATGCTTGCCCATGCTGTCCCTCTGTGGGAATATCTTCGGACAAACATCAAAACACCTCTATTGCTAGAGCCTCTTTCTTTTTTTGACAGAGTCATCACAAGTGGAAGCACATAGCATGTAGCCCCTTGAAATGTATTTCCTTCACTTGGCACCATGCTTCTGATAGTCATCCAAGTGGTTGTGTGAATCCAATCATTGCTCTTTTTATTACAAGTGCAACACTCTGTTGGATGGTGGTACTAGTTCTGTTTATGCATGTATCATTTGGGTTGTCTCCAGAGTTTTATTTGCTATTACAGAGAACAGCTATGAACAGTAGTGTATGTGTTTTTTTTTTTGTGGGGGAGGGGGCTGAACATATCTTTTCATTTTATTGGAGTGCATGAGTTGGATAGTAAGTGGATGTTTAATTTTGTGTATTGTGTAGTACACCACATTGAATTTCGTCAGCAAAGTTGGGGGACTGCAGAGACCAAGCCCTTGATTTTGGTATTCTGAACCTGACTAATAGATTTAAAGTGGTATCGACTGGTAGTTTGGGTTGGCATTTCCATTGATCTTGAGGCTCTTGGCATAAGCACAATTTCCAAAGTATGTTCTCTTTGGTGAAGTGAATGTTCAAGTTGTTTGCCTGTTTCTTAGTTGGGGGACTTACTGTCTTATTATTGAGAATTTAAAATTTCAGTGTGTGCATGTGTGCTGTATGTGTGTGTCTGAGGAATTGGTTTTCTCTCTTTCTGCTATGTAGGGTTCAGGGATTGAACCCCAGGTTGTTGGTCTTGACTACGAGTGTCTTTACCCACTGAATTATTGCACCAACCCTTACTGTTGAATTTTAGGTGTATTTTCTATACATAGAATATGAGTATTTTTATAGGACATATGATTTGAAAATGTGATGTCTTATCCCATAACTTCTCATCTTGTTAGGTATTTTTTCATAGAGCAATTTCTAAAATCTGATGAAGTATAAATTATAGGGCTTTTCTTTAGGGATTAAGCCTTTAGCATGAAATTTATACATCTTACCTAAATGAAGATTATTAAGACTTTCACCTATGTTTCAGTCTAACAGTTCTATAGTGTTGTTTTTACATTTAAGAGAACATTACACAATATATTTTAACTTAATTTCTAAGTTAGATATTTCCATTAAGCATCTTGTCTGTGTGTTTCCTATTGCTTTTGGTGGTCTTGGCTTTGCCTGTGGATGACCCGTTGCTAGTGTTGAAAAGACAACCCTTTCACCAATGACTATCCTTTGTGCCTTTGTCAAAAGTTCGATCAGACTTAATACTCATAAATAAGAGCTAAGCTAATTATGACAGTACTCGGGAGTCAATGATGGAGTAGGGGTGGTAAGATGGGGGGTGCAGATAGGTGGCGCTGAAAGAAGAAATATATATGCAGTTATCCACACGTAAAATATCTATGAAGTATGAATGGGAAGTATACTTTTTTGTTGTTTTTTTTGTTTTGTTTTGTTTTTTGTTTTTTGAGACAGGTTTTCTGTCTGTAGACCTGGCTGTCCTGGAACTTGCACTGTAGACCAGGTTGCCCTAGAACTCCCAGAGATCTGCCTGCCTCTCCTTCATGGATGCTGGAATGTTGTGTGAGAACTGTTCATATAATCAATCCACTGTGACAATAAAGCCACCTGAAATCAAAGGATAGAGTCCGTGACTGGCTGACTGGGATTAGCCATAGAGTCCTTGTAGGATTTAGGAGGTTTGCTAGAGGGACAGGAAGAGAGGAGGGAGGATTTCTGGGGCTGGTGGATCTCAAAAACTGTAGAGAGAGGGTCAGCCATTCGACTCTCTGCTTTCCTTGGATTTACCGGGTTTTTATCTCAGTTTCTGACTCCCGAGTTTTTATTATACTGGAACAATTTATGTAATCACCACACCAGGATTAAAGGCATGTGCCACCGCTGTCCAGTGGGGAAGGGTACTTTGAACAGCATAATTTTTGGTGCCTTCGGATCCACATCCATGTATTGTCTACTGTGGAATATGGATGGATTTGACATGTGCAGCAGCCCTTTTCTCTCACAGCTAGTGGAGCTTGTTCATGGTGCTTCTTCTCCCTTCATAATCTTCCTTTCTTGACTCTCAGTGCAGAGAGATAGTGGGCCACATCTCCCAGACAGGTGGTATGTGTTTGAGTAGCTGCTTTTTTGTTAGAAAAGTAGATGAGCAGTTTCCATAAACTGAAGAGAGATCTCTGCCTCTGGCGCTGTAAGATGTGGCACCAGTGACCACGGTGAAGCTTCAGAAAGTCACCCGAGAGCCTCAGAGATGGCAATGGCATTGAGTCGTCAGAGATTGGTATGATAAGTGGTGACTCCCAAAGACCTTTACCTTCCAAGGGCAGACCAAGCCCATCAATAGCAGATAGCAACAGCAAGAGCATGACGATCAAATTAGATGTTGTGTGTGTGTGTGTGTGTGTGTGTGTGTGTCTGTGTGTGTCCTCACATGTGCACAGGCACACATGCACTCTGTACACATGCGTATGGAGACCAGAGGTCAAGCTCAAGTGTTGCTCCATTAAGAACTCTCCAGATCTCTCACTGGCTGCGAACTCACCGAGTAGGCTAGGCTGCCTAGCCAGTGAGTCCCAGGATCCTCCTGTCTCAGTCTCCCCAATGTTAGGATTACAAGTGTTTCCAGGATTGAACTCAGAGGCCAATGCTTACAAGGCAAGCACTTTATCCACTGAGCCATTGCCTCAGGGCAGCGGTCAACTCTTATCCCCCACTGTTGTGGAGTCCAGAGCAGAGAGAAGGCCCCTTTCGGGCAATGGTAAACCAAGGAGCTCTATCCTTTGCGCAGCATAGTAAGCTACAGTGTTTCCTCTCCTCTCTTCCGGGTTTCCTACTGTACTGACAAATGCTGCTGACTAGCCAGTTCGTTCAGTAGAATGAAAAACACCCTTGTCTTCCAAAATAATGGCTTGGCTTCATCTACACAGGGTTGAAATTTCCTAATAAAAGGAAACGCCACAAACACATTTTGAATAAGCTGTGTGTGAGCCCTCTCGTAGATTTCTATGTCAAAGCCTGGAGAAAGCCCATTATTCCTCCGAATGAGTTTTCTGGTCACTTAAACAAATAGAACATTCCATTCCTCTCATTATCCGTCACAATGAGTACTTTCAAATCAGTGTATGACAAAGTTAATATTTAAAGCATTAATGTTGTCTTACACATTCACTATCAAACTTTGAAACAAGCAGACCTTTAGAAGATTACATTTATACTGTTTCAAATATTTTTTAACGTTCATTTTATTTTCTCCCAATCTAATTCCTGAAAGAATAACTGAAGCATGCTAAGAGGTTCTCTCCTTGGAATAATTTCTCGAGTCTAATGAGAAATGCACAGCACTAAGAATGCTAAGCCTCAGCACTGAAATCTTCCAGTGTTTACCCAACAAATATTAACTTTTCTCTCAAGTTCAAGTTTCGAGTTTCACAGGCACAAGAATTCCCATGCTGTTTTAAAGTACGGGAAAAATCAAGATGGGGAGATCAGAATCCTCTTCAAGTTCATCTTAGTTTTCTATTGTTGTGGTAAAACACTGACCAAAAACATACAGGGAAAGGGTTTATTTCAGCTTACAGTTTATAGTCCATTGTGAAGGAAGGGCAGGGCAGGAACCTGGAGGCAGGAACTGAAGCAGAGCCCATGGAAGAATGCTGCTTACTGCTTGCTCCCTACAGTTAGCTCAGTCTGTTTTCTTATACAACCCAGGACCACCTGCCCAGGGTTAGCACGACCCACAGGGGTCTGGGTCCTCTCACACCAATCATTAATCAAGAAAATGACCTACAGATTTCCCTATAGTTTGTTCTAATAGAGGCATTTTGTCAATTGAGGGTTCCTCTTCCCAGATGACCCTAGCTTGTGTTAAGTTGTCAAAACACACACACACACACACACACACACACACACACACACACACACACACACACACACAATTTCCCAGCACAATGTCTATAGTGAAAGATGTTTTCTAAGATGAAATTCAAGTGTTGTCTCTCAGGGCTGGGGAGATAGCTCATGGATAAATACACTTGCCAAGATGTTATCTATCAAGATAGATTCGTTCCACGATTGTATAAACATCAGGACAGATTTTTAGAATAATGTAAGTTTAAAAAAAAAATCCCAGCACTCTCTCTGTGAGTTTGAGGCCAGCCTGGGCTACCAAGTGAGTTCCAGGATATGTGCAAAGCTACACAGAGAAACCCTATCTCGAAAAAAAAAAAAAAAATGAAGAGGTTACCTGGCAAAAGTACTTTGATAACATGGCAAAAAGGTTAGGATGAAGCCGGGTGACGGTGGCGCACACTTTTAATCCCAGCACTCGGGAGGCAAAGCCAGGCAGATCTCTGTGAGTTCGAGGCCAGCTTGGTCTTCAGAGCGAGATCCAGGACAGGCACCAAAATCACACAGAGACACCCTGTCTTGAAAAACAAAACAAAAAATTCAGATGAAGAATAAATCAAAATTTATTAAATGAAATGCATTCAAAGAAGAAGTGATGCATTTTGAATAGGTCCAGATGAACTGCCATCTGACTTGTGTTCTGAACCTCTCGCTGTGGGAACCATCCCAGGAAAAACCTTGGAGCATCTTTAATCTACCTTGGTAACTTCGGTCCCCTGACTGTCTCCCCTTCTCTTTATGGCTTTGCTGTATATACTTTACAGTCTGTGAGTGCAGTGGGGGCTTGAGAAGTCAGATTCCACTTGTAACACCTACCTACGCACATCCTAGCATCTGGGGAGACGAGTGAATGAACCCCAGAAGCCTTGTATGAAGAAAAGAAAGTCAAGATGATTTGAGTTTTGGCTTTAATTACTTGACTGTTACCAAACTATGTCTCAGAGAAGCGAAGCAATGCAGAAATGACTGCTAATTCACCTCTGAACTTGAACAGCAGGGCTTCCTGGGGAATGGCTGACTGGGAAATAGTAGGACATCACCATAGAGACGACGTTGTTCACTTCAGGATGGGCTCCCAACATGACCGTTTCTGTGACCTCTTACTCTCAGTGGCTGCACTCAGGTGATCTCTTCCAGTAATAATCAGAAAACCCGGCCGGTTGTCACTTAATTACACGATTGATCAAAATCAAACACTGGGTGTTTAGCTCTCTGTTGTATGAATTGGACCGATCTGTGCCAAGAGCTTGTAAGGTAGTAGTAGTGAGACTCCAGAGCTGGGGAGACAGCTCAGGGGTTAAGAGCACTTACTGCTCTTGCAGAGGACCCAGGTTTGGGTCCCAGTGCCCACACGGTGGTGCAATCTGTAACTCTAGTGCCAAGTAATCTGACACCCTCTTCTGGCCTCTGGGGTCACCTACATGTGCATACATGCATGCACACGCACACACACACATATGTATATATAGCATAAATAAGAATAATTAGATTCGAAATATGAAAAAAACTTAGGAACTCATTAAAAGGCCATCTTTTCACTACTTCCCAAACTCATCAGCAGTTTGTTTAAAGAACTCATGAATAGCCACTGGCAGAGCTGGCACTAGAATTAGCCAAGTACATGGAGTTCACTTTTCCCTCTCCTTTTGCCTGACATATACTCCCATCACAACTACCTACTACCCACTTGTCGTCTTTCCTATCCTTGGAAGGTTTTGTACCAACTTTCTGTCACTTTAGGTGGACTCTGATGCCCCTCTGATGGTTAGTGATGGCTGTCAAATTGACAGGACCCAGGACTGGATATCTTGATACATTAGTTGATGATATAGGACAATTCCTCTTGATTGTAGGTTAGATCAATCCCTGGACCAGGAGTCCTGAACTGAATGAAAGTGGAGAGGGGGAGAGGGAGAGGGAAGGGGAGGGGGAGGGGGAGGGGGAGGAGGAGGGGGAGGGGGAGGGGGAGAGAGAGAGAAAGAGAGAGAGAGAGAGAGAGAGAGAGAGAGAGAGAGAGAGAGAGAGAGAGAGAGAGAGAGAGAGAGAGAACTGAGCACTAGCAAGCATGTATCCACTTCTCTGTATCCCAATTGTATACACGATGTGGCCAGCTCCCTCCAGCTCCTGATGCCTTGAGTTCCCCACGGTGAACTTGAGCTGTGGGCTTCTGGGACCACCTTCTCCACTAAGTTGTTCTTGTCAGAGTACTTTGTCACAGCTATGGGACACTAAGCTGAGACAGTCCTCTTCTACCTTTGCTTTGCAAAACCCTGTGTGTGTGCAGGACATTTATCCGTTTTGTCATCATTGTCTTCCCTTGTCTCCTTCATCACATTGGAAGAGGCAACGCTGCATGCCTTCATTTCCGGATCCCCCAGCACCTACATGATAGAGTATATCCAGAGCTCAGCGATGGATTTCTTTTTTCTTTTCTTTTTTTATTTATTTAATATTTTTATTTTATAATTAACTTAATTTCACATATCAGCCACGGATTCCCTCGTGCTCCCTCCTCCCATCGCCCAGCCCTCCTCCCAATCCATCCCCCATTCCTACCTCCTCCAAAGCAAGGTCTCCAGCCTGGTAGACTCAGCCGAGGCAGGTCCAGTCTCCTCCTCCCTACACCAAGGCTGAGCAAAGTGTCCCCGCATAGGTCCCAGGCTCCAAACAGCCAGCCCATGCACCAAGAACAGGTCCTGGCTCCACTGCCTGGGGGCCTCCCAAACAGTTCAAGCTAATCAACTGTCTCACTTATCCAGAGGGCCTGGTCCGGTTCCATGGGGGCTCCTCAGCCATTGGTTCACAGTTCATGTGTTTCCACTAGTTCCGCTATTTGTCCCTGTGCTTTTTCCAATCATGGTCTCAATATCTCTCGCTCGTGCAGTCCCTCCTCTCTCTCGACGACTGGGCTCCTGGAGCTCCGCCTGGGGCTCAGCCGTGGATCTCTGCAGATGGATTTCTTTATAAGCCGGCCAGTAGAACTGAAGTTTCTCTGCTCGCGTCGTTCTTTGTCACTTTACATCCTGTATGTGAGTTATGTCAACACCCATTTGCTTTCACTACTGCACTGAACATCTGGGCCCCATTTCCTTACTCTTTTCGTCTGCACTGCAGCCGCCTGCATTTTCCCCTGGCCAATCACCGCACTCTGTGTACGTTGGGTGGGACGGAAGCCATTGCTAGCCCTGGCAGTGGTCAGGAGACCCACTCAGTATGTGTGGTGCCCCTTTTGCCAGAGGATGCTGTCTGTACAGTGTAGAACTCGTCAAGTGACGGGACGAACTCTGGGCCTGCTCTGGGGATTTTTCTGTGGGATATTTCTCTTGACCTGAAACTGAAAGAGGATGTTAGTTTGAACCTCCATGGGACCAACAATGAAGCCAACACCAAGAAGTACAGAGAAACGTTCAGTGAGCTTCTCAATCTTTTGAAGCCAGTCACGCCTTTCGTCTGCAATGTGAGAGTGCTTTTGACTACACACAATAAAACATTTCATCGAAAGTGAATATGGAGGTCGGGAGGATGGCTCAGTGGTTAAGGCATGAAGTGATAAGAGCGTGAATGTCAGAGTCTGTGTAAGAGCTTTGTGGGCATGCGTGCGTGCCTGTAATGCAAAGCAGAATCAGGGAATCCTTAGAGCAAGCTTGCAAGACTAGCCATATTGGTGTGCTCTGGGTTTGACTGGGAGACCCTGTCTCAAAAAGAGTAAGAGAGAAGGCAATTAAGGAATATTCTTGAAACACACATACACACATATTCACATGTGAACACACACATTCACATACACACACATATACACACATGCACACACACATTCATATACACACAAGTGCATTTACACACACACACACACACACACACACACGGGAAGAAAAAACATTTCTTTTCCTCATGGAGCAAGGAGCAGTCATAGATTTTTCTAGCATCGATTCAGAAGAATAAATCAGTTCTTGGCCCACACTTCTTATGCAGTCTCTATAGCATCATATCCTCATGCAGTTATACCCAATAAAACTAGATCCTCCTGAAGGCCTCTCTCTCTACTTTAATCAAGGAGAAAAGTCTACACAAGAGTCTTAAGCAGATGTCTCCTATGTTTCATTGATTGGCACTGGCTTGTGTGCCCATATGATAGCTGCAAGGGAAGCAGGGTAGGGCGGGTGTGTCATATTCCCATCTCCACAGTGAAAGCCAAGCTCTTCATCAAGGGGAAAAGTGTTAGTAGAGGAAGGAAGACCATTAACAGGGATCCCATGGCTGGATCATTGGAGTCTTATTTAATCATTAGTTAATGTTCTTGGAGTTAAGTTTCTGGCCTTTGCAGCCAATCACATGTCACACAATATTTTTAAATTTATGTTTTTATTATAAAGTTAAAAATATTTCAAAAGCAATCTCTTACAAATTAGGACACTATCACCAAATAAATTCATAGTTATACAAGTTCATTTTCATAATAAAGGGTGATTTTATTACGTTCATATAGGTGGGCCAATACATTAATGTAGGCTGAGTGAAGCCATTAACGTATGCAGTGAGCTAATAATTGAGTTGTTAATTCACAGCCAAGGCTTTGATGTTAATATCAAAATACAATTACTTCATATTTCATATGGTTCTTCACCTTATCCTGTTTTCCATCTTTGAGTTTAAAATATTTTAAGAGTAACATATTCTTTTACCCACTACACATTCTCTAAGTGTATGCCATTCTATTGGCCACTTTTTCTCTTTTCAAAGATAATTTTAAGGGCCAGAGAGACAGCTGAGTGGGTGTTTACCACCAAGTCTGATGACCTGAGTTTGACCCCCAGAACCAACAAGGAAAAATAAGAGAACTGACTGTCATGGGCTGTCCTCTGATGGACACCATAGCATGTGCACAAAAACACACACACATGCATATACACACACACACATATGCACACCATACATGCACACATAAACACACATATGCATACCACACATGCACATATACACCACACACACATGAATACACACCACACATACATATATGCACACATACACAAGCATACACACCACACACACATACACATGCACACACATACATGCATATACATACCACACACACGTATATATACACACATGCACATATACACCACACACACATGTATACACACACACATACACCATACACACACACCACACACACATATATGCACACATACACAAGCATACACACCACACACACATACACATGCATACACATACATGCATATACATACCACACACACATACATATATACACACCAAACACACACACACACACACACCACTAGATAAAATACATGAAAAACCTAGATGGTTTTACAAAGCAAGCATGGAACTGAAAGCTGTGCTCTGAAGACCAGAATACTAGGACTTAAACATGTTCTTAAAAAAATAATAAACCAGGCTGAGCCTAGAAAAAATGAATTTCTTTAGTGTATTTTAAGTGACTAACTTTTAATGACTTGAACCATTATAAATTAGATAACCTTTCCATTTTCCCCTAAATAATCCGGTTTTATTTTTTCAAAGACAGGACAGATGGCTGTTATTTTCAAACGTAATTATAGCTGTATATGTGAGAGGCACATTACTGCCTTTCACACCAATTTTTTGAAAAAATTGCAGATAATTTTATAAGTGCCACATTTTCTCAATTTTCCTAACGGTTTTACCAGGGGGAGTTTACTTGGCTAGTTGAACTAATCTGGAATGAGCAGTTTATAAAATGAGACTTACCCTGATGTGTATAATAAATATACCCTAATCTTAATCTCATTGAGAATATCAACTTTTCTGACTATTTTAGTTTAGTCAAAACATAATTTGGTTGTGGCGCTAAGGTTAATCCTATTTTGCATTTTGGGACCTTCCTTATTCATCCACAGTTTTTCCACCTATGATATAGTTCAGCCTCTATGCTGAAATATAATTAAAAATTAGGGGCTGAAGAGATGGCTTGGCAGTTAAGAACACACACTGCCCTTGCAAAAGACCTGAGTTCAGTTCCCAGTACCCACAGTTACTAACTCACAAACACCCTTGACTCCAGTCCCAAGGTATCCCATGCCTTCTGAATTCTGAGAGGACCTGCAAATGCTTGCACATACCTATCCCAAATGACACACACACACACACACACACACACACACACACACACACACACACACACACACAGAGTTAAAAACAAAAGTGAAATGTTTTGTAAAATGATTACAATTGATATTAGTCAATTAGTACCTAAAATCTGAAGAATGGCAAAATATGTAGACAAACGGAAAAAAGGGGGGGAGGGGAGTGATTGAAAGCTAAGGTTGACCATGCCTCAAAAGTTTCTCAGGTCCACTGACTCTTCAGTAAGGATGGTTCTTAGTGGGACTTTTAGGGCCCAGGTCTTAGGGAGTCATCTTGAGCACTGTGTGACCTAAAGTAGCTAATTTAGTTTCCTCTCTACATGTCAGTAACACTTCTCCCTTCTGTGACCACCAAAAATGCCTCTAGACACTGTCCTGAGGGACAAAAATGACTCCATCAGAAGACTTTTACTTGTAATTCTAATAACAATCTTTCAGAAATTCAGAGTATTGTAGTGGGTAGCCATTCCAGCTTTGATCTGGAAGTTCTAACCCCCATTGAGGCTTCGGCAACTGTCACGCCTACAAGGTGGGCCAAGGGAGGCGCCTAGAGACCCCAGCTGGATGGGCCAGCGCTCTTTCGGTTCCCAGAGCCTGGATGGTTGAGGTTGACCGAGCAGAGTTCCAGAGAACACCGCTGGACTGCGATACACCTTCCCCAAACCCCGCGACCTACCTATCCCTTCACTTGTAAGTTACCCACTAAATAAATCTTCCTTTTAACTATGTGGCGTGGCCTTAATAATTTCACCAATAGAGTACAGGTGGTTTGGAGACTTTTTGAATTTCTATTGCTGAGATGAAACACCATGACCAAAACGCAAGTAGGGGAGTGTTGTGAAATATCTGTTTAACTATGCAAAGATATGTTACATTTGTTTAACTGTGCAAAGATGTGTTGCGTTTGTTTAACTATGTAAAAGTGTGTTGCTGTTTTACCTTGCCTGCCTAAGACACCTGATTGGTCTAACAAAAAGCTGAACAGGCAATATCGAGGGAGAAGGTATAGATGGAACTTCTAGGCAGGGAGGAATTTAGGCTCAGAGGAATAAAGAAAAAGAGATACCAGGGAGATACCAGGGACACACCAGGGGCCAGACAGACAGACATGGAGGAAGCAGGAAAGTAGGACATACAGAATGAAAGAAAGGTAACAAGCCCCTAGGCAAAGTGTAGGTGAATAAACAGATTAAAGTAAGTTAAAGGAGCTAGTGAAACAAACCTAAGCAAATCCAAGCATCCATAATTAATAAGAACTCTCTGTGTCATTATTTGGGAGCTGGTTGTTGACACAAAGAAAACACCAACTACAAGGAAGGAAACGGTTTATTTGGCTTACATTTCCAGATCACAGTCTATCATTGGAGAAAGTCAGAACCAGAACTCAAGCAGGGCTGGAACCTGGAGGCAGGAGCTAATGCAGAGGCCATGGAGAGGAGCTGCTCACTGGCTTGCTCAATCTGCTTTCTTTATAGAATCCAGGACTACCAGGTGAGGGATGGCACTACCCACAGTGACTGGTCACCTACCCCATCAATCACTAATTAAGAGAATGCCTTACAGCTGGATCTCATGGAGGCATTTCCTCAACTGAGGCTCCTTCCTCTCTTATGACTTTAGTTTGTGTCAAGTTGACACATAAAACCAGCCAGTACAGAGACATAATCCAAAAAAAAAAAAAAAAAAGTCCTGAACCTGAGCTGTACTATAGATCAAATAACCTTTTTTGTTTTATTTTGTTTTTTGTTTTTCCTAAAAAGCCATCGGCCCACTGAACTATGTGAGCTGTGTTTTGACCCTGACTCCCATGAAGTATAAAATGATGTGACGTGAGAACTCTGCTCTCACTTACCAGGTAGCTGACAGGAGGATATTATTGGAATTTGGGGATTGAGGTCATGGCTTCTAAAATTTTTCTGTCTATCAGAGAGCCCACTGAAGGACTTCGGAAGCAAGGATATGTTGTTTGGGATAGACTGTGAGGGCTGGAAGAGGGGATGAAAGAAGATTGGCTATGGGTGGATAGTGTTGAAGTCACATGACAGGTGTGAGACTTCATCAAATTATTCTCTTTAGATCACCATAGTTGTCACAATAACACATTAAAAATATTTAAGCATGTCTTTCTAGTAGTTTTAGGCTTTGCCTCCTTTTTAACAGCTTAACTTTTTTTTTTGTTTTGTTTTGTTTTGTTTTGTTTTTTGAGACAGGGTTTCTCTGTGTAGCTTTGCGCCTTTCCTGGAGCTCACTTGGTAGTCCAGGCTGGCCTTGAACTCACAGAGATCCGCCTGCCTCTGCCTCCTAAGTGCTGGGATTAAAGGCGTGTGCCACCACCGCCAGGCAACAGTTTAACTTTTTTTTTTTTTTTCCGAGACAGGGTTTCTCTGTGTAGCTTTGCGCCTTTCCTGGAACTCACTTGGTAGCCCAGGCTGGCCTCGAACTCACAGAGATCTGCCTGCCTCTGCCTCCCGAGTGCTGGGATTAAAGGTGTGTGCCACCACCACTGCCTGGCAACAGCTTAACTTTTAAAGAAAGCGTGATTTAAGTTATTAATTACTAAGTATATCAGAAACAACCACAATGCTTTCATTTTCACATCAATTGAATAGATATATTGATCAATTTACAACACTATTACTAACCCCTTATCTTCTTCTATTAAGGGAACAGAGCAAAAACTATTCCATCAACTCTGGGGTCCACAAATATTTCAGTTACATTTCACGTTTTAAATATTTTTCAAGTGATTTTGAAATTGTCATTTAAAAACCCAACTTGGAGTCAGACATGGTTGCATATCACTGTAATTCCAGTTCTCAGGAGAAGAGACAGAAGGATTGTAAATTCAAACAAGCCAACCCAGGTTGGAGGACTATCTGCCTATTGCCATATTTGTAGGTTAACTTAAAAGTCCCAAGATTAAGGAGTCAAGTTACCTCTGCAATCACTGAGGAATGAATTAAAGAAAAGAACATTTTGGCATCACAAGGCATTTAGTTGAAAAAAAAAAAAACTAGTAATTTCCTTTCCTATTTTGAAAAAGTCTGAATTTTGTTAACAATTTCTAGTGTTTCAGAAGTGGGCATGTCTCAAAAATCTTATAACTGCCTTTACAACCATAATATAAAATATTAATTTAGTGGCCATTATTTTTAATCAATGTAATCTCTGTAGTCTAAATGTTGACGGCCACCTTCCCAGCTCATGTCTAATAGTCAATGAGATGATTGGATGAAGGTGAGGCTTGGGGGGAAGTGATTAATGATGGCTCCACCCTTGTGAATAGAATTAACAACCTTATAAAATGAAGAAAAGGAGCTGCTTTCTGTTTTCATCATCTGAGAACAGAGAGAAAGCACAGCCAATAAAAAACAGATCCTCAGTAGACACCAGATCTGCTTACAACTTGGCCATGGGCCTGCAGGACTCCAGCTCCAAAAAATAATTCTGTATAACTTCTAAATTCCTTAAGGTTTTATTATAGTAGACATACAGACTAATACTGGAATTGGTATTAATAGTGGATGTTTCTATACTACCTTAAAAAGTGTGAAAACCACTTTGGAATGGGGTAGAGGCAAAATGGATTTGCCTGTGTATGTTGGAAAAGGTTTCTGTACTGACATGAATGGACCCTGATGACTTAGCAGAGGACATGTCCCCAGTCCTTAGAGATTACCCCAGTCACTGTGATCAGAATGTGGCTGGAAATACAGATGATAGTTGCCATTCTGGTGAATTCTCCAAAATGAAAAAAAAAAAGGCTGCGCTTGTTAAAGTGGCAATGACCTTGCCTGAATTTTGTATGCTGGTCTCCTGAGGAAGCCAGAGCTTGCTGATGATGAGGCAGGCTAGTTGACAATAGAGATCTGTTCCATTCCACCCCATTCTAGTCCATTTGAAAATATGATACAGTTGGCTATAGAATGAGATAGATCTGCTTGCAGCTCCAGTCAGGATATTTGAGGTGCAGCTGGGTGATTTGGGCAAGTTTCTTTCTACATATGTACCTGCTTTGTGTTATAAGGATTACATAAAATAAAACATACAAAAAACTAGACGCCATGGTTGCAAAACAAAATCCCCAAACCAGCAGTAGGGGCATCTGCGATTGTCCTCTGTCCCGAGTGTTTACTTCTTCCTTCATATCATACAGCTATGGAAAAGATTATTATATTTTGGAAAAGATATTATTACAAATGCAAAATTATTTTTCTTCAATTTTCTACTATGTGCATATGTGTGTACTTGAGTGTATGTCTGCGTTTCACATGTGTGTGGTATCCAATGGAAACCAGAAGAGGATGTTGGATCCCTTGGAACTGGCATTACAAGTGATTGTAGGCTGCTATGCGGATGCTGGGAACTGAACCCAGGCCCTCTGGAAGAGCAGCCAGTGCTCTTAAACCATTGAGCAATCTCTCCAGCCCCCCTACAATTTCAATTTTATTTTTGTTTTGTTTTGAGACAAGGTCTCATATAGTCCAGGCTGGCTCCAACTTCACTATGTACCTAAGGATAACCTTAATTACGGGACCTTCAGTCTCCACCTCCCAAGGGCTGGGATTAGAGACGTGCAGGACCACACAGGCACTTAAATCCAGTTTTCAATGGAGTGAATGCTGAAAGGGTGAAGGAGAAACTCAAGGAGATGATCTGCTTCCAGCTCATTTGTACTGTGGCCAAGAGAAATAATCAATGTGTGAGTGTGTAAGCGACCATGCTGAAGCCACTAGGGGAAAATATGACTTTCCAATAACAGAAGTGAAAGAAGAATAGGACCACCACCACCCCCCAATCAAATTAAACGATAATCTGTACATTAAGAAAGTAACCGCATGGTGGAATTTTCCAAAACAGATTGTGTCCCCAGGATAATGACCCTGCTTATCTTTGTTCTGTAGTTATTTTTTTCTTCTTTTCCTCCCCCATTTTAATGTTCACTTATAACTTAGCAATTGCTAAGTGATGTGGTAAATTACCAGGATGCGTAACTTCCACAGCAACACAGGAAAGGCTTAACTCTTTGTCCCAGGCCCAGCATCCCTTCAATAGGCTGACGGTTCAAAGGTCTAACTCTTACTCAAATGTATCCCACTGCTGTAGTGCACTAGATAACAAGACTCTCTTGGATCCTGGGCTGAGGAAAAAAACATCAAAGAATTAGATTCTTAACCTCCTGGAATCTAGCTTAAATTAACGGGAGCTTTGAGTGCCAAATATTGAGTCAAAACAAACAAACAAACAAAAAATGAGGGCCAAAATGATTAAGAAATTAAAGATTAATGCCCTCCATTTTATGCTTTTAGTTAAACATTTTGAAAATTAGTTTCCCCTAACCAGTAGAGCAATAATGAGGGGGATGTTTGTACTCTAAAGTCAAATATGATTAATTTTAGAATAAGTCCATTTTAAAATGTCTTAGAACTAATAAAATTACCCCCTAGAACTATCCAGTTAGTGTGCAGTAATTAAAGAGAAAATAAGTATGTAAAATCTATGGGATAAAAACATGATTTATAACATCCAGGAGGATTAAGAACATGCAAGAGAATCACTAATTTCTTTAAAGAGTTTCAGTTTATTAGAAAATGGAAGTGTGAAACGACTTGGATTCATTTCATATTGACCCACGCTAGGGGGAAAAAGCAAACTGGTTATTAGGAAGTCAAATGAGAGCGAGCCAAGAGGAAGAGTCCATCTTCATTGATCACTAATTAATGTCTACTGGTTTTTCTTACAAGATATTTGTAATAAATTAGTAATATTGAAACGGCTTCAATAATTTTGCCAAGTGCTTGACATAAGTTATCTTAATGATACATGAAAGACATCTTGTTACCATTCTGGAATGAGTAACTTCATTCTTACAAGCATAAATATCATGGCCATAACAGCAGATGCAGACATGCTACCTCATTTTTTAAACAAATTGCTCTGGTATCAGACATTGTTCCTAGTGCAATGCAACCTTTTGATATGAATCTTGTTAGCTTGAAGTCTGCAGTGTAGCCACAGGAAGAAATAGTGGCTCTCAATATCATTTAGTTCAACATGCAGGGTTTCACAAAGTTTACAGGAGAATGGAGGTGGGGGTAGGGGGTTGAAAGGCTTTTTATTATACTTTACATCTGAAAAATTAAAGCCTTGCAATTGAGCAGATGAAAGCCTGTCTGGTTATTCTTCTAACAATGCCCTTTTCTACTCAGAGCTGAAGATGAATTCAGCGGTGCTGAGCCCGGCTGGCTTTGGAGAAACAGATGCGACTATTGTTCAAGATCTCTCTTAAAAGTGAATGCTTTGCTTGGGTCCTGAAAACTGTTGCCACCGTCGGGAAGGGAAAAAAAAAAACATATTGTGTCAGAGGACAAGTGAATGTATTTTTTTTTCTGTGATGGGCGATGCTATACCATACTAGTCATGGACCTGTGACTATCCTGACCACTGGGTACCAGCAGATCAAAAAAATGTGGTATAAACTGACAGGTATGTAAGGCAGAAGGACAAGGGACACAGCAGATTTTACACAAGGGGCATCTTTGCTTTTCCACTCTTTCCTTCTCATTTAACTGTCTCGCCTCCAACAACGGCTGGAAAAAAGAAACTACAGTAAAAGCCTTCTATACATTACTCTTATAGCCGAGAACACAAGGCCACAGTCCCAGGGAGGTAATGCCCCTGGGGGAAGCCACTACCAGTTCATGCCCACTGGTCGATTCTGCCACCCAAAGGGCCACATCAGCACATGTCCTGGAATGTTTTCTTATGAGATACAATGATGGCACTTGAAGATGTCTTATGGCTCATCAGTCTGCCTAAGAGATAACAAAGCTGCCAATGTATCGTATTTGTAGAGATCATTAGAGGAAAATCATGCACCCCCGTAGCCTCCTAAGAATACTTAATAAGTATTCTCTAGTTCAATGCTTTCAGATAGAAATCAGGTGGATGTTTACTACACAGAATATTTCAAAATATGTGGAGCTACACAAAAGAAGCCTGCATTTAGTGGTGAGAGAGATGACTCAGTAGGTAAAGGTACCAGTCTCCAAGCCTTAGGATGTGTAGTAGATCCCCAGGCCCCACATGATGGAAAGACAGAACTGACCCCTGACTCCCACAGTTGTTTTCTGACCTCCACATGAACACTGTGGCTTACACGGTCAAGCATGCGTCACACACACACACACACACACACACACACACACACAAGTATGGGAAAAAATACTTTCCAAAATTACCTTGAACTAAGAATCCTATAAACAAAGGCCAGGTAAGCTCACTTCAATAAAGATATTGAACTTTGGGAAGGAAGTCTTTGAGCAGGGAAATCTCTTGATCTTTTTCATATAATATTTCTTTACTATTTATCTGACAGTATGATAACTTTGTGAAAGCATGTTTTGGCTCAACACTTTCAAATGTTAATCGAGGGTATGCTTATGGTGGAATTTCCATATTAGGAAGGATCCCTTAAAGCTTGCTGAGGGTAAGGGATCTCTGCCAAATGGAACTCTAAAGCTGAGATGTTGGGGCTAGAAGCAATAAAGAGCACTCTCTGATGATTATGTTCTCCAGCTTGCAGAGACATCCTTTCCAAAGGTCAGAACTGGGACCACAAGTGATGAAGATTCCCATGTTGCTGTTAGATGCTCTTTTAGTCTAGGATTACTTATTTCAACTGGAAATTTTAATGTATGTTTTAAAAATGAATGGTCACCTTTTATTATGTAACCAAGAAAGAGTTTGAAGACATGAAATCATCATGTTCACGGCAGAGTAAATTGGCAGGAAGGAATTAGAACAAGCAAGTTTTCATTTTGCATTAAAACATCACTTAAATGGCTAACCCGGGCATAACTGCAGAGTGAAGTTTATTTAGCCCTCAGACTGTAGCTCAGAGAGGAGATAAAGCTAAGTTTTCCCTACTTTGAGTTGTGTGTCAATTCCCAAATGCCACCCCCACCCTCTTCCCTCACAGCCCTTCCTCACCACCACCACCCCCCACCACCAACCGCCTGTGGTAGATGAGTAGATCTAGCTCTCTGGGTATTAAAGCAGCAAGAACCATTTTGCAATTCAAAAGAATATTCCTTTGAGGCAGTGATTTTGAAAGCCGAGCTTTCTTTTTAATTCCATTGGCCATTAGGACAATAGGAATTAGACATGATTAGCCACTGAGTACATCTGCCGCATTGACCCACTTAGGAAGAGAGATTTGTTTTGGTGGGAGGGACTTGGTAACGTGAAATTTTCTCCTTTTATCTTTCTGTTTAAAACCATATTAATTATTCTATAGTGTTATTGAATATGTAAGTGGTACTGCTGAATAAAAAAATAAAGCACAGCTTTAAAAATTTAAAAATATAGACCGTCAGTTTAAGAGAAAATTACTTAACAGCTAATTTGAACCCAAATGGCCAGTGAAGTTTATTGACAGCTCAAAACACAATTTGAATCTTTTGGTCTTCCGAATGCAAAACTAGAAAGGACAGAGAGGGGTAATTTGTTCCAGGTATTTAGTAAGAGGAGGTACACACGGTCTGGTGTGTAATTATTCACTCTCCATTGTTATTCTTACTGTGGTGCCCATCAACGCAGCACTTCCGAGCATTACCGTGGGGCCCTGCCTGACCCGTTTGGACATTTCATATCACAGCAAATGGAGGGCCCCAAACAACAATGTCACAAGGCCCAGGCAGTGGTACCTCCCTGCTGACAGTTGAAGTGATGGGTTTATAGTCTCTGTTACCGAGGTAGAACCTGTTAACCAGCTTCCCAAATTCCCAAGTCATGACATCTTCTCCCGTCCTTCTGTTTGCCAGAAAATGATAGAAAAGGCTTGTTCCAAGATTCCGTTTTTGCTTTTTGTAATAGGGTGGTCTCATTGGGAGATAAGGATCAGCCCCCCTCCAGGGGCTCGGGAAGGAAAGGCACTTGGAGCTTGAAGTGGTTTAGCACACTCACCTGGAGAAATTGTGGTGGGTAAGCCAGCTCTGTGTTCGCTTTCCTGTAACAAAGCATAAAAGGCGATTATTTTCTACACTGAAACAAACTCTTGTCTCCTAAAATCGGCTTTGGTTTTATTTTTATTCGTCAAATGGTTAACTTATGATAGCGTTTCAAAAGCTTTGGGGCATCTTGGAAGCAGTAGGGTTGTCAGAGAGGGCGTGTGTGGTCATTGAGATGTTTTGGATGGCAGCGGTTCCACTCTGCTGAAATTTTCAAGCCCTTCATTCCACAGTTATCTCACTTAGACCATGAGTTTGGGGGTTCCTCCGGTGTTTTCTTCGTGAGGTTGGCATTTAACATATGAGAGTACACTGGCTCCATGTTGCAAGAGGTACTCTAGGCAAGTATTTGCACATGCTTTACATTTCTCAAACACCTTCTCAGGACACCCAAAACAAGCCTGGGGAGCAGACAGGAGAACTTTTAGTTCTACTTTATAGGTTAATAAACTGGGGTTCAGATTTGAGATGGCCCATCAAATGCTTATTAGGTAGTTGTAGCTAGCACCACACTGAAATCCTTCCTCTCCCCATTTGGGACGTCTGACTGTTAGCTTCAACTGTTTATCTTGACAAGATGTGGAGTCACGTGGGAAGGGAGTCTGGGAATTGTCTAGATCAGAATAGCCTGAGGGCATGTCTGTGGGGGATTTTCTTGATTACCTTCGTTGATATGGGAGGGCTCTGCTTAAAAGTGGACAGCACCATTCCCTGGTTCCGGGTCATGGATTATTTAAGGGTAGAAGCAGCAAGCTGAGCATTAAGCATTCACGTATGTTCCTCTTTGCTCTTCCCTAGGGATGTGCAGTACTAGCCGCCTTGACTTCTCTATAATAACTCTCTAATAAGCCTCTGTAACCAGGGACTGTGGGTAAAAATGAACCCTTCTCTCATAAGTTGCTTTTTGCCAAAGTGGATCATAGAAACCCAGATGAAACCAGGGCCAGACTTGCATCCCTCGGGGTGAGGCAGGTAATGCTGTTGCACTGAACTCCTCAGATGCATAAGCTCAAAGCAAAGGCTATGTTCTCATACATGCACCCCAAGATGACTCTTTAGTTCTCCCATTCTGAAACCTAAGCTATCACACCATTCACAGTCTGGAGACTTGCCTGTCCTTGGAATAAAGACAAAGAAAACTGCAACAGAGAGCCAACACACCCCTGCTTTTAAACCTGTTTTCTCAGCCTCTTCTGCCCATGGTTCGTCAGCTAAAAATCTCACAGAATGCCTGCCTCCAAACGGGCAAACCTCTGATGAAGCAGTACAAACCAGAATTATTTTAAGATGTTGTGAATTATGTAACAGGCACAGAATACTCACTCCATTCCCCCTCCTTTGGGTTACAGGCACTTGCAAACTGCAGGCGAAAACTCAGTTCCGTGGAGGGCGAACAGGAAGCTCACATTTGGGATCTTGAGTGACACACTGTAGCTCTTACCTCAGGACGATTTGTGCTTCCTGTATGGAAGTGTTCTGAGCCCCAAACCTGTGAACTTAACAAGGAAAGCCGCCTGCCCCCGTGTGTCCAGTACTCAGTCGGGATGTGTTTATGAAACAGCTTAGGCACTATTCCCATGTAGAAAGGAGAAATCTGGCTGTCGCTGGGAAATCTCATAGAGAAAATGTTATAGAGATCTTCTGACCCCAATGCGAGGGGAATTTTCCTTGAGCTGAGGCTGAGAGGGGACTTTGCCGTCCATTATTCTTCATGACCCTTGGTTCTCTTCCCCCGGAACCTATCTCCTTTTCTGTTTTGCTCAAAATGGGTCTTTGCTACTCTGTGTTCCCTGGTGCATGTGTGTATGTGGGAGTGTGAAAGAGAGACTGTGTGTGTGTGTGTGTGTGTGTGTGTGTGTGTGTGTGTGTGTGTGCAGGTGCCTGAAGAAAGTGTCAGATCCCCTGGGGCTGGAGTAACAGGCAGTTGTGTACCACCTGAAATGGGTGCTGAGAACTGAACCCTGATCCTCTGCAAGAGCAGCACACATGCTTAGTCACTAAATCGTCTTGTCAGCCCATGAATGTGATATTTTTATATTTAGCTAAGAATCTTAGCTAACTGACCTCATAGCCTTGTGGCTCCCCAGTAAAAGCATATGCTCGTCCTTCTCATAAGTAACTGTGGACAGATAAATAGAACACACAAGCAATAGTCAAAAAACCCAAACGAACAAGTCCCTGTAAGTAAATGCCAGAGGAAGTGACGTTAGATTAATATCCTCAGTAACTGCAGATACCAGGATGACGGATACAGAACAATCATGAAGTACAGAAATAAAAAGAAAGTCACAGAAATGAGTGGTCAAGAAAAGAGAATTCAAAATGATTAGTGAAGCCTGGGTGTGGTTGAGCAAGCCTATAATCCCAGCACCCAGGAGTTTGAGGCAGGAGGATGGAGAGTTCTGGGGAAGCCTGGGCTAAATAGCAAGAAGTTTCTCACCACACTCCTAGAAACCATCTAGGAAAGCTTTTAAAAGCAACAAAAATGATATTGTTATACACGAGAGGTGCAACTATGGATATAAACTTGATAGTTTTAAGAGGAAATGGGACGCAGATGAAGATACGTTTAGACCTTTGTGGGGAAACTGAAAGTTTTATCAAAATACATTGACGATCTAAATCTTCAACATATGTCTGGTTCATTGCCATGTCCTTGAGGCTTGGGTCCTGGAACCCTGGCTAGGGGTGGCCAGGGAATGAAAGGACAGACACATGTACAGCAAAGCTGGGGTCACTTGGGGTTCTCTAGAGCTACTGCCTGCTGACCAGACCCTCAGAATATTTATTCGGTACAGCAAATAAGAAAGGATTAGATGGTGTCCATTGGAGGTCTCTGTAAGCCAGAAGTCTCTGGCTGTAACCACCCAGGAGGAGGAAGTCACAGTTGCTAGTCTTTAAATACATTGGTCAACAGCTCATAAACAGACAAGGAAAGCTTTGCCATTCTTCTTGAGCCTGGCTCATATAGGTTAACAGCTTTGCCAATTTCTCATGGGCCCATTGGTCTTGGAATCCTTGACATACTGTGCTCACATCAAAATGTGAATTCACGCCGGGCGGTGGTGGCGCACGCCTTTAATCCCAGCACTCGGGAGGCAGAGGCAGGCGGATCTCTGTGAGTTCGAGGCCAGCCTGGGCTACCAAGTGAGTCCCAGGAAAGGCGCAAAGCTACACAGAGAAACCCTGTCTCGAAAAAACAAAAACAAAAAAAAAAAAAAAAAATGCGAATTCACTTACTCGGGGTTTCCTCCACTCCCTACAGTTCATAGACTGAAATAACCATCGTGGGGCCAGCAGGACGCCTCAGCAAGCAAAAATTTTGCTCTGGAAACCCAATGTCATGAGCTGCATCCCCCAGGAACTATTTCTTAAAATGTTGGTTTGCATTGGGGCCCATCTGTAATCCTAGCATTCCCACAGTGAGATGGAAGGCAGAGATGGGAATTACCCAGAGGTACTCTGGTCAGCTAGCCTGAGAGCCCAGCACGGCAGAGACGAAAGAGACCCTGCATCAAAAACAGCTATCTTTTTCACATGGGCACTGCGATACACACACACACACACACACACACACACATACACACACACACACACACACACGGCAATAATATTAATAATAAAATGAAACTAAAAGGAAATATTCACTATCCTAAGCATAAATGAGTTTCATTTTTATTACATTTATTGTGCATGTGGTGGGGGCATGCATGCTTCAGTGGAGGTCAGAGAACACCCTATGGGTGTTAGGTCTCTGCTTCTATCATGTGGGTCCCTGGGGTTGAACTTGGGCCATTGGGTTCAGAGGCAAGTCCCCTAACCCCAAGCCATTTCATTGGCTCTTCAATTGGTGTCTAATTTGCTCTTTCCAGACCTAAGGAGTTGAGTCAAAATCTTACATAAAAGAGCACAGGGCATAAATAGGAAAGATACTCCAGAAAAAGGCAGTATGTATCTATAAAGAGAATATTTCTAGATCCAAATGAGGGAGAGAGAGGCTGTATCTCTCTAATTTTTGCCTAATTCATAATAGCAATGCAGCTTGAGAACAAGTTACCCTGACAAACTGTTGAGGATGTCCTGGAAAGCTGGTGGGAGATTGCTGTGGGGAGCAGGATGGGAGAAGAATTTGCGGAGGCAGATTGGGTTCCAGGGCAGGGTGCCCTCTGCTCCCCACAGATGTATCCAGCTATAGTGGGAGGTTGAAATTAGCAGTTTCCAGAAAATATGCAAATATTAATACAAGATTAAAAAAAAACTTTACGCATACTATCTTTTAGGTATTGACCATGTATTAGAGATATGCTTTCATAGTAACAAAGAACACAATTCCTGGTGCAGTGAAAATAAAACCTATTAAAAGTGTAAGCATTATTTCTAGTAAGTGTAGTTAATGAAAGAGGTGATACTATGGTTCATTTAAAAAACAAAAACATTATCTCTGGACCCAATATTTTATTCTTCCCTTCCTTCTAAAATATGTGTATTTCCCCAGAAATGTACGCTAATGTAAAATACATTATGAACAAGAGATTTTTATTGCTCACCTTGCTGTGTTTTTCTGCAACATATTTGTATAAATTGAAATCTTACACACCTTCCCATTTTTTATGGAACGGACAAATCCCTTCTCCTCTGATTATTTCTGTCTCGATGAGTAAATATTACTTATGCTAGAATGCAACAGGGTTCCGCTTCAATTCCACACCTGGGGTTCATTTTTATAAACATGAGCATTAAGCTCCTGGTTCACTGCTATAGCAACATCAACACCAATGACCTTAATCATCCCTTCAGCTCCAGATGTATCTTTATAGCCTAGAGCAAAGCAGTGAGATCTTCCTTTTGTTGAGTGGGAAAAGGAGATTGTGAAAGTCCAAGATTAACAGAAGGTCCAGGAAGTACAAAGTTACTGTCAGGACAGTGAATACAAGCTGAGGAACTTGATAATGGGTTCCTTAGAACTGTTACATCATTATAGAGATGAGGGAAGAGTGCTGATTCATCAAAGTATACCCCTGACTGACTTAAGAGCTCCATGAAGAGCACCCTGGTGGTAATGTCCCTTGATTTCTTAGGAGAGTGTGTAAGGAGGGTCACATTAGCAGTAATAACTTCTGTATGCTGTAGTTGAGTTTGTTGTTGTTGCTGTTGTTTTTCACTTTTTGCACTTTGGGGGCTTGCCGCCCAGCTCCCAAATAAATACATGGAGACTTACTCTTACTTATAAATGCCCAGCCTTAGCTTGGCTTGTTTCTAGCCAGCTTTTCTTAACTTCAATTATCCCATCTACCTTTTGCCTCTGGGCTTTTATCTTTTTATATTCCTTTCTTCCCTTCTTACTCTGTGACTAGTTGTATGTCTAGATGGCAGGCCCCGGGAGTCCTCTCTTCTTCTCTTCTCTTTCTCCTTCTCCCTATTTATTCTCTCTGCCTGGTGGCGGCCCCACTTGTTTCTCTCTGCTCCCTAGCTATTGGCGGTTCAGCTCTTTATTAGACCATCAGGCGTTTTAAATAGGCAAAGTAACACAGCTTCACAGAGTTAAAGAAATGCAACATAAAAGAAGGCAACACAGCCAGGCGGCGGTGGCGCACACCTTTAATCCCAGCACTTGGGAGGCAGAGCCACGCGGATCTCTGTGAGTTCCAGGCCAGCCTGGTCTACAGAGCGAGGGATCCAGGACAGGCACCAAAATTACACAGAGAAGCCCTGTCTCAGAAAAAAAAAATGCAACACATCTTTGTATCATTAAACAAAGATTCCACAGCATAAAAGACTGTAACACATCTTTAATATTCTACAACAGTATGTCTTAACTTTGCCCCCACTTGTGGACAACTCATCCTCTTGTGAACTCCCTTGGATAGCCACTTCCCCAATAAAGCTGTGGCATACACAGCCAGCTGTTTTGCACCGAGCATTATAGCATGGTGCCCGGTTTTCAAATTAAAAAGGAAGTGTTAGAAATAGATCAAATGTCAAGTCAAGGTAGTCCCAAAGCTGTATCATTATTCTGCCAAGGGAATACTTTTGCCAATTCCATTTATTACCACCAAATTTCACATGGATGTTTCATGAGGTATAGAAGGCCAGGGAAATTATGGGGACGCAGGAAGGAAGAAGAACCTTCATCCTAGGGTCTGTAAAGCCTTCTGCCAGCAAAGAGGCAGGAATTCTGCACAATCAACATCTTCCATGATGATTCCTGACATAGAAATAATATTCCTTTCGCATACAGACATTTGATGTCAAAGTAACAATGGTCCAGGCTTAAGGCTTGAACATGTACAACCTTGGGTAGCAATTCATTCATTTATTTCCCAACATGGCCTTCCAATCTCAGACAAAACTCCTTACTTACTCTTCAGACATCCTACCCTCCTGCATCCTGTGGGTGAGACTTCTATCTTATTAACCATGCTTCTACCACAGTGATTCTCAACCTGTGGCTCTTGACTCCTTTGCGGGTTGAAGAACCCTTTCACAGGGGTCACTGAAGACTACCAAAAAACACAGATATTTACACTATGATTCATCACTGTAGCAAAATTACAGTTATGAAGTAGCAATGAAAATAATGTTATGGTTGGGGGTCACCACAACATGAGGAACTGTATTAAAGGGTCGCAGCATTGGGAAGGTTGAGAACCACTGGATGTTCCTCGAAAAACTTGCACCAATCTCATTTAAGTTCTTAGCAAACCCCTAAAGATGGTAACTTTAGGTGCCTCGTGAGATGGTTCAGCAGGTAAAGGCTCTTTCCTTGCAAATCTGGGGCCTGAGTTTGGTCCCTGGAATCCACCTACAGGTAGAAAGAGAAAACCAACTCCACATAGTAACTAGCCATTATCTGATTGGAATTAAGACCCACTCATGTGATGGAACCCATGCCTGACACTGCTCAGGTGGTCAAGAATCTGAGGCTGATCCAGGCGAGGGACCTGGGGGAAAATCAAATACTACGGTAATAGTACTGTTCTGCTAGAGGAACCTAGCAGTAAAATGACTCCCAATGACACTCTGCTCTACTTAAAGATTGGTGTCTCACTCAGCCATCATCAGATAAGCTTCCTCTTGCAGTTGTTGGGAATAAGTACAGAGACCCACAGCTGGACAATGTGCAGTGAGAGACTTTGGAACACTCTGACCTAAATGGGATGTCTCCATTAAATCTCTCCTCTCGGGGCTCAGGGAACTTTGGAAAAGAAGAGACAGATTGTGTAAGAGCAAGAGGGGATGGAGGACACAAAGGAAACAAGGTCTTCTAGACAGAACAGGGTTGATGCACATAGGAACTCATAGAGACTGTGACGTGACTAGCCACCTGAGTTCCTGCCTTGATTTACCCACAATGACGGACTATACCTGGGAGCTATAATATGAATACACTCTTTTCTCCCCAAAGTTGCTTTTTTGTTAGAGTGTGTAGTGCTGTTTGCATCATCTCATTCCACTTCTAGCTCGCTCTGCTTCCCCTTTGCAGTTGAAGATGGGATCTCTCAGCTTCCGGCTCCAGCCATGCATACCCCGCCATTAAGGACTCTCCCTCTGGAACCGTAGCCAAAATAAATTCTTCCACAAGTCCTTTTGGTCATTGTGTTTTATCCAGCAACAGAAAAGTAACCAAATGCACCAAGATTACACCCCAATTACCTATGCCCTCTGTGGTTGTTTTTGCTCTTTCACTTTTATGGAGGACCCGCCACCCAGCTCCCAAATAAATCACACATGGAGATGGAGGCTTATACTTAATTATAAATTGTAGCTGGAGAATTTCTCTCCAGCTTCCACCAAGTCCCGCCATTCCCAAAACCCACTTATAAAATAAACACACAGACCCTTACATTATTTAAACTGCTTGGCCATTAGCTCAGGCCTATCATTGTCTAGCTCTTACTCTTATATTTAGCCCATTTCTATTAATCTATACCTTGCCATGTGGCTCGTGGCTTACCAGCATCTTCAGATGCTGCTTGTCATGGCAGCGGCTGGCAGTGTCTCCCTGACTCAGCCTTCCACTTCCCAGAATTCTCCTCTCTCCTTGTCCTGCCGATACTTCCTGCCTGGCCACTGGCCAATCAGTGTTTTATTTATACAGAATGATATCCACAGCGGTAAATGCCTGGCCTTACTTTGGCTTGTTGCTAGCCAGCTTTCTTAACTTAAATTATCCCATCTATATTCTGCTTCTGGGCTTTTTCCATTCTCTTACTTCTGTAAATCTTCCTCTTACTCTGAGGCTTGCTGTGTAGCTGGGTGGCTGGCCCCTGGAGTCCTCCTCCTTCTCTGCTACTTCTTTCTTCACTCCTTCATCTCTTTTCTTCCTCTCCTCTTATATTTCTCCTTCAATATATTCTCTCTGACTGCCAGCCATGCCTATCATTTCCCCTGCCTTGCTATCGGCCAGTTCTTTATTAGATCACCAGTGTTTTAGACAGGCACACTAATACAACTTTACAGAGTTAAACCAATGGAAAATAAACAAAAGTAACACACCTTAAAATAATGTTCTACAACAGTCCTCTAACGAGGCCCCATCTCCTAAAGTTTTCACTACCTTATGGTAAGCCATCAAATCAATCAATGGAATGATACATTGATGAGGAGAGAGGACTCACAGTCCAATAATCTGCTAAAAGCCACATCTCTGAACATTGCTGCAATGGAGACCCAGTCCTCAACATTTGAGCCTTTGAGAAACACTTCAGACACATACCCTTCAAAGCATTGTCTTCTGTGTTAAATGTAAACTTTTTATCACATGGGTTCCAACAAAAAATATAGCTTCAATTCTCTGTGGCTGAAGTGAAAAACAAAACTATATCTACTGCAGTCTTCTGAAATTAGCTTTCTTCATTCTGTGAAATACCAACTTACCCAGATAACACACAGTTATGGTATGTTCCTTTTTAAAGATGTATGTCATCTGAGCAGAGTGCTATAATTTATTCACAGTCTTGAAATACATACTTAGGTTATTTTGGTATTTTTTTTCTATTACAAGCACAATGTTGCCAGTACAGTTTTGCAAGCATTTTTTTAAAGGAAAGGATATATACCTATGAGTGAAGAATTTATATATGGACACACATATGTATGTACATACATAGATTTTCAACTTTAGATTTTTTACTTTTCTCCCAAAGTGATTAGGCACATTTACATTGTCTTTGCTAATGTATCATATCGATCAGATTCCCACCTTCCAAACCTTAGCATTATTGGATTAGTATTGATCAACTTACTAACCATAAAATATTATCCCCCTCAATCTTTCATCTGCAATTTATAGGCTAATAATAAGCCTGAGCAATACTTATATTTTATTTGCTGTATGGATTTAATGTCTGCCATGTAGTTTGGGTACTTTCCAGCTGGATCTTTTGAGACTGTATTGATTTTCAGTACTGGGATTGAACCAAGTGTCTTTGTTGGGTACTTTGCCACTGAGCTAATATCCCCAGCCCCTTTCTATTTTATTTTGACGGGCTGGCTAAACTGTCCAGGTGGCCTCAAACTTTTAATTCTTCCTCAACCTTCAGAACAGCTGAAATGATAGGCATGCACCAGCCTTCCCCTGCCCCACACTTCCTTCACACATATTCTCAATATTGTCAAAGGGAGGTGATGAATCTTGACTATTTCTGAATAGATATGTCTTTCCCAATCCACTCTTAGAGTTCTTTGGGTCACAATGGTTGACTTCAGTTGCTGGTATATTCTTCCCTTACTAGTAATGGCTCATGTTTGTGGGATGAGAAGTTTACAGGACACTTTTGAAACCTTATCTCAAGGGACTGTCACTGTCTCAACTTGGAAAAAAAACAACAAACAACCTAGCTATTAGCATTCTTGTTTTACAGGTGAGGAAACTAAGCAGCCTTCCTAACACTGTAGGGCTAAGTCCTCAGACTCAGCATCCTACATCCTTTGTAAGATTATATGATGCTTCAGCTGTTTGTAGATTATGGCTTATTCATTTAAAAAATATTCTCTGCTTAGCATCATTATCCATTTCTCTCTCTCTCTCTCTCTCTCTCTCTCTCTCTCTCTCTCTCTCTCTTTCCTATCATTTCTTCTCCTCTCTTCCTCTTTCTCCTTCTTTTCCCTCCTTCTTCCCCCTCTCTCTCCTTCTCTTTTGTATATAGTACAAGCATACAACTCTTCTTTAGAGTCCATTTTAGTTCCATTATCTACAGAATGAATAGATAAGTAAATAAAGCCATAGGTAATTTTCTATAAATTAAAAAAATATTTATTTGTTTGTTTCTTTATTGTGGGGGGCAGGGTGGACATTTACATGCAGAAACCTGTGTGTGGCCAGAGGACAACTTCTGGGAGTGAGTTCTGTCCTTCTACCATGTCGGTCTCAGGGACAGGGCTCAGGTGTTCAGTCTTGGCAATAAGCTTCTTTCTTTAACTGCTAAGCTATCTCAGTGGCCCTCCAAGAAAAATTTCCAATTGGAATTTTTTTTGAGAGTCTTGAGTTAAATTAAAAAAAAATAGCAGGAGTTGCCTATTCTGTAATAAACTTTTTTTTTTTTTTTTAAGCAATGGTCTGGGTACAGTTGGGCATGTTTGAATCCCAGCACTCCAGAGGCATAGGCAGGGGGCTAACTTCAAGTTTGAGGGCAGCGAAAGTTAGGAAGAATAATAAAGGAAAATATACTTTTAACACTTGTTGTCTTATTTGGTTGCTTTCTTTCTACCACTCTCTATTTAATTATAAATTAATCTCCATTTGTTATGGCTAATTTAAATCATGCCAAGGTTAGATTTAGTACTGAAATGATCCCCTTATTCAACCTCCAGCTGAAGCAAATCTGAGCAACTGGGTGGCTATCTAACATCTTCTGGGAGAGCCAGAAGACAGGGAGTTGAAGGATGCCTCAATGTAGCTCGAAAATAGTTACCAAAAAAGTACTTATTATTTTCTTCTAGTTGCAAAATACATACATTGCTAGATCAATAAATTCTCAAGTTCATACAACTACTTCTTGAGTAGTCTTTAACCTGTTTTATTTTATTGTTGACAGTGTCCCCTTGTAGCCCACACCAGCCTCAACTCATCTTGTAGCCAAGGATAGATAACTTGAGACTTTTGATCGTCTTGCCCTTACCCCTGGAGTACCAAGACTATCCGCATGTAGCACCAAACCCAGTGTATGCCGTGCTGGGGGAATGAACTCAGGGCCTTGGACAGACTAGACAAGCATCCTGTCAACTGGGGCACATCCTCAGGCACCCCTCTTTAACCTCTGGCATTTTGATGGTTGGTTCTATTCTTACATGTATTATAGACATTGAAGAGAACTGTGTTTGATGAAACCAGCAGTAACAAGAAAGGACCTGGGGATAACTAAACAAACAGAAATCCTACTTTGAGGTACTCTAATCACCAGCTAGTTGGTAAGCACTTCAGTACTTCTGGGACACACCCCTTGATGACGAAGAAAGAGATAGGCCCACATCACTTCTTCCACAAAGAGAAAAGTCTTTAACATCAACTATCCGTGGTCTGCCGGTAAATACTAACATGGCCCTTTCTTGATTTCTTCCTAGGATTATTACACCTACAGTACTCACCCACCAGTATTTCCACATCAGCATCCAATTTGAAAATGGTCATCGCTTTGTTTTTCTCAAGGTGCTGCCCTGGGCTCATATTTTGATTTGGAGTCTGAGAGTTGTGTTACACTGTGTGTCTGAAGATGAGTTCTCTTCTGTGTGTATTTCTTTTGTGAGTCAGGTATTATGCCTGGCTCCTGCAGCTCACGGTAGCTGGGGATAATCACACCACAAAGTGGTAGCACAAGAGAGCTGAGTGTTAAGGCAAGGGGCACCTAATGACCATGGAATTCAGACCTGTGTCCTGGGGGGAACCGGGTGAGTTGGGTGTTGGTAATTTTGAGTTTCACATACTTTACAATTGTGGGTCGGTCATTACAGGCTGTGAATGTAAGAGTCACCCCTTCCTAACTGGGCAGCTTCTAGAATCACCTAGTCCAGAGGGTCTCAACCAGGCAATTATCCACTTGAGAGGAAAAGGAAAAAGTGTGTGTGTGTGTGTGTGTGTGTGTGTGTGTGTGTGTGTGTGTGTGTGTGTAGGCATGTCCATGTTCTGGTGTACATGTGGATATTACTTTTGGGAGTCGGTTCTCTCCTTCCACCACATGGATCCTGGGTATCGGAACTCAGGTCAGGAGGTCTGGCATCAGGTACCTTTAACTAGCTGAGCCATCTCACTGGCCCTCTCATTTTAATTTTAAGAAGTACATCTTCCAATTAATTGCTTTAACAAAGAGGTTTGTGAGTAAGATGACCATATAATTGAAAGTCTACTTTGGGACAAGGGTTAAGATAGGCGGGACTTTGGGACAACAAACCCGACAGGCGATGTCCCAGGTAAATAAATAAACAGGGTCTGACTGCGTGGAGAGGGAAGAGTGCCCCAGGCCTTTCATGAGATGAGGTAGGAGGGTTGATTTGGTAGAGTCTTCTTCCCTCAGGAGGACAATGCCCAAAGCTCTAGACATTTCCTGCACAAGATAAGCCAAGGGATAATTTTAAACACTTTACAGGGGTGTGTACATCCTTTAATTAAAAGTAGTGTTGGAGCTGGAGAGTTCACGGGTAGGCCAGTTGCTTGCCCTGCTGGAGGCCCCTAGGTCAATCCTTCAGCATCTCCCCCTTCCTCCGTCTTAAGGAAAGACTGTGCTAACGGCCAGGCTTCTGGAGAGCACTGTTTGCTGCCACTTTAGAAGGGAAAAAACCCAGAGACAGAAGCCCCCCAAACCTTACTAAGAGCATGATCTCTGGGTAAAGACACGTTTGAGAGCCAGACCATGGGCCCTTATGTCCCTGTGTGGTCCGTGCAGTCCGGTCTGTGCAGACCGGTCAGTCCATCCCTTTCAAAATGCAGGAGAAAGCTTACCTCAAAACCTGGCAGGAAAACCATCTGCCTGAACACTCAATGGAGAGAGACCTTGCTGAGGTTCCACCCCGCCCATGGGCTCAGGCCCCGCCCACTTGCCAAGCCACCAAGTTCTTACCTCAAGCTCCGCCCACCGCCACAGACCCCACCCACCCGGGCCGGCACGCTCGGCTCAGACCCCGCCCACCACTCTTCTCGGCCCCGCCCATGCCCCCCGCCCGCCCTTAAGGCCAGCTGTTGCAGAGGGGTCCGTTCAGAGCCCTCGGGTCTTCCGTCGGCCTTGGCCGCAAAGCCTGTAGTGCGCGTGCGCGGCGTCGCGGACCGGGTTTCCCCCGCAGCCCGGACTTGGTACAGCCGGGCGGTTGGTGCGGTCGGCAGCTGCAGCCCGGGGCGCGCTTTTCAAATCGTTCCCCGACTGACTTGCACCGACATGGAGGGGCGGCTGCTGAGGGGCCTCCCCGCGCAGCAGGTGAGCGAGGCCGGGGACTGGCGAGCTGGAGCCTGGAGAGAGATCAGGAGGCGAGCGTGCTCCGTGGCTTTGCACGCCCCTAGGCTGCACCCAAGGAGGAGACTGAGGCCGGGGCTGGAGAAGGACACCGGGGCCCTGCTCACCTGCGGGTACTCCTCAGGCTTGCAAAGCCGAGGTGGTAGCTGGGGAGCGGGGTGCCGGGGTTGCTCCCAGCGCCTCCTCGTCCTGCACCGCTGTGCATCTAATAGTGTGGGCGTGCATCAAGCTGGAGGGGGGCGGGCGGCGGGGTGGACGCTCAAAAGGGATGTTCTTAGCTTTACGGGAAGATAGAAGTTTAAACGAGGATTCTTGAACAAATGCTAGGAAAAAGGGAGGACACTGAATTGCAGACAAAGTCACTGTTTTTTAGTCACGTAAAATGAGTTCAAGCCTTTTTTACTCAGCGTAGTAGAGAAAGATTATTTCTTGACCACATCAGTTAGTCAAGTGTTAAAAGTATACTTCCTGTTCATTACTTTTAGCCTTTTAATTAAAAGAAAACTCAAATGCCTTTCAAGCTACATCTTCACTTCCATTTTAATTTTCACCTTCTTTTACCGGCTTCTGAAGTATAGTAATTTGCGCTATATACAGTTGCCAGATTTGTGGGTCAAGACTGGAAGACTGCTGTTGCATAGAATTTCCTTAGCAGATAAGGCATTGTTAGGAAGTAATTCCTCTGTAATTCTCTGAAAAGTTGAGCAGGCTTTGAGTCAATTGTGCAAACCGTATTGGTGGTAACAGGTGCTGTTTTCTACTAACATTCGCCAAACGTTCAAATCTCCTGTAAATTATTTCTTCTTATTTTGTTACGTATTTTAGCTGTCCTGTTTGCGTATTCCAAGGATAACCTTGCACTCCTGAAGCTCCTCTTGTGACCACCTCCCTAGTGTGGAGATGATATGAGTGCCCCACCCCGCCTGACCGATGTGGAGCCAGTCAAACCCAGCGCCTTGTGCATTCTAGACAAGCACTCTGTCAACTGACACAGACTTGATTTTTAGTGAACTGAAATAAGATCTGTTGAGTTTCTTGTAGGGATCATGTGAGTGCTGGTGTGTCCAAGTCCAAATGTGTTTATTAGTGTGTGCTGCAGCGACATTTAAGAATAGTGGAGAAGAGAAAGAATAAGAAAGTGTGGCTGTTTGTAAGGAAAATCACACACACACACACATACACATACACGTGTGTGTGTGTGTGTGTGTGTGTGTGTGTATGTGATACTTAAATATTATATATAGCAAATATGGTAAAACTAGTTTATATTAATATGGTAAGATATAATTGTTAGTAATTTCTGAGCATTATAATATCAAAATAAAATGCAGAATTGGTTTTTCTTTGGGTCTTTGAAGATAAACAACAAAATAGTAATAGGTTTCAACTTCACAGGAATACTGAGCCAGGAAGAGAATTTTATACTTGACTAACACTAAATTTTTATTTGGTATGTGTCCCCCACGCCCACCCCCCAAAAAAAACGAAATCTATGATCTAATAATAGGATGAAGCCAGAGGTTCGGTCCTTTGAGCTCTGCTCCAACCGTGGAGGTGTCTGGGAATAGCGTATTGGTTTTGGAGTGAGATCCAGGTCAAATCACACTCTGCTGTGCAATTCCCGATGACCCACGGCTTGCACTGAGTCCGGTCTCCACAGTCGCAGAGTGGCTGAAGTGCCTGTCTTAGGAAGGTCTTGGGATTTGATAGCCTCTCTATCTAAGGGACAGGACTAACACTTGTCCTGTCCTCTGAGCAGCCGAGGCAGCCACCTAACCCTTCCTTGTAAAGTTTAAGCTCCTGCAAAAAGCACCAGTACACATCAAGTTTGAGAAGAAGCATTTTGTCCCTGTAAAGTGTTTTCAGAACGTGAATGAGATTTTATCCTCGGTTCTCTAGACTGGTTAGTGTCAAAACAATTTCTTACATAAACAGTTCTTCAGTGCGTGGAATTTTGTTCAGAAACAGAGGTTAGGGCTGGTGAGAGAGCGCCAGGGTAAACGTGCTTGCTCTACGAGGTGGTGACTTAAGCTGATCTCTGGGACCTGTGGTGGAGGGGGAGAGCTGGCTCCCCAAAGTTGCTGTCTGACCCCCACATGAATACCATGGTACTACAAGTATCTGTGTATGCACACACACACACACACACACACTCACACTCACTCACTCCCTCTCTCTCATAATAATAATAAATAAAATGTTTTTAAAAGTAAACATACTCTATATAAGCTGCTTTTAATTTTCTTTATCTTCCCCTTGGTCTCTTTGCCAGCGTGGCATGGTTACAGTTGTTAGGCGGGCAGTAATTTCAGTCAGAATTACTTATGGAGTATTTCTCTTTTGTTTTTCCAAGCTCCCCATCCCTGCTTTCAATGTTCAAAGTCACTTCTTAGGATCAGCGATAAGGCCATTCTCTGTCTTTGTGCTGTTCTAGCTCTTAAACCCTGTCAGACATCTCTTCTCCATAATCTAGATGGGCTGCTTGTAATCTTGGCTTTTCTGTGGCGGTAGAGATCAAATTTAGGACCCTGTGCCTTCTAGAGATGCATTGCACTGCTAAACTAGCTCTGATCCCTCTTCCCTGTGTGGGTTCACACGTGTAGAGTTATGCTTGTCTTGTACACAGATGTGCAGAGTTACACTTGTCTGCACACACGGATGTGTAGAGTTACACTTGTCTATGCATACACATGTGTAGAGTTACGCTTGTCTGTGCACACACATATGAAGGTCAGAGGTCAGCTTCAGTTCTTTTATTCTCCACTGCTGCGTTGTTGATTTTTTTATTTTTAAGACAAGCGTTCACCATGTAGCCCCTGGCTGGCCTGAAATTCAGTATGTAGAGAAAGCTGACCTGAAATCACTGAGATCTGCCAGTCTCTGCCCTCTGCCTCCCCTGTGCTGAGATTAAAGGTGTATGCCACTATTCCTGTCTCTCTCTCTCTCTCTCTCTCTCTCTCTCTCTCTCTCTCTCTCTCTCTCTCTCTCTCTCTGTGTGTGTGTGTGTGTGTGTGTGAGAGAGAGAGAGAGAGAGACAGACAGACAGAGAGACAGAGAGACAGAGACAGAAGGAATCTTCTACTGAACCTGGAACTTTCCATTTGCTGCTAGCCTGATGGCTAGTAAGCCCAGGATCTATGTCTTCGCCTCCCCGGCACTGGGGTTACAGGGACACACCGTGGTGCCTGGCTTTTCTGTGGCTGAACTCAGGTCCCCATGCTCGTACAGCGAGCCATCTCCCTATCTCCCCATTTCTACTTTTACGTATCTTCAAGGTTTATTTTTATTTATGTCCATATATGTGTGTGTGTGTATGCACATGTGTGTGGGGCCCCTGGGAGGCCAGGAGAAGGTGCTGGCTTCCCTGGAGCTGGAGTCATAGGTGGTTGTGAGCTGCATGTTGTAGGTTTTGCCAACCAAACTCCTCACTGAGGAGCCGTCTCTCCAGCCCTTACCTTCTGCTTCTAAAGCGTCCAACGTTTCCGTTTCTAGCTTGGCTCTGCTCACTCCATCTTCGCTGCTCACTTTAATGACGTGTCGAATCAGGACAGCGACGTGAGTTTCTGTTTGACCTGATTATACGCATGCCCTTATTCAGAAAATGGAACCCTGGAAAAGAGGATGACCAGCCCCACTCTTCTCGGGGACTTGCTTTCCAACGACGCTCCAGCAGGATGCATATGGAGTGCCTTGTCTCATTGTCCATGGTCATCCTTTACTCTGCCTGGCTGCGCCCTTCGGGCCCAGGCATTAACAGTGATGATTTAAGTTCCTCAGTCCTCTTGGAAGACAGTCAGCATCACTGCATGCTCAGTAGACGCCCCTTTTCTCATGATCTTTATTCTCACGGGATCGCCCCAGACATCAGTTTCTCCCCAGCAGTACCATGTACACCTACTCAAAAAAGACTAGTCCTTCGGCTCTATAAACCATTACTAAGCTAATGCTGGTTAGCATTGGTCAGAGGTTTCCTTCTTCACAGACGTGTGCTAACAAGTTGTGTGGGAAGCATAAGATTGCTGTAGTCGTGGACACCGTCAACTGAGTGTGTGCAAAGACGATGTGTACATACACTTAGCAGTTAGTTCGCCCTGCTGAGGCAGCCCTCTTCCATCTGTTTGATGAGCCACAGGGAAGGAGGCATGGTCCAAGTCTGTAGTGCGGATTCACTGCAGTGGGGGTAAAGGGGAACATGGTAAATATTTTCCATTTTGCTGACCACGGCCTTTAACTTTCTCACCCTGACCCATTGTAGTTGGAAAGTAGCCACCGCCAGGATGGGAGAGAGTGATTCAGAAGGACTTCATTTATGCGCTAGTGTGATTCAGCACAACTTTATTTACAAAAGCGGGCACCCACCAGGCTCTAGTTCGCTAACTCCTGCCGTAAAGGACGACATTGTAGTAATAACTGCCACACATGCCTCATTTCCTTGGTGAACATCAACTTAATCACACGGATAAGCGTTTGTTCGTTTTTTTTTTTTTTTGTTTTAAGGCTTTAGGGTCCTTAGCTCTACTGTTTCCCCAGCCACTGTGATTTTGTGAGTCCTTTTCAACTGGTGAAGTCTGGAGAAGGCTCTCCTCCTTGATCAGCTGGACACCCTCAAGTCCAGGCTCGGGTGTTGTGTGGCTGTGGCCCCCTGCTGGTTCCTTCTGGTTGTTGCAGTTTTAAGATGGCTGGATTTCACTGTCCGACAATAGATGTTCACCCAAGCCACTAAAGCGAAGCTGCGACCCTTTCATACAGTTCCTCATGTTGTGGTGACCCCCCCCCCCGACCATAAGGTTATTTCATTGCTGCTTCAAAACTGTAATTTTGCCACTGTTAAGAATCATCATGTAAATATCTGATATGCAGGTCTGGGGTTGCGACCCACAGGTTGAGAACCATGATGCTAGAGGCCCTTAAAGGAATGCCCAGCCCTGCCTCCATAGACCCTGATTTATGGGGGTCAGGTACTTTAATCAGGCTCTTTCTCTGTGCCTCAGTGGATTCTCAGCTGTAGCCAGCTTTCAGAACCTCTGCACCAGCTCAGTCAACTGTCTCATTGCTGCGTTTAAAAGGCAACGCTGAATTTCGAGGCAGCAGATGGCATTTATTTATATTTGCACCGCGGGGTAAAGCCGTTCATCCCAGCATGCACTTGCTGGCGCTAACCAGCCCGCCACCGTTCATGACTGCAGACATGTGGGTCACGTCGATGGTTCTTATAATGAACTGCGGATGACGTGGAAAGAGAAACAGTCACTGGGCTAACGAGTCCTACACAGGTGACGTAAGAGTTGGGGAAATGCGGTCACGCGCAAAGAGAGGATACCGGCCCGGGACAGCGTTTATACGCCGGTGCCCCAGCCTGAGTTAGCACGCACTACGTGACGGGGTTCGCACTACGTGACGGGGTTAGCACGTGATGAGTCTGTGAGGTGGTGACGGAAGGTGATGATTAATCGGATTTGCCCTCTGCGGTGAATATCTCGGCTGATTCATCCTGGAGAGTCAAGTCAAGCCGTCTAGCAGTTGGCTCTTGGGGGTGACCGTCAGAAACTGTCAACTCTTCTAACTGGCGTTTTTTCTTCCTTTTTGGAATGATTGTCTTTTTAATATTCGGCACTTTCATCATTAGAGCCTCTTGGCATTTTTAAGTTGATGTACTGGTGCAGCGAGGAAGTAGTAGCTTTTACTGCCGAAGCCAGGATCGTCACTTGTTTTAGAACTAGACACACACGAGTTACCTGCTTGCGCATACAGAGGGCCTTGGTGACTTACAGTATTTACAAAGTTACTGTGCGTGAATTGAGAACCGTGCATCTTGTTTATAAACTTTTAATGATATGAATGAGACTCGTGTATTGAGCGAGCCCATTATGTTGCCATTAAATGGAACAAAAGACCAAGAACCAGAAATTCAACAAACGACAAAGAAATTTCTTGGTGACTCCGAAATAAGCTGGCCCAGAGCTGAGCCTCTGTCCCGGCAGCCGAGGCCCCTGGCATTTTCCAGGCACGGAGCTTTTAGCCTTGGCTTCTGAGTTTTGTTTCCACTGTTGACTGTGATGACCAGCACAGTTACCTCTCTGCTGTTACCTCGGCTCCTTTATTCAGCTGTCTGCTCAGAATGTTTTTCCTTGGTGAATTCAGTGTCCTTCAGCCATATCCGAACCTCCTTGTAGCACGCATGATCTGTGTATGTGTGCAGTTTGTGACTCACAGTTGTTAGTGTATACTTAAAAAATATTTTTATTTATGTGTGTAGGTTGTGTGTGTGTGCACGTGTATGTAGAACAAAGAGGGTGTTGGTTCCCCTGGAGCTAAAGTCACAGGCAATTTTGAACTGCCAGGTGTGTGTGCTGGGGACTGAACTCTGGCCCACTGTAAAGCAGCAAGCATCCTTAATTGCTGAACTATCATTTCTCCAGCTGCTTAGTGTACGTTTCCTAAGGCTACCATAGCAAAGGTAACAACTGACCAACGTGTCCTCCCCCGGATCTGGAGGCCAGAAGTCAGAAGTCAATGTGCTGGCAGTGCCATCCCCCTGTTCAGGCCCTTCCTTGGCTCTCCCAGGTTCTGGCTGCTGCCATTAACCTGCTGTGTTCCATCTCTGTCTTCACATGGTCTCCTCGTGTGTCTGTCATCAAAGGGCCTGCTCTCTGTGTGTCTTCATACAGCCAATCCCATGTGTGTGTCCACTTGTCACTGTCTCTGTGTGCCTATGTCTTTATGTGGCCTCTGTGTGTGTCTGTGTCTTTATGTGGCCTCTGTGTGTGTCTGTGTCTTTATGTGGCCTCTGTGTGTCTATGTCTTTATGTGGCCTCTGTGTGTGTCTGTGTCTTTATGTTGCCTCTGTGTGTGTCTGTGTCTTTATGTGGCCTCTGTGTGTGTCTATGTCTTTATGTGGCCTCTGTGTGTGTCTATGTCTTTATGTGGCCTCTGTGTGTGTCTGTGTCTTTATGTGGCCTCTGTGTATGTCTGTGTCTTTATGTGGCCTCTGTGTGTGTGTCTGTGTCTTTATGTGGCCTCTGTGTGTGCCTGTGTCTTTATGTGGCCTCTGTGTGTGCCTGTGTCTTTATGTGGCCTCTGTGTGTGTCTGTGTCTTTATGTGGCCTCTGTGTGTGTCTGTGTCTTTATGTGGCCTCTGTGTGTCTCTGTGTCTTTATGTGGCTTCTGTGTGTCTCTGTCTTTATGTGGCCTCTGTGTATGTCTGTATCTTTTCCTATCTTTTTGTGTCCTCTTTGAGTCTGTGTCTTTACATGGCCTCATCAAGATTTGAAACCCATTCTAATCCAGTGTGACCCCATTTTAATTAATAACAGTTGTAAAATTCTGTGTCCAAATAAGGGCGCCTTTTAGGGTTCTGGGTAGACATGAATGTTGAGAACTCTATTGAGTTAATGAAGTTTACAGTAGTTTTGTTTTTCTCATCTTTGATTTTATTTTGTTTAGCCAGTATGTTGGAAAGAATTCCTAATAATGAAAGAAAATTAAGAATTTTGCAAATAGCTGTATTTTTATAGAGTGACAAGTCAAACACTTTGATTCGTTCTCAGAATGGTATGAAAATAAGCGATGTCTAGTGCATTTCCCATTGCCTGTCTTCAGTGTAGTTCTAGACTATTGCTGCCTCATATAAACGCTTCTCTATTTTAGGGCTGCAACATCCGAGAGAAAATAGACTTAGAAATCCGAATGCGAGAAGGGATATGGAAGCTGCTCTCCCTGACTACCAAAAAAGACCAGGTTTTACACGCAGTCAAGAACCTCCTGGTCTGCAATGCCCGGATAGAGGCATACACGGCGGAGCTCCAGAGGTTAGAAGGACGGATTGCGAATCGACCTGGAAGATGGTTAGTGCTGTAGCATGCCTACTCTTTAATGTGCTTCGGTATTTGAACAGACGACACAGTGTCATTTAAGTGTAAGTAAAAAATGTCAGGTCACCAAACCTTTTAAAGGCCAACATGGAAGTGCCAGCCGATACCACGGTTGTGTGGACAGCGGAGCCCAGAGCGGACTCACGGAACAGCAACTCCTGTTGAACGAGTTCTCTCCTTAGCGTGGGGCTCTGAAGCGAAAGTGTTTTAAGAGCAAAGACTGGGGAGTGTTTTCAGAAGAAAGGACAGAGATGGAGAGAGAGTGGAATCCACAGAAAAGTGTCTTTAAGACTTTAATTACTGGTGCTCGGGAGGCGGCTTAGTGGTTAGGAGCACTGGCTGCTCACAACCATCAGTAACTCGAGTGCTAGGGTAACCTACGCCCTCTTCTGGCTTCCTCTGGGCTCCCGGCATGCACATGGTTCACATGCATACATGCTCACACAACACCCATACATCTGAAATAAAAATAACTCTTAAAAAAAATTAATTGCTTAGAAACACACCATGCTAATTGCTTATAGATGTCTATTTACCCCAAGACTAATAGCAACTGAGATCAGTTGAATTGAGTGGGCCACAGATCATAAACATGTAAGTGGAAGGAAACTTAAAATAGACAAGCACAGCCCTTCCTATGGTGAGCAAGTTCCACAGAAGGGAGTGGTGTCCTCAGAAGCATTGCCAACCAGTTCCAGTCAGGGCTCGCTGCTTTGTTTCTGGTCCTGAGGTCTCTTTCGCTCCACGTGGCCCTTGTGGAGCAGGTAGAACATTTGTGTATCACATAGTATCCTATCCCACAGACAATGCCAGCCAGCTCTTTTCTGGACCTTGGGTGAACTCACTTTAGAGGCTAGATTTCAGGGTCTCTTAGAATCGCATTAATCTCCCATGTTGTTTGTGGTTCTGGTACCAGTGAGACGTCTCTCTGTGCTCTAGTGGTCATTGGGTGGGGCACTGTGTCTATTACATTCCTTAAAAGTAAGATATGGACAGGTCAGACGGGTTTCTGTAAAAATAAAACAGGAACAGGGGTGTGATACAGTAGATACCTAGATATAAAGTGGCTTGTTTGTCACTGGCCTACCTTACTGAGGATGCTGTGACCTACCTTACTAAGGATGCTGGAACCTTCGTGCCTCAGCCTTGTGTTGCACGTACATTATGGTGTGATGAGGTGGTGCCTCTATGTGGGGTTATAGACATGTACCCAACGGGATGCTTTAGTACTAAGCAAATCTCCTATTTTCTGCATTCTATGCCCCAGCATTACTAATAAAAATATCCCACTGTCATCATCTAGGAAGGTGTTTGGAGGCTGATGTTCCCAAGCCAGGTCATAGGTCACCGAGAGGATGTGCTACGCCAGAGTTAGATGCTGACAGCACATGGCAGAGCAGAATGTTTTTAAGACAAAGCTTGCGCATCTGGAATGGGGTAAAGTTTGATTTATAGACTCCTCAGCTTTGATGAGGATTTTTTTTTATGGCGAGAGATCATTTAAATGGCAAAATTTGAGAAGCTTTGGTTTAAGAGAGTGTGAGACCAGGCATTCACTGTTATATTGTCTCTCTAGTCCTGGGAGAGTCTTCTGGGACTGTTCACTGCTCTTAAGCATTTGTGATCAGTTGTGAATTTAGCATGTTGTTAACTTGGCATTGCTTTTCTGGAGTCGATGACTTATAAAGATATCAAGAGAGCCGAGTCCACATTAGATTTATATAGCAAAGCTGGGGCAGGGGAATTGAGACTCTTAGTTGAAAACATGTCCACATTTGTGGGGGTTTTTTCCTCACTAGTAAAAATATCTTCTTTTCTATGCATGTACCTATTTTATATTTTCATCATCCATATGAAAGCATTGTAACTCTTTCCTGATATTTCCTGGGGTTTACAATGATTCCTGACTATCCTATGTGATCCACCGATTTCCGGTTTTCCTCCTTGAGGAAAACTAACCAGCTTGAGGCCACTGACCAAACTATAATGAGTATTATAGCACTTGCCTCCTTGTTGGAGAGAAGCCATCGCGAAGCTGGTGGAGAGTCCTCCCATAGCGTCTTTACTTCCTTGGAGAAAATGACGTAGACTCCACCCTTTGATCAGCCAGGTTCACCCGGCTCCCGCCAGTGGCAGTGAACTTGGTAAGCACTGTGCTCAGATGTCCCTGTCAGAAGAGCGCAGTGTGACAGTATGTCGTCCCGGGGCAACGGAAGAATCTGGAGCAAACGTGTTGCCTTTAGATACCATACCCTGTTCCTTAGTTTGTGTAGGCTCTGAGGGAGAGAAAAATGCTTTCATGTATACTTATATACATATGTAATATATATTACCATTAGTTAAAATACCATTTTAATGAGAAAGACACTGGTCTAACGCTTCTAAAACTTCACAATAAAATGTCAAGAATTACTATACCATTACTCAAAAGCAGTGGTTCTCGACCTTCCCAATGCTGCGACCCTTTTAATACAGTTCCTCATGTGGTGCTGACCCTCAACCATAGAATTATTTTCACTGCTACTCCATAAGTCTAAATTTGCTACTGTTATAAATTATAATATAAAGATCTGTGTTTTCTGATGGGTTTGGGGGGGGGGCACGACGCACGGCTTGAGAACTACTGCTCTACATCTTTTTCCAGAGCAGAATCAAATCAGAGGGCAGTCGGTATGGCTGAGGAACATCCGATGTGAACTGGATCTTGTGGACTGAAGGAAACAGTCCCACCAGATGAGGAAGAGGAGGAGGAGCGAAGCCGCTCCCCCAAAAGATATAGCTAATGCAAGCCTAGAGTAAAGGGTGAGCTAAAGAGGACCTGGAAGAGATGCTCTTGGTTGCCGAGCTATGTGGGGTTTATTGGCAGAAGACCTAGACTGCTAGGTGAGGTGTGGGACCACCGGGCATTGTGATGCCCGTCTTCACTAAAGGTCTGGAAACCAGGACTGTGAGCCTGCCCAGGGCGCATAGTGCTCCCAGAGCTAGGTCAGGGACCTGAAGACTTCAAAGTCTCTGTACCACCCCCCTGCTTCCAACCTAAAACCACCCTTGTTTCCTCTACCTCTCAACGCTGTCACGTGATTACAAGGTTTAATGTGCATCTTTTTAAAAAATTTCCTCTTACCATTTTAAGCGAAAAGAATCCATGATATAGTAGTATTTGGGGGAGATTGTATGGAAGCAGAGGACTATGAGCAAAATAATGGAAATAGCCACATCTGAAGACAGATAGTTAAGACAGGGAGCCGCAGAAACAGCAATGATCTTGATCTGGTTCTAATAATGAAATAGCTTTTGTGTGTTTTGTTAAGACAGGACCTCAGTGTGTAAACCGGGCTGGCCTAGAACTCATGGCATCCCACCTGCCTCTGCCTCCCTAGTGCATAGGTTACAGATGTGTGCCACCATGCCTGGCATGAAATTGCTTTAAAAAAAAAAAAGTTTACTTTATTTTTAAATGATGTGTAGGTGTGAGTGCATATATGAGTATGGGCGACCTTGGTGACCAGAAAACGGTACCAGGTCCCCTGGAGCTGGAATTACAGGCTGTTGTGAACCAGACTCAGGCCCTCTGCAAGAACAGCAGCACCTGCCCTCTGCTAAGCAATCTCCCCAGCCCCTGAAATGACTTGAGTGAATGAGTTTCCCTGGGCCTTACTACTGAGCCTTCACTTACCGTGTTCTGTTTCATAAACCGCCACTGACGGCTGATGAAAACAACCAGGTTGTCTCGCCGTGTTAAAAGCCTTGAAAAACCGGGGCTGCAGGCCACCTGCGCCGTGTGCGTCGACTTCATTCCTGTCTACTGGAGTAGTGCTGGGCTTGTGTCGCGCTTGGAGGAACTGAAAGCAGAGGGTCATCGCTCTGCAGTCAGGGAGGGGAGGGGACCACTTGCCCTGTTCCCTTCCTGAGTTACAGTGAACAGTAAGATTCACTTTGAGAGCAGTGAGCTGTGGGCTGCTTCCCCTTGACGCTTCCTTTCCTGCTCCGGGGTTCTCCCTGGCTACTGTTGCTCACAATGTCCCAGTGGGCCCACTTCTGCCTTTGGAAGAACCGCTTCTCCGTCCTGAACTCTCTTGTAGACAAACATCCGCAAGTGTTCACTGAGTTGGCCATTAATTTTGTGGCACGGGTGCTCATCCACTGCCTTCTCTCCCTCTCTCTCTCTCTCTCTCTCTCTCTCTCTCTCTCTCTCTCTCTCTCTCTCTCTCTCTCTGTGTGTGTGTGTGTGTGTGTGTGTGTGTGTGTGTGTGTGTGTGTGTATTGTTCTGTTGAAGCCTTTGAAAATGAGTTGCAAGTGGGACACGTGCACCTTAATAGTTTGGCATGTGTTTATCTTCAAGAACATTCTCCTGCATAGTCAAAATATGATTATATGCAGAATGTTAATAATTTTCTATACTCACCTTTATCCAGTTGCTCAAAATCTCTCCTAGTTGGGGTTATCTGTCTGTCTGTTTTTGCTAAAATTTGATTTGGTGTCATGCAGTGCATCTGGTTACATCCCTTTGGTTTCTATTAATTACCCTTTTCTAAAATTCGCTTTTCATTTATGCTTTGAAGAGTCTAGACATTAAAACCTTCTAAATATCCTACATTCTGAACTTGTATGGTAGTTGCCTTAAGTTGTCCTGGGGCCTTCTCCATATCTTCTTTACTAGAGCTGGAAGTTGACTGTGGGGCCCTTTGGGATTGAACCTCCTTTGGCCTTGCACATGGTAGGCAAGCTCTCTACCACTGTGGGATTGAACCTATGACCTTGTACATGGTAGGCAAGCTCTCTACCCCTGTGGGATTAAACCTATGGCCTTACACATGGTAGGCAAGCTCCCTACCACTGTGGGATTGAACCTATGGGCCTTGCACATGGTAGGCACGCTCTCTACCCCTGTGGGATTGAATTTATGGCCTTGCACATGGTAGGCAAGCTCCTTACCACTGTGGGATTGAACCTATGGCCTTGCTGCTGGGCGGTGGTGGCACACGCCTTTAATCCCAGCACTTGGAAGGCAGAGCCAGGCGGATCTCGTGAGTTCGAGGCCAGCCTGGGCTACCAAGTGAGTTCCAGGAAAGGCACAAAGCTACACAGAGAAACCCTGTCTCGAAAAACCAAAAAAAAAAACAAAAAACCTATGGCCTTGCACATGGTAGGCAAGCTCTCTACCACTGTGGCATTGAACCTATGGCCTTGCACATGGTAGGCACGCTCTCTACCCCTGTGGGATTGAACCTATGGCCTTGCACATGGTAGGCACGCTCTCTACCCCTGTGGGATTGAACCTATGGCCTTGCATATGGTAGGCAAGCTCCCTACCACTGTGGGATTGAACCTATGGCCTTGTACATGGCAGGCAAGCTCTCTACCCCTGTGGGATTAAACCTATGGCCTTGTACTTGGTAGGCCCGCTCTCTACCACTGTGGGATTGAACCTATGGCCTTGTACATGGCAGGCAAACTCTCTACCCCTGTGGGATTAAACCTATGGCCTTGTACTTGGTAGACCAGCTCTCTGCCACTGTGGAATTGAACCTATGGCCTTGCACATGGTAGGTAAGCTCTTTACCACTAAGCCCCATATTCGGCTCTTTTTCTGCTCTTTATTTTGCAGTAGGGTCTCACTGAGTTGCCCAGGTGGACCTTGAATGGGGGACCCTGCCTCCGCCTTCCCAGCAGCTAGATTCTAGGCCTGTTCCTCAACACCTGACTCAGCCCCTTTCAAATGGGACTGACTTCAGCTTCTTGTCACCTTTTTCTCTCTGTGCCTTTTGTAAGTGGAGCCTGAGTGCAGTTCCTGGTCAGACAAACCTCCAACCACTCCAACCAGCCTCGAGTTTCATGCTTGGCTTTCAGAGTATGGTAGTATCCCGCAAGCTTCAAAGTCAGTGGCTTTATCATCCATCTCTAATCCTCACCTAAATCACTTAGTACAGAGGGATTTGCAAACAGTGATCATTTGATGCTCTCCCTTCGGTCCCCATTGACTGAAATTCTTCCTTTGGACCTCCTGGATTTGTCTGTTTTTCATAACCGCCTCAGTCCATACTCTCTTGGGTGTGGCCGTCTATGGTTGACCCACATGGCCACACCATGGAAGAAAACTGATTCTCCCTCCCCCAGAAGCATTTTCCAGTAGCTCCTCCGCCAGGAGTGGGAGCCTCATGAGCCCCTCCCACTCTGTGCTGGAATGCTGACCGGCTTGATCCTGTGCAGGTCTTGTGCAGGCAGCCATAGCTCCTGTGAGGTCATGAGTGTAGGGTCCTTGTCATGTCTATAAGACACTATTTGGTTTTTGGTCCTCCCTGACCTCTGACTCCTAACAGTCTTTCCTCCTTCCAACTCTGGGTGGTCCCTGAGCCTTGAGAGAGGGGTTGTGTCATTTCTACTTTGGTAGCGTGGATAATATTTATATATTAAAGCAGTCATCTCCACCTGAGCTCTAGACTTCAGTCTGCTATTAAGCAATATAACATTCACTGCTTATCACTGTGCTTGCTGTCCAATGACATTGGACATTGTGCTGTCCAATACTGTCACAAGCTAGTAAATTTCACAAATGAGTGGTTTTCTTTCTCTTCACATTCTTGTGTATTTCAAGTATTTTCCCTTAGAATTGCTACTTAAAAGGGCAGTGTCTCCCAATTGCAAAACTTTCAGGCCACATTTTCTTCCCTTGAGTCTTGAAAATCTTCCATGACTTAGTATTTTTTTTTAAACTAATGTTTAATTATCTTTCTGTTGTAAACAGCTTGGCCTTTTTGCCTGGAGACTGAAAGTAGTGTTTGTGTTTGTGTTTGTTTGTTTTCAATGTTGAAGTGGAATGTGTGTGTAAGGTGGACTCTTAGGCTTAGTTAGGGATACACATACATACATACATACACACACACACACACACACACACGATTCTTTTATTTCTTGAAAAAAATTATTTTAGAAAATGAACTGTTACTATTATCTAGTTGTTTTTTTTTTTGTTTTTTTTTTTCTTATTTAAGAACTCTTACCACTTTCACAGATGTTGGACCCTGGCCCCATCTTCCGTGACTGTCCCTTGTGATCTCTTAGCACCCAATTATCTTTCTTCTTTCGGTCCTTTTTCTTCTGGCCAGCTGCATCCCAAATTTGCTTTTCAGTGTTGATCTCGGAACTGACTCGACTCCCTCCAGTCCTGCTCCTCATCCATTCCACCGTGCAGCTGCTGCTGCTTCATTCTCCCCTCGGAACGTCTGGGTTTTCCGTTCCTGCCGGCACATTTACCTCCTTGGTCTCACGGCAATGACCTCTTTAACTGCCGGGAATTCATTCTGGAGCGTTGTGATGTTCGAGTTTTGTTACTTTCTCTCTTTTGGAGGTGTGGTTGCTAGAACATTTTTTTTTTTTTATCAGCAGACTCTCTCCAGTGGCTGTGTGTGGATCTGAGGGTCTCTTTTTGGAGATTGTTAGGGTTGTTCATAATAGTTTAGTGGTGTTTCCCTGCACCAAGACCCTGGTGGGATGTTGTTAGAAGGGCTTCCTTGGTTTCTTACTCAATAGTGCTTTGTTTTTAGAGTAGTGGACCATACCTTCAATAATGATGCTTTTGAGGATATTGGTTAGTTGGCTTTCTGGTTCTTGGATATGACGTTATTTCTTGGGGTTCTTAAGGTTAGCTGTGTTCTTTTTATTTTCATGCCAAACTTTCATAGGACCTCTTTTTTTCCATGTGTGTGTGTGTGTGTGTGTGTGTGTGTGTGTGTGTGTGTGTGTGTGTGTGTTTGAGACAGGGCTTCTCTGTGTAGCTTTGGCTGTCCTGGAACTCGCTCTGTAGACCAGGCTGGCCTTGAATTCACAGAGATCCACCTGCCTCGGCCTCCCAAGTCCTGGGATTGAAGGTGTGCATCACCACTGCCCACCTGTCTCCTCCACAGTATTAACAATTGTTGAACCTAAGTACATTTCCACCCCCCAGGATCTAGTACTGTATTCCACAAGCTTTATGCACATTTTCATCTCTTCCAGGCTATTTTAATGTCAGCTAATGGTTCCCTGACTCTGTGGGACGAGGTCTCCAGGAGCTGGCTTTCATGTCTTCCAAAGATAGTGGTATTTGTGGCAGCCTGTTTTCTGGCTGTGCTGGTGATGGACGTTACAGGAGATCTTGTTTTTCTTGTTGATATGAAGGTTCTGGTGGGATATGTAAAGAGTGTCTTGGATGACTGTTTCACAGGAAATGCAAGTCAGACTCTGATCATGTTAGCAAGTGGCTTAATGTATCTTCCCCCTAAGCCTAGGCTCAGCCAAAACATCTGTCCTCACACTGCAGGCTCCTGTTGGTGTGACACCTTAGAGAATTCCACAGACTTATGCCTTAGAATTGTCGCTTTGTTGGGCAGCTGTGGGAGCTGACTAGGTATGTCCCTTCGGTCTCTGTGGGTGCTGTCAGACAAGCAGCAACTCACTGAGGGTGGTGGTGAAAAGTCCAAAGCTTGGGTCCAGATCTGCTGCATGCATCATTCCAAGGATGCGGCTGCCTGCCCTTCTCGACGGCAGTCCCAGATGCCCCTGGCCAGGTGAGGCGCTGTTCTGGGTGGGGCGCTCATCACATAGCAGTCCTCCTCCGCACTCACAGAGCTTAGATTTTAGCACTGTCCTCTGCCGGCCTCCATCCCCCACCCCAGCCACTCCATCTCTTCTCAGCTTAAAAGTCTGAAATGCTTTATTTGGCTTTGTTAAAAAAAAAAAATAATGCTAATTAGAGTCATTTATAGGATTTAATTACGTGTGTCATTCAACATAATTGTGAGTTTTTAATAGTGCTGAAATAACTCTGTGAGTTGGATGTGATTGCCAGCCCTCACACTCCAGTCTCCCACTTTATTGCTTACGTACTGTAAGTTAAAAGAAGAAAAGGCATAGATGGGAAGGAAAAATCCTGTGCTTCTTGTAGTAGTTCTGTAAGGAAACATGTATTTAAAGATCTGCTGAATTTATTTCTTAAATTTTCGATAGTTTGGTGTCTCTGGAAAGGGGATGATTATATCACACTTGTGGTATAATCTAGGGTATCATGACTCTCTTACCATCATATGTCATAGCTTTAGGGTGGCTTTAAATTCTACACTATGTGTTTCTGAGTGTTTTAGTTTTCACTTATTTGCGTAAAAGGTGGAGGGTTTTATACCATGCTTTCAAATGACAGAATACCACTTAGAACCCTGTTACTATTTCATTAAGAAAATGTAAAATATTGCTGTCATTATGCTATTCATTGTTCCAGTGCACCAATTTTGGCAAAGAAATGCTGTTTAAAGCCCCCATATGGAACAAAATAACACAGACCGAGCTGTGTTTACACAGAGCATTTTCATACAGATGTTTGAGCCACAGAGTGGCAGATTGGCTCCCTCTGTTGCTCATTCTCTGTACCTGCAGGCAGAAAGCTAGTGAAAAACAGTTGCCTTTTATGTGTTTATCGCTTAAATCAACATTTAGGGCTTGGGAAGTTACTCAGTGGTAGAGTAATGGGCCCTGGGTTTGATCCTCAGCTCTGAAGAAAAAAAATGGCGTGTACGGGTCTTCTGAAGAAAACATTCTAAACCGGGTTTGCTTGGATGAGGGTACACCATTTCGTGCCTTTGCTCTTTGCTCAGGTTGAGTCCAGTTGCAGCATTCAGAGCCGAGGGACCATTGCAGCTTTCAAGCACATATATCGTTAACGTAATAAAACCATATTTAGCGTTTCATGGTTAATTTGGATAAATTGGGGAAACATCCCCACTTTTGCACCTAAAATGGCATTTTTGAGCGTATTTAAACTGGAAATAACTGAAGTTTCAGAAAATCGAGGTTTGAGTTTTCTCGTATTTTTTTTTAGACTGACTTAATTCTGAAAAATGTTATGGTTAATTGGATTTATAGGATAGTTTGAGAGTATTTTTTTTAAATGTATCAAAGCTTTGCAGGGATCTGTTCTTTCTTGGCATGATCTGGGTCCTGGAGACCAAACTTGGGGCCCCAGGTTTGACTTCAAATGCCTTTATCCACTGAGCCACCTTGGCTTCCCTCGCTTGGTTAGTGGGACACAGTCTTCACAGGTAGCACAGGCTGGCCTTAAATGCGAGATCCCCCAGCTCGAATGGCGTCTCCCTTTAGCTAGAGTTTTCCTGCCTTGCCCACAGTCAGGACAGATCTTTGTCACCCGCCAGTTCCACAGCCGCTCAGACCCAACCAAGTAAACACAGAGGCTTATATTGCTTACAAACTGTATGGCCGTGGCAGGCTTCTTGCTAACTGTTCTTATAGCTTAAATTAATCCATTTCCATAAATCTATACCTTGCCACGTGGCTCGTGGCTTACCGGCGTCTTCACATGCTGCTTGTCATGGCGGTGGCTGGCAGTGACTCCTTCTGCCCTCCTGTTCTTTCTTTTCTCCTCTCTGTTAGTCCCGACTATACTTCCTGCCTAGCCACTGGCCAATCATTGTTTCATTTATTGACCAACCAGAGTAATTTGACATACAGACCACCCCACAGCATCTCCCTCTGTTTTGAGTGACAGGAAGTCCTAACTTTGGGAGCGAGGTTGTCGTTCATCTCAGGACTTCCTTGAAAGAGGTTTTCCATTTTCCTGTCTGCTTTCAGTTCTCTCGTATTAATCCATTGTGTGCTCATTCTTTGGAACTTATGGGAAATGAGATGTTATGCCAACTGCATGTAAATTATAGCGTAAGGTGAGCTGGGTTTTTTTTTTTTTCCCTAGCCTCAGGGATAGCAGCCCCACGGCATGACTTGGGCAGCACCTGACCCCTTCAGGCCAGTGTAGCCAATGAACTCGAAATGTTGGTTTTGCGATCGCAGTTCCAGGGACAGGGACGATACTGTCCATTGTGCTGAGTGTCAGCAAGGCCGCCATCATAGTGGCACCAGTACACGTTATCAGGAAGTTTAATAGTTTATATAAACTCAAAAGACAGTGCCTCTGCATCTCCATGAAGCGAGATGGCTGTTGATTAAACATCTTTTGAGCCAAATAATTCATGCTAGTCATGAATATCCATAGGTATGTATTGATTTTAAAGTTCAGCTATTTGTGAAAGACTTGAAATAACTGCTTATTTAAAAAGACCTTTGTTGGTGTCGATGTGTTTTTCTCTTGACAGTGATGTGAGTTGTGAGAGGCGAGAAAGACGGCCCTGCAGAGGGAAGATTGCCCTGTCAGGTACGCTCGGGACGCGCCACCGTGTGGTTGAATATGTTGTTGTTAAAGTGGCTAGCATGGCTGGCCTTGCACACTCTGTGTTTCTTGTCTCTCCGTTTATTGTCCATACCTCCATCAGAACATTTATTCTAAATATTTTATCATTATGTGCTACAGTGGCGTGGAACTTTGTGCTTTGGGGTAAACCACGTCACGTTACCTACATCGGGCGGTTTTGTCCTCTGTTCTGGCTGTGGGATGTGTGGAAGGTGTGTTGAGTGACCTGCTTTCTCTCCCTGACTTTTCTATTTAATGATTTCCAAGATGCAAGTTTCCTGGGGGGTTGGGACCGTGTTTATCTTGCTTATCGCATTATACCAAAGCCACCATCCCTGGCCTTGGCTCCTGGGGATTGCACAGTGAACGTTGGGTAGATGACTGACCACTTTCAGTTTGTAAAAACCAAAGGGCCCCAGCCCCGCCAAGTTTTCCATTCTGGCCCAGTTTTCTCTGTGGCTCTGTCTTCCGTTGCGCAGGCCACGTGCTTTGGGCAGATACTTTTTTTCCTTCCTTCGATGGTTGAGACACCTCCTTGGGTTGTGAAACTGCGGTCTTTTCTCCAGGATCCTGCCTGCTCATCTCTAAACCCTCCCCTTCTCACTCAGGCTGGAGTGATGTTTCCGGTCCGCAGAGTGAGAAGGCACCTGGCCACTAGATGGCGCTTAGGCTGTGTAGTCTCCGTTTCCTCCAAAATGGCAGGGCCACCCAAGACAATGGCATAGAGATGCCACGCGATCAGCATGGCAGGCTTGCAGATATCCCCCTCAGCACAGCCTAGATACACAGTGTGTCCTGCGCCGTGCTCCAGTCATAGCTGGCTTATTCCCCTGGCCCGAGGTAGAGTGCCTAGCTGCCGCGTCCCGGGGGCCTGCCTCGCACGGGACTGTCCCCCACCTCCATCGCTCCCAATCATGGCTGGACAAACGCTACCATGCAGGGAGAACAGACACACGTTTTATTTGGGACCTTTTTGGAGAGAAATTGCCCTCAGCTGAGCTTAAAAAGTGCTGCAGGTTATTAGAGGAGCCGCACAGAAACCTGTTGCCTGTTTGGTGATGGTTTGTGTTCAGGCTTGGTCTTCCGCTTGCCGCCAACGCAAGGACCCCTCTGTATTGCCTGTGTCCAATAACTACTGTGGATCCTTAGAGGAGATTTTCCACCCTCACTTAAACATTGTCCTCCTTCCTCTGCTTCTCCTAAGGCACCACCCTGTAGGCAGATGAGGTAGGTGGCCTGTCCTGTGAGCTCTGTGGTTGTCTTGTCATCCGCTGTCGTTTTGAGAGTGCTTGTTTACCGCCACTGCATTTAGAAGGGATTAAAAAAAAAATCTGCGGTGTGGGTGTGGGGGTCTTTTCATGATCACAGATACCTTTATACAGAAGCCGAGGTCGTCTTCCCCAGAGCATGTTTTTTCTTCCCAAGACATTTTTTAAATGAAATTAAGGAAAGAGCCCCCCGGAGAGGGGATGTGTATGTCATTAACGTGATTTTGACTCACTGGACATTTGCAGCCAGGTGTCATAATGTTCCTCAGATGGCACTGTAAACCGGACAGACGTGGGGTTTGAGTCCCCTGTACCTGCTTCCACTGGCCCCAGAGCGTCTTAACTATAAAAAGAACAGGTTCGTCTCCGATCCTTTCTGCGGCAGGTAATGGCACGGCGGCTGTTGGTGTGTGCTTTCACTAACTCCCAAATCAGTGACTAAGCCAAACCAGTCAACCGCACACCCCAGTGGTTTCATTTTTCGTTTCTTTTTTTTTTCATTTTTCATATGTGTGTATGCATGTGTGCATGTATGTGGACGTGTGTAAGTGCATGCTCGTATATGTACATGTAGGGTCCTGAGGCGGAGTCATCCTCAGTCATTCTTCCACTTTATTGATTAATTTTGAGGGAGGGTCTGTCGGTCAAACCCACAGGTAATGAGGAGTCTCTAGAGCCAGCTTTCTTTGGGGACCCCCACCCTCCCGAGGCTAGAGTTACAGATGATTGCCACAGCCATCCTGCATGTAAGTGGGTTCTCGGGACCCAAACTATGGCCATGCAGCAAATGCTCAGCCACTGAGCCATTGACCAGGTTCCCAGTTTTCTTTTTACAAAATTATAGACGTGATCTACCAGGTTAGCAATCCTGCCTGGGCTGTCTTAGGTTGCCGTAAACTGTCAACGAAGAGAAAAAAAACCGCAAAGGTGGACGGCTGTAAGCTACAACCCGGGTGGTCGTTTGTCAGAGTCTGGGGGTTGGTTTCTGTCAGGCAGAGCTGGAACCTTTGCTCTCTGAAGAGCACTCGGCCCACCGGGAAACAGATGAGAATCTTCTCTCCCTCCCTTTGCTTTACAGAGCTGGGATGAGCCTGGCCAGAGCAGGATTGACCCCAGGCTGTGGGGGAAGCAGCTAAGGAAGCCTGGGTCAGGGTCCTTCCACGAGAGCATGACTAGGTAAAGCTTGCCCACCACAGCCAGGACAGCTGCAGGGAGAAACCGTTGACCATTGTGGAATGAGAAGGGGCAGCCATTGCGGCCAAGCAAGAAGGGAGTTCTGACAGGCCATCAGCCGAGCGGCAGTTATAAGACAAAGACATTCCTATTAAAATTAAGAACAGAATAACAATGTCTATTATGTCAACATAATTTAACACTGGTTTGGGATGGTAGTTAAAATAATGACTGAAAAATGAAGCTATTGGAAATGAATAGGCAGACTGGATACTTTTTGAGGCTAATGGATGGCAGATGGATGTGACCTCAGGGCAAGTTACTGAGACACTTGAATTAAAGCATTTAATAAAATGTGACTGGATCTAGGATAAATAAATAAAAAGTGGTAGTTTTTCTTAAAACCAGCAATAACTTGCTAGAGAATATAATGGAAAAAAAGTGTAATTTACAATAAGACAACAACTCCCCTTAAAACATTAAATATACAAGAATAACCTTAATTAAAATGTAAGGGTAGGAGCTACAGGCGGAGCTCCGTGGGAGGTTCTTCCGAGCCACTGGACCTGAGCTCCAGCCTGCACACAAAAAGCCAAAGTCAGAGAAAATGTCAGAAAGTAAATATATTGTGTGAAGATAAACTATTGAAAAAGCTGTTACTTCCCCGGGGCCAATGAGAGGGCACAACAGATAAAGGCGTTTGCCACCGACCCTGATGACCTCAGTTCAATTCCTGGGACCCCATGGTAGAAGGAGAGAACCAAGTTCTACAAGTTGCCTCTGACCTACATACACACACACACACACACACACACACACACGCACGCACGCACGCACGCACGCACGCACGCACGCACGCACGCACGCACACACACACAGATATACACATACACAGATACACACAGACAGACATACACATGCAGACACAGAGAGAGAGACAGAGAGAGAGAGAGACAGAGGGGGGAGAGTAGATGCAAAAAAAAAAAAAAAAAAGTTTTGAGTTCCTAAGTTGAGAGGGAATTTTGACCAAATTGTAAAACTCATATAAAGAACCAGTGACAATCAGATGCCTCCGAAGGACAATTCTAGCACGGCGTTGGCATCGGGAGGTGTCGTTGTTGATAACCGATTTGGTTCCATCCTTGAAGTGTTTGGACTGGAAACAGACAGGGGCTCATAATGGTGCAGCTGATAAGGAAGGCATCATAAAGCTGGGCCGGGTGGGGGCGGGGGAGGGCACAGACGTAGAGCTAAAAATCATGATTTAAAAGAATGTGCTTTCACTTTCAGTACCCCCAGATTTCACACGCATTTAAGAAGTTCTAAAATGATCACCTATAGAGCTAGAGAGACGGCTCCGTGGCCAAGTGGGTATTGCTCTTGCAGAGGACCCGAGTGGGGTTCCCAGCACCCACATGAGGGCTCACAGCCTCTTGCAACCTCAGATCCAGCGCCCTCTTCCAGCCTTCGTGGGCACCAGGCATGCAAGTGATGCAGAGACATGCATGTGTGCGAAACACCCATGCACATAAAAATAAACAAGACATTTTAAAACTCAACTGTAAACAATAACTAGAAAATGTGTCGTGTATATTTCGTTTTGGCTTCAGTGGGCACAATCTACTATGGAATTCAGGGGTTCACCTCACGAGTGAAATAAAAATGATCAAAATAATTGTCTTTTTTTTTTGCCTTCTTTATAGATATTCGAATACCACTGATGTGGAAAGACTCTGACCACTTCAGTAATAAAGAATGTACGTATGTTTTTCACTTTGTAATCGGGAGTGTTTCCTTTAGTGCGCAGGACACAGATTTATGATCTCCGAGGACAAAACTCTGTAGTGCTGAGATACAGTGATGCCATTTGACAATAGGCCGGTGTTGGTGAACTGTTGTTCTCTGATTTGGGGTCTGCGTATCAGTTCCCTGGTGGCACATGCCAAGTACACTTTCCCATCGTTGATGGGAACCTGAGTGATGGGCTCAAGGTGGAGAGATAGGGAGAAAGGTAGACACACACACACACACACACACACACACACACACACACACACACACACACACACACCAGCCACACATTAAAAAACGGCCTGGAGTAAGTCAGCAAAGGTGGTATTACTGTTTTGTTCTCCGACGAAGGCCTGGGAGGTCTCTGCTTTGTTTTGTGAGGTTATTTAACAGGATGTAATGAAAAGTTTTCAGCTTGGTATGATCTTTTTTTTTTTCTTCACTGTTTTATTGGCTGTATGCAGTCTTCACAAATCTCTGTGTTGCATGGATCACGGACATTAACCTCAAACGTGTCCTAGCTGTGTGAGGCAAAGCCTGAGTGACCTGACAGTCCCTTATCTGCCTTTGTCTCGTGTGATGGCTTTGTTCTTCATATTCTAAAAGCTGAATGGGATCGGGCATAATTAGTTTTATATGAGGAATTTAAATCAGGTTAGTGTTTGTTTTTCAATTAGGACATAAAATTTACTTCCCCAAGGAAGGCGTGTGGGAATTGAGTCAATCCTCCTGATTACTAGGGAGAATAAACTTTTCCTAAAGAGCTACGTTCTCTCAATAATGAGGATTCAGCCCTTTAATCACCTAGTGTTTTTAAGAATGTCACCAAACTGAAAGGCCCAACAGTGCTGTTTTTTGCATCCCTCTGTCTGTTTTATTCCTGCTTTTTGTATTCCCTTGTCTTTTTTGATTGCACTGCCTACTTTTGGTTGTTTGAGGTTTGGGGGTGGTTTCTTCCCTTTTAGTTTGGTAGAATTTGGCTGATATTAATGTGCCTGCTCTTAAAAAAAAAATCACTTTTTTTCTTAAGATTTGGACATCAAATAACAGAGGGACTCGTTATGTGTGGTGTCTCATTTCCTGACAGGGAGTAGTAGAGTTGGTTAGTGATCAGATCTGACTCTGGGGATCTCTTTGGGATGCTGAGGGGTCTGATGTTTGTTTTTGGCGCTCCTTGGTTTGGGGTTGGTTTGAGTTGGGGTTGAGGGGCCGTTGCATACACAGGAAGCAGCGGCTTGAGCTATGGCGGGTCCGTGCTCAGTGTGTGAGTCGAGTGTCTCACACGGGTGTGATTTGTCCCACTGGTGATGGCTTCTTCCGTTGTCTCTCTCTAGGCACACAGCGCTATGCCCTCTTTTGTTTATTCCGGATGGGAGCTGAAGTGTTTGATACCGACATGGTGATTGTGGATCAGACAGTCACAGATATATGTTTTGAAAACGTCACCATATTGTAAGTGTCTTCAATCTTTCAGGAGTGAAATCTGAAGTTCTGCTTCTTTGTCTTATCTGTAAAGAAGGGCCGAGGGCTGATTACTACTGTCTTTGCTTGCTGATGGCCTACATCCTCATGGGCCTTGGATCCGTTTCAAAGCATTAACAGCTTTAAATGTTTAAAAGATAGACTTTTGGGGGGGGATTCAGAATAAAAGAGAAATCATGTAATTAATACAAACAGCAAATAGTTGACTTGTTGGCTATGATAAACTTTTTATAAATATTTGTATTTCTATCACTAACAAGCTGTGAGGTTAATGGCATCTCCCTTTATATTTAATGTATAGTGAATTTGAATTTGGGCATAAAGCTGATTTTTTTTTTAACTTCACAGGAAATTTAGTGCCGAAAGTAATAAAGTGATAGAGCAAGTTTACTTATGAGTTGTTCTCTAAGTTCTTATCATGGTGTTGGGGTGCTCTTTCTCTTACAGTGGACTTCTCGTGCATTCAAATAATGAAGGACAGCCTGGCTGTCTTGGGGGCTGTTTTATTGTCCTGCTCTGTGCAGGCTCATTGTATGATGGTCATCATACAGAGAGACAGAAACAGCTCCTTGGGTAGCCGTGGAGATCATGTTTAACCACCATGAATTTTTCCTGGCCTCTCTTTCAAAGACTTCGCTGGCCTCCCTCCTCCTTGTGGGATTTGTTTCTTGGGAGCCTTCAGGATGCCATTTCCGTATCGAGTGGCCGTAGCTGCCGAAACTGCTCACGTGGAATCGGTAGCCCATCCTTTGCCGTGACCATTGACACTTGAGACTTCAGAGGCCTGCTTTGCCGGTCACGTAACACTGACAGGACCATGACAGATAGCATCTGTGGCTTCTGTGCGAGTGTCCTGGAGTAATTGTATAGGACAAAGCAACATGTCACCCTGGGCTATTAGCAGCAGCACGGGCCGTTTTACAAGTTGTGTCTAAGCCAAAGGAATTTAGTTATGTCCCACCTCAGGAACAGTCCCAAGCCATTGTATAATTTAGGCTCCAGTGTATTTCCTTCATTATCTCTATATCTTTATTTCTATTTTCAGATGTTGCTAATGACATTTTGTTTCTTGCCAAAATTATCCCACTCACTCACTAATTGGCCCCTTTCTTCACATCACTCTGCCATTGTTTGTCTTTTACCACAAAGACAAAAGTTAGATGGACTCCCCTCCCCCACTGCAGGAAGAACAATACAAATGACTTGGAAGACAACATATGATTTATTGGAGGGTTTTTTTGTATAAATATTTTAAATTGGCCTAAAAATAGCTGCTGACAAATGTTCTAAATGTTAAAAAATGTGCTTTTTGTTATGATGCTTGTTTTTAATAAGTCTTCAATATTTATGAATCTCTGGTTTTCTTCTAAATATTGACATTTGTTACTCATTACCAGGAATACTGTATGTTTAGAAGTTGCCAAGTAAGAAAACTATAAAAATATCTGGAAGTTGGTCCTTGGCTCTCTCCAAACTGTAGATTGGGCCATTTGAATTGTAAACCCCGTGACTGACTACTTTCTGTCTTCAGGTCTTGTCTTCAGGTCCCATCTGCAGATGGATGCGGTCCTCAGTGTGTTCTGCTCTTCGGAACAACACAAATGGGTTTCTGTGCACATGGTAGCTTATTGTGCCTAAAAAGTGGGAAGCCGGTCTTTGTGCTCCCTAAACCATAGCGTTTCTATTGATTTCTCTATCTGTTGATTTCCTTTGTGTGCATGTTTGGGGGTGCGTGGGGGAGTCAGGGGACACTTGTGCAATGCAGCGGGGTGTGGAGGTCAAAGGACACTTCCCAGGGAGACCTTAGCCTTTTACCTAGTGTGAGCCAGGACCTGGTTTTTACTGGTCACTGTTGCATGTACCAAACAGGCTGGCCCGTGGGCTTCTGGGGATTCTCCTGTGTCTGCCTCCGGTCTTACCGCAGGAGTGCTGGAATTACAGACATGGGCCACCACATCTGATGTATGGGGTTGGGGACCCAAACTAAGGCCCTTATGCTTGTTAAGCAAGCACCTACCCACTGAACCATCTCCCTGGCCAAACTGGAGAATTTCTGAATTGGGTTTCAGTCAATGCCTGTCGGGTCCCTTCTGCTTGGAGGCACGGTACTTCCTGAAGACCCAGCCTTCATTCATCAAGGCAGTGCCTGCCCTCTGGGAGCCTATGCTTTCAAGTACACCCCTTAATCTTGGCTCTTGTGGTCCTTTGTGGTCCTTTCCCTCGCTGTAACCAATCAGTGAGATGTTGATAGCTGTTGGCGACAGTGAGGCAGTGGATTGACTGTCTGGGTAGGAAGACAAATGGGAATTTGAGGTCCCATGGATTCTGTTCAGGAGGGATAGTTCTTTCAGGAAATTACAGATATAATATAAATTCTTTAAAAATTTTGACGGTAAAGGACTGTGAAGGAGAAAACAGCAGGATCGGAGTGCTTTACTCTTTGTATTTTTTAAGTATTATGCCTGTGTATGTTGGCTCAACTGGAGTAAAGGACTCGCTCGTTTGCGTGTGTTGTGTGTGTGCCGTGAATGTGTGTGGGAGTGTTTATGCACATATGTGCATAAGTGTCTGGAGGCCAGAGGACAACTTTGGGCCCTGTCTACTGTGTTTTTAAGACAGTCTCTTGCTGGCCTAGAGCTCACTGATTAGGTTAGGCTGCCTGACCAAGAGACCACGGGGATCTTCCTGATTCCACCTCCCTAGCTCCTGCCACTGTGTTTGGCTTTATTTTTTTTTTTTTTTTTTTTTTTTTAAAAAATGGGTTCTAGGGAGTGAACTCAGGTACTCATGGTTGCTTGGCAAGCATTTCACCAAAAAAAAAAAATCATTCCCCAAGTCTCCAAGACTCTGGTTTAGGAGCTAACAGCCCTAAAAGTTACAGTGACCCTCTAAAGCTGTTCAGAAACTAAATAAACGTGGAAACTGTGTCTCCTCACGTATGTCTTAAATGCCGATGTTTGAATGTTGTTAAAAACGTCTAAGGCATTGCAGTTTTATCTTCTCCTGAATTCGACTCCCAGCATTCTGACGGCTCTCGTTCTCAGCCACGACGCCGGACCAGACTTCCGGATAAAGGTGGAGGTGTACAGCTGTGGTGCGGAGGACTCCAACTTCACCAACACCCCCAGAAAGCTGGCTAAAAAGTTGAAGACGTCCATCAGTAAAGCCGCCGGCAGGAAGATAAGCGCGGCCCTTCAGGAAGAGAACCCAGAGGCGTGCCTGCTCGTCAGCTCCGTTGCGTAAGCTTCCTAATGTAGCATGTGCGGTCTTTTCAGAGTATCGCCTTTAGACGTGTGTTTGGTTTTCAACGGTGCAGCATCCTGAAACGGAAGGAAACCACGCTCGCGTGGTATTGACCCAGCTGAGATGCCCTTAGCCCCTTCCTTTGAAGGATGGAAGTCAGGTGACCTGCTCTGTAGTTGTTTGGAATTCCACATCTACCAGAAAGACGAAGTGTTTTTCTCAAAGGGGGCCTGTATGTGTCAAGTAGCTGCTTCCTGAAGGTCTGCTAAGTGGATTTCTATATGTGTGCCATTTTTTTAAAATGTTTTATCCCTTTAACAAACCAATACAATATTATTATCACAATTAACGATTTTAAAAGTAAGTCCTTATGTAACCTCATAGTCTGTACTCAAATTGTACAGTCCTGAAGAAGTCCCTTTGAGGTGTGTTGGTTCAAATCAGGAGCAAATGAAGTCAGTAATGACACATTTGAGTGAGTCTAAATTTTAGGCTTATTTTAGTCAGTTACAATTCCATCCACTGGTTTTACTTGGCCTTATTTATGGAGGAGACCAGTTCTTGTAGGGTGCCTGTATTTGTAATCTAGCTGACTAGCTCATTGTATCTCTGTGTTCTTGTTAAAACATTTCCCTGCCTCCCGTGTTTCCTGCCCCCTTGTGATAGATCCGAGGGACTGGTTGGATCAGGTTCTCCTTAGGGCTCTGATGCTTTCTCTCTTTAGATGAACTTTGATTGTGTTTTCCCATCAGGAGGCCCCGCCCCATGTGTGAGTTCAGGAGTTTCCAGCCCGATGTGTCCACTATAAAGCTGGCTGCCTGTCCTCTAGTCGATGCTTTTAGCGGCCGTTGACCATGGCTCATGGTTTTGTTGGAGATTATAATGCCATGGCTCCCTACACATGGTCTGCATTTCTTCTTTTGAATGACTTCTTCGAGAGTTTCATACATGTGTTTGATCGCACTGGTCCTCTGTCCTCTTCTCCAGCTCTCCCCAGATCCATCCCCCACTTCCTACCCACCCAACTTTGTGTGTCCGCCCCTTCCCCAGACCCTTCAGGAGCGATCCCTGCTGCCTCAGTGTTCTTGGCTGTGTGGATCATGGTTGGTTTACCAGGGAATACAGCCTTAGAGAATGCTGTCCTCTTTGCCCGCAGCTAACAATCTCCAGTGGCTCCATGGCTAGTGGTGAGCTGTGTGTCCCACTTCGCTCTCCATGCTGGGATTTGGTCTGGCTTGGGCTTACACAGTGGTTGTGCACCCTGTCACAACCATTGTGAGTCCATACGAGCGGCTGCCCTGCTGGGCCCCTGAGGTTTCCTCGTGGTCATCTGCCACCTCTGGCTCTTAGATGCTTTTCACCCTGTCTTCCACAATGGTCCCTGAGCCTTGGGAGGGGGGAGATACAGTGTCGATGGCCGGCACTCCTGCAGAGAAGGAGGTGTATGCCTTCACCAGCTCTCCGGCTGCCAGGGCAAGCAAGTCAGTGGAGAGGGAAGAGAAGAACAAGAGGACTCTTAGACTTCAGCAAGTTCTAGATCTAGTGTGGGCTGGTCACAAGCATGTGTTATTGGAGCTCTCAAGTTTTTGCACATTGGTGTTTTCTCGTGTCGTGTCATAGTTCACATTCTCCGTCCTCTGTCACGGGAGGCCTTCAGAACGACCCATGCATCCTTTCATGGAGCTGAGCTTGGGAGGTGTCCTTGCTGCATGCCGCAGCTGGCTGTTCCTTGTTCATTGTGTTGTTTCCTGCTGAGCCTGGAATCAGCATTTCTGCCCAGAGCCCTGACTTCCCTGGTGTGATTTCTTTAAACATTGTGTTTTTCTCCACAGTTTTGTGTCTGTGTTTCATTGGGAAAGCGTTGACTCGGCCACATTCCTGGAATTTTTTTTTTTGTGTGTGTGTGTGGCTAGTAGAGCTGGCTCTTCAGCATGTCCAGAAGGGTCTCTAATTACAGACATAAGATATTCTAAGTGTTGATCCTGGAAGCCTCAGTCATCAAGATGTGGCTAAGAATTCTTCCCATGCCAGATGTCCTGATGGCTTTCCACTGCATTGTTTTGATGTCTTTTGTTTGTTTGTTTTGTTTTTGTTTTTTCAAGACAGGTAGCCCTGGCTGTCCTGGAACTTGCTCTGCAGACCAGGCTGGCCTGGAACGCTGAGATCCACCTGCCTCTGCCTCCTGAGTGCTGGGATTAAAGGCGTGTGCCACCGCCATCCCCTAGCTTTTTTTTGATGGTTTTGATAGAGGCTGGAACTAAGAACTGTGCTGTAAGCCGTGACTGACTGCACAAGTGCCTAATGGGTAACACTGTTAACACTAGGGATTTGCAGTATAATATTAGGTATATTTTTGATTAGAGTTCATTCAGATTTACCAAAATGCCACATATAAGTCATTGAATTGCTTTTATGATCCATGAATAAATGCATCTTAATTTGAGGTCTGAAAAACAGTCCCAAAAAAATGCTCTCTAACACAGATGTTAAAACAGAGGTAGGGGGCCTTTGTTTTTCTTCCTTGAGATATGTGTTTACATCAGGATCCTGTTGGGGGTTTGCTGGACTAGGATTTAACTCCATCATAAGGTATTTGTATTCATTACTTTTCTGTTGCTGTGCTAATACACTGTGACTGAGGTGATTTGTAGAAGGAAGAGTTTATTTGGGCTTATGGTTCCATGGAGTTAGAGTTCATGATGGCAGAGCAAAGGCAGGCAGGCAGGATCAGGAAGCTGAGAGCTTACATCTTAAAGTGCAAGCCCAAAGCAAAGAAAGTGTACTGGGAACTGCGCAAGGCTTTGAAACCTCAAAGCTCACCCCTGGTGACGTGACATGCTTCAACAAAGCCACACATCCTGAGCCTCCTCAAACAGACACACCAACTGAGGACAAATCATTCAAATGCCGGAGACTGTGGGGGACATCTCATTCAGACCGCCACAGTAGTAGAAGCATTTCTTATTTATAGAGATTACGTTGATTCCACTTTCAGATCAGGATACCTTGGAATGGAAAGAGACCATGGCGGTAATTACCTTGTTCAGTGGTTGCATGTCCAAAGAGCAACGCTGCCTAAGAACTGGCAGGACCACAAGGGTCTTCCAGCTGCACCTGCATGCTGCATTTTTCCTGGGCCCTTGTCTCCTCCTCTGGAAGGCAGAGGTGCTTAGCCCCGCCCCTTGTTTGGGGGGTTTCAGACATCCTGAAATTAAGTGACAATAATGAACAGAATTCTAAACACTTGAAAACTGCCATTTGATAATGAGTAACTTAATTTTTTATTCTATCACTTATTGACCCAAGGCAGATTAATATACCCTTTGCCCTGCCCCACACAAAGAGAAAAATGATAATAATGCAATAATGTCTAATTCTATAGTATCATTATGAAATTCAATAAGCTAATTCTTGGACTTTGTACATGGTAGGTATTTAATAACTGTACCTTTACGTTATTGTTACTGTTTTTTTTCCCCAGGGTTTTGTTTTTTGTTTTTGTTTTTTTCTGAGTTCTTGCAGAAGCACTACAGTTAGAACCTTGACACGGGACCACACAGTGTAGATGTGCTTTCATGTTCAGCACCCTTTATAATTTTGTAGAAGATAAAAATGTAGATGAGGCTGGACCCTCTGTTAGGCCTGTATTTCTCTGTGAAGCATGGCGGTTTTCCTCGTGGTCTCCTGTTTGTCAAATTGCTGCTCAGAGGGACAAGTGTCTTCCTCTTGATTCTTCTAGTCACATTTGGCTCCACGATTTGCACCTGAATTCAAATACTAATTTTTTTATAGACATGTTTCAGGAAAGTTTGATTATTTTATACCACTAAAAATCTGTCAACAGATGTGATAATACCACTGATTGCATTTTACCCAGCCATGTTCTCTGAGTTCCAGCATTTTCTTGGCCTTCAGGTTTGAACAAAGAGTATGCTGGCTCACACACAGCCTACAACTCCTCTAAACATTCACTTTGGTACTTGGTAGGAGTTTGTGAATAGCATTGGTATTCAGAGAGCATAACAGAATATATTTTTGCTTTTCTAATACAGATCAAGTTCAGTGTTGAGACTCCCACTGCAGGGCTTATTTAGTCTTTAACCAAAATGAGTGCATATAAAATAGTATGTATCTAGGAGATGGTATGTGACCAAATATAGCTATTTTTTTTCTTGACAAGAATGCATTTTTTTCTGACAGCCATCTAAGTAGTCTTTATTTTTCATATTACTTGAACCCTCCCCCAATATTATAGCAATCAGCCTACTTGATAGAAAAAAATGTAGCTGATTAAACTTTTGGGAACTCAGTATTAGGGTTGGCGCAAAGGAATGAGTGTAATGTTTTAGAAACAAAATGTTATCCTGACTAGAATGCTTTAAAAGTGAAGTCATTGTTGGTTTGGAAGATGCCCATGTAATTAGTCATGGGCTAAAAATGAAGCGACTTCAAATACCATCATAAAATGGTATTGTTGGGCTTCAAGAAGACAGTGAACATTTTTGGTAATTTTTAGTATGTTCCCTGATGTGACTCATTTTCTCTTTTTATCTGTGGGATTTAGGCTTGATGAAATCTCCTTAGCTAGATTTTGCCAGTTCCTCTAACAGCTGAATTAACTGTTTTATGCTTCTCGGTGACCAGGACAGTGTTCTTTGTTGTTGAAGCACACTCAAAACAAAAATTCCACCAAAACCTGTAGTATCATTTGTGATATTTTAATTGACTAAAAGACAAACTAAATTTAAAAAAAAAAAACAAGCTACTCAGGGGAAGAGATGGCTTCCTAGTTAAGAGCAGTGGTGCTCATTAGGGCCAACACTTGTCTGTGACACCAGTTCCACGTCATCTTCTGGCCGCTGAGGGTGCCGCACACACATGGTGCACAGATGTACCTGCAGGCAAAACACACACATATAAACTAAAGAGAAATACCCCCAAGAAGGCACCGTGCCGCCTCTTAAATCAGAATGCAGGTATAAACCAGTGCTCCTAACCCATCCCCAGCATGAAGGGGGCCTTTGCGGTTTGAAACAATGCTGTTAAAAGGTTGATGGTGGGAAAGCAAAGATGATTTCTAAATTTCACTGAGGAATCACTCAGCGTCCACATAGAGCAGGCCTCGGAAAGGACCACGTAGCAGCTAAGTCCTGAGGGCCCTTGGGCTTCAGAGCTTGCCAGTCACTCTGGATTCTTGCATGTGGTCACTGTGTTTTTGTTTTCTTTAAAAAGAGCCCTTTAATTTTAAGCTAGCTGTCAATGAGACATAAAGACAGCCTGGCATAGTGGGACACCCCCCCCCCCCCCCGTCCTTAGCTGCCAACGAGTCAGTTACATTCTCTGAACTCCATGCGCTTCATTTGCAAAGGTGAATCAAAAGTATCTCTACCCTGCTCATCCCGAGCCCAGAGATGCTGTCTCCCGGGGCCTTCAAGGAAAGGAAGTGGTCACAGTTCTGCCTGCCGTTCCTCCCAAGTAGGCATAGCCCTGAGATCTCTGCCAGCCGTTGGTGTGCAGAGGTGGTTTTCAGCTGCCACCACTTAACCACCCCAACCATGTCATCGGGAAAGTGGCAGGAGCTTCAGGACTAGAATCTAGAGAATGTTGTCGTGTGCACCTGCTCCGGAGAGGATGCTGTGTGCGTCTGCGCGGATGTCTTCCTCCCGGGCTCTTGAGCTCCCCCCTGTGCTGTGTTCACGCTTCTGCTTAGGCTGCACCCCCCAGCCTTCCTCCGAAGTCGCTCGGTAGTTGACCAGTTATCTTCCCTGCCCACATCATCTGTTGGCTGTATTCTAGCGTACCCATTTTAGAGGGGATTATTTATTAGCGCCTTTCTTTTTCATATTGTTCTTTTTAGATGTGCCCTTCCTAGGACCTGGAGGGTAGTGTTGTATGTATTTATCTGTTAGTATTTGGGGAAGGAGATTCTTGGGTTGGGTCGTGTTTTAAAGCCTGTGCTGGTTAGTTTTGTTGTTGTTGTTTGGTTTTTGTTGTTGTTGTTGTTGTTGTTTTTCTTGTCAACTGGACACAAGCTAGGGTCATCTAAGAAGAGTGAACCCCAGTTCATCAGATTGGCTTGTAAGCAAGTCTGTGGGGTGTTTTCTTGATTAATGATTAATGTGGGAGGACCCAGCCCAATGTGGGTGGTGCCACCCCTGGGCAAGTGGCCCTGGGGTATATAAGAAAGCAGGCTGAGTGAGCCATGTGGATTAAGCCAGTAAGTAGTCCCCTTTCTGAAGCCTCTCCTTCAGTTCCTGCCTCCAGGCTCCTACCGTGATATTTTTCATGACTGACCCTAGCTGTAAGATGAAATAAACCCTTTCCTTTCCAAGTCCCCTTTGCTGTGGTGTTTGTCACGGCATCAGAGAACAACCTAACCAATACAAAGCCTAAGAAAAGAATTTAAGCCTGTCATTCAGTCTTTGTATACATTTTTGCCTAATCTACCATTGCCCCGATGCTCCAAGTGAGCATACATGCATGGGAGCTCTCGGCACCAGGGGGCAGATCTCTAGTTCCTGTGGTCTCTCGCTTTACCTCCTAAAGGATTTTGCAGAATTTGCTTTCTTCCCTAACCCGGGAGATCTCTCCATTCGCCACTCAGAGCTGATCCTTATGTTCCAAATGCTGTGGGTACTCTTGACCATCACTGAATTCGCATGCCCTCGCCCCGCCCGATCCACTGCCCACGTCACTTGCTTCTGTGTGTCTAGGGCTCATCCTCTTGAGCACTAGTTCCCACTGGACCTGTCTTCTCAGTCAGTGACTGAGACGCTCCCTTCCCAATTCCTGCCTCCCTGGGCTGTCGTTAGAAGTTTCCTGTGTCCTGCCCAGTTCACAGTCACTCAGACCCCAATAAACACACAGAGGCTTATATTAATTACGAACTGTGTGGCCATTCACTCGGGCTTATCACTGCCTGGCTCTTACACTTAAATTAACCAATAATTCTTATTTATGTTTAGCCATGTGGCGTGGTACCTTTTCTCGGTTCTGCCTTGTCACCTTGCTTCCTCTGTGTCTGGCTGGTGATTCCTGACTCAGCCTTCCTCTTCCCAGAATTCTCCTCTTCTGCTTGTCCCGCCTATACTTCCTGCCCGGCCACTGGCCAGTTAGCATTTTGTTTATCAACCAATTGGAGCAACCCATATTCACAGCATACAGAACAACATCCCACAGCACTTGGCCATCAGCTTTTTTTTTTTCATTTTATCATCTCCCAAATATATCAACATGCTGAAGGACCTCTGTAACTCTTGGTCTAAGGAATCAGTTTCCATAGTCCGCTCTCGCCTTCCTCTCCTCCCATTCTCTTGTGTCATTTAGTTGATGTTTAATCATATCTCTTCCATCCTGGCCCACGGGAAGTCCTGTGGAGATCAGCCAGGCACCCACACTCTTGTCATATCCGATGCTGGTGTAAGCCCAGCTGGCCACTGCCTGAGAAGTAGGCTTTGACCGTCTTCTTGGTTTTTCCTTTGCCTTAGTGTGTAGTTGGAAGATCTCTCCAGTCCCACCAGGCCCACACACTCCCGTGACCTGCTTATAAAATAATCACTCAGAAGCTTATAATAATTATAACTGCTTGGCCATTAGCTCAGGCTTATTACTGACTAGCTCTTACACTTTTTTTTGACACACTTAAAACTTTTATTTATAATCTAGAATGATTGCAATATATATTACAATACTATTCAGTTCTACATATCAGCCATGGGTTCCCCTATTCCCCCCGCCCCCACACCCTCCTCTTACCCCCAGCTTACCCCCCATTCCCACCTCCTCCAGGGCAAATCCTCCCCCGAGGACTGCAATCAACCTGGTAGACTCAGTCCAGGCAGGTCCAGTCCCTTCCTCCCAGACTGTAGCTCTTATACTTAAATTAACCCATAATTATCATTGGTTAGCCATGTGGCTTGGTACCTTTTCTCAGTTCTGCCTTGTCATCTTGCTTCCTCTGTGTATGGCTGGTGATTCCTGACTCAGCCTTCCTCTTCCCAGAATTCTCCTTATCTGCTTGCCCCACCTATACTTCCTGCCTGGCTACTGGCCAATCAGCTTTTTATTTATCAGCCAGTCAGAGCAACATACAGCATACAGAATGACATCCCACAGCATTAGTGACTGCCCCTTGCCTGCCTCCTTTGCTCATTGCTTGTCAACTCGGTCTTAAACGTTGTATTTGATCATCACCCTTTATTTGGTTTTCTAACTTTCATTAAATTTCATCTCGTACCTGAAATTCCCAAATGTAGATGTTTGGTGTCATCTGCCTCTAGACTCAACACCTGCCTGCCTGCCCAATAACGGGCACTTAAATTGAATTACTCCAAACTCGATTCCATATCCAGTCCTCCTCCAGTCTGCCCCGTTTCAGGTAATGATTCCCTTTTCCTAGTGGCTTGAACACAAAGCCTTGACGCGAGCTGTGTTCACGCTGACTCAGCTTGGAGAACGCGTGAGGAATGTTACCTCCTTCTGCCCTGTCCCAGTTAATGCTTCTGTTTTCACTCTCATCCCCGAGGTCTGTCCTCCACACAACAGCTACAGGGACCACTGCATTCTGGTAGAACTCACGCCGTAGCAGTGGCCTCTATCTGAAACCCACCAATCTCCAGGTGTCACCTGGAGAACAATTTGGCATCTTTACGCTGCGCTCCGGTGAGGGCTGTGTGTAGCTTCTGCCCCTCGCTGGCCCACTGGACACTGGTGTTACTGCACTTCTCCCTCACTGCTGGGAATGTCTTTCTGGATGCTATGAATGTGTTGCTCTGATGGATTGATAAATAAAATGCTGATTGGCCAGTAGCCAGGCAGGAAGTATAGTATAGGCGGGACAAGCAGAGAGGAGAATTCTGGGGAGTAGAAGGCTGAGTCAGGAGGTGCTGCCAGCAGCCGCCACCATAAGAAGCAAGATGTAAGGATAAGCCACAAGCCACGTGGCAAGGTATAGATTTATAGGAATGGGTTAATTTATGATGTAAGATCTAGCTAGCAAGAAGCCTGAGTCATTAGGCCACATAGTTTTAATTAATATAAGCCTCTGTGTGTTTACTTGGGTCCAAGCGGCTGTAGGACTGGCGGGTGAGAGAGATTTGTCCTGACCACGGGCCAGGTGGGACATAGGAAAACGTCAGCTACACCTCACTACAGTCCAGCACCTCTTGGGTGTTTGAGCCACACCTGACCTGTGCTCCCATGGCCCTCCCTACTCTGACCATGGCTCCTTGCTCCCATTCAGGTCTCTGCACAAGCTTAGCTTATGTGTGAGGAGCCTCCGTCTCTGCTCACCTGAGGTAACCTCTTTTTACCTAGTCCTCCTCCTGTGCCTCAGTTCGCCTCACCTACCTGATACAATTACGTATTTTTTTTTTTTTCAGTTTTCCCTTGCTTGCAAGAGAACACGCCTCCACCCTTCATTGCTTACTGTTGTAGCCTCGGTGACAAACTCAGACAGCTCTTCCTCATTGACAGCAATCTTTTTCCAAGAGGCAGCACATTCTGCATTCAATCATTGATAGGAAGTCTGTTTCTTTTTCTTTCACAAGGGAAAATGATATTGCTTTATCAATTTAAAACACTTATAGTTTTCAAAAGATGTACTCGCATAAAACAAATGAGCATCTGGGGAGAATGCTTCATATATTATACCTTGTTACCACACAGCTGGCATCGTATTAGCAGGCAGCTTTGTGTGCTCTTAGCTCTCTCCTTGTGACTGCGGTCTTTGGCTACTTTGATTCATTCTCCAGTCTTCTCCAGTACTTCCTTAATTTTGCAGGGGTCACGGGGGACTCACATAGATGTTAGGGGAAAGTAAGAGCTAATTAGGAAAGGCTCTGTGGAAACGTGCATAGTGTGAGTCAGTGCTAGCAGAGGGTAGCCCACATGGAGCAGAGGATAGCTCACACAGCATGAGAGGTTAGTGGCCTCAGCGGCGATGTGATTCTCAGTGACCTTGTACAAAAATGTGCAAGTCTGGCGTCCCCGCAGCTGCTCAGAATAGCTGAAATTGTGCTCATGCCTCACTCTGTTGAAAGGGTCGAGTTGAAATATGGAGATAAAGACAGGAGTTTTCCTACATGAACATTAACTGGTAGCACTGTGTGTTGGAAGTTATTCTGATCAGTCAAAGTAAGGATTATACAGTAAAAAACCAAGAGGGGCTGGGGCAAAGGCTCAGCAGTTCTGAGCACTGGCTACTCTTCCAGAGGACCTGGGTTCAACGCCTAGTACCCACATGGCTGCTCACAACCGTCTGCAGCTCTGGCTCCAGGAGATCTGATGCCCTCTTCTGGCCTCCATGGGCACCAGGCACACATATGGTACACAGACATACATGCAGGCAAAACACTCCCTGCACGTGAAACTTAAAACATAATTTTTTTCAAAAGAAATTTCGCCAGATAACGTTCTCTGGAGCATCCTTTTATTTTAGAGGAGGTGCATACGTCCCTGTATGCTTGCTGTGTGAGCATTTTATACTGTAGAGATTCCATAAAAGAATGCCTACGTGCTTGCTAACTGTGTGCATATTTTTATTATGGAGATCCCATTAAAGATTTAGTGGGAGGTAAGTTTGTAAAAACATCACCTGGCACAGTGAATGAGAATTCCCATCAGACCTCTCTTTTCCCCGGAGGTGGCCTGTGTCTGTGTGTGAACGCGTGTACCTTTAACACACTCCTCGATGTTTGGAGAGAAAAATAATAAAACCATAGAAACTCATAAAATTAAGGTTACTAGCATAGAAAATACAGTTGTTATTTGTGAACAGTTTTTTTTGGGGGGGTCCTTTTTTGGGCATTGAACTTAGGCCTCACACACACTAGGTAAATCCTTTGCCACTAAGCTACACAACCCCAGCCCCAAATTCAATGTTTATAACCATTGACTGATCAAGATACAGATTTCATCTCCACAATGTCTAAGAATTCTGGCCAGTGTACTATAGTGAGTAGTGAGACGTGACAGCCTCGGCTCCCCACACAGCGGGTAGGAAGTACAGACCTTTCAAGTCCATGACCAGAAGGCGATTGCGTTTGTCAGACAAAGCCATCAGGAAATAAAGTGGTGAAGGCAGATGCTAACAGTGTACGCTCGCTCGCACAGGGAGCAGAGGCCGGCAAGGACAATGCTCCACTTTAATTTGTATTGAGGTGTTTTTAAGAGGAGATTAAAAGAGAGAGGCTCAGAGTCGTGGAAATGGAAAGGTCAGTCAGCCACAAGGAGAGTGCCGAGTGGGTCTGGGTGCAGCTCACCTGGTCTTACCAGCTGGGACATCAACAAGTTAGGCTGTCCAAACACACTGGGAGACGGGGACCCACCTGTCCTTAGCGGTGGGCTGAGACCAACATGAAGTTCTTCATGCAGCCTTGAGTTTTCTCGGCCTCAGACCGTGAGCTCTTAGAATATTGGTGTTGAATTCTACATAGGCCCAGGCTGAGGCCTAGTTCAGTGGAAGGCTCAGAGAAGCCTGGCTAGGGTTTGGTCAAGGTGGTCTCTGTCAGAGCCTACCCTGGGAAGTCCATGTAGTTCTGGGTCTCACTACCCTTCTCTCAACTTGGCATGATTTCCCCTGCCTCATAGACTTAAACGCACCCTTCCTCTAGGGCTCATGAAGCCTAGTGTCTTCTGAGCTCTACCTGCATTTCCAGCCTCGGGGTGCCCCATGAGTACCGGCCACATGTCTGCTTCCATTTCTGCTTTGTAGCTGTTTGCCCAGCTCTCCCTGCACAGGCCACGTCTCCTCAGAGTATCAAATCATCTGCTCAGCCAGATCTGGAGTGTCTATGTGTGTGCTCCAAACACTTGTCACAGTCAGGGGTCAATACTGAGTATCTCCCTTGATCACTCTTCACCTCATTTTGGGGTCTGTCCCTCAACCTGGAGCTCATCCATTCCGTTAGCACGGCTGGCCAATGACCTCCAGGGATCCACCCATCTCTACTACCCGGTGCTGAGGGTGCAGACATGTGCCCCTTGATTTTTACATGGGTCCTCATGCTGGCAAGCTAAATCAAACACCTCCTGAGCCATCTCACCAGCCCTGAGATCTCTTTGTGACTGCCTTACGTACCACTTCCTCAGAGACACTTTCTCTGACTTACCTTCCTAGCCTGGCGCTTCTCACCCACTTTGTTCCTTTCGTAGAAAAGGCTTCATCACCACTAGAAGTTGCTGGTATTTCATATATTTGTGTTTGTTGCTATTTACTCCTTTCCCCTCCTGCCCATACCGGAATATAATGCTGGATCTTATTTACAACTGAATGCCCGTCACCTAGCACAAGACTTAGCACATTATAGGGATTATGTAAATGGGTTTCTAACAAAGGCAGACCCTTCATTGAAACATTGGTGTTACAAAAAGCTTACAGATTTTATTGCCAAAATATAAAGCCATAAAGATGCTAAATTGGTTAGTAACGTGTACGGACTCTAAATCTGTCATCCATGATACAAATTTGAGGATGGGGAGACCCTGAGATAGGTCTCACTATGGAGTCCAGGACCACAATCTTTGGGCTCTGCCTCCAAAGTGCTGGTATGATAGGGCGTGACACCATGTGTGTCTTGTGTAACTAAACTTTTTTCGTTTTTTATTATGGCAGAATGTATGTGACTTCAAGGGACTGTTTTTTAACAGTTTTTAAGAACACAGTTCAGAAGTATAAAGTATGTTTGCTTTGCTGTCCTGAACGACCCTCCCCACCACCTGTCTCTACAACTTTCTCATCTTCCTGAGCTGAAATTCTGCACCCATTCAGCACTGACCACCACTACCCCCCCCCCCTTTGCCTATTCACAGCCACTGTTCTACTTCCTAAGGATTTGACTGCTTCCGGTGCTTGGTGTGAGAGAAATTGTAGAGATTTGTCCTTCTGTGGCAGAAATACTTCACTTAACATAGTGTTTTCAGGGGTCATCCATGTTGTATGTAGGATGTGTCAGAATTCGCTTCCTTTTGAAGGGTGGATAATCCTTTGCAGTGTGTGGATAGGTGATTGGTAGATAGATTGATAGGTAGGTAGGTAGGTAGGTAGGTAGGTAGGTAGGTAGGTAGGTAGATGACATTTATCCATTTCTAGATGGAAATCGGCCAGCGGTTTGGATAGAGAACACGCAGAAGAAGGAGAAGGTGGAAACTAGAGTTTGAGCTCTCTTGGTTCTGGGACAAGAGAAGACATGTGTCTCCTGCAGTGTCTCCAGCCAAAAAGCAAGGTCCGCTAGTAGCCACTCTGCCTCTCTGAGCTAGCAGGTGTTCACCCCAGCCTTTGACTCCTGAGTCTTATTGATAGGGACTTGATAAACCTACGCATCATGGCCATGGCAGAGCCCAAGCACTGTACCAGAGCCCGAAGCTCCACCAGGCTGTGGCCTGGGAGTCTGACGGGGGCTGCTGAGGGGCCGTGGGTGGCAGACGATAATTAGAATATCAGCAGATTCTAATGTGCAGCCACAAAGCCAACAGAAAAACATCAGATGGACACTTGTTTTTTTTCAGCCTCTCAGGTCCTGTAAATAATGCCTCTGTGAACATAGTGCTCGTATGTTTATTTCCATCCTTGTCGTCCATTCTTGTGGGTATGTATTCAGAAGCAGAACTGCCGGATCACCCTGCGATGGCCTCCTTTTTCAGTTTTTGGAGGAACCACTGCCCTGTTCTCCCCAACAGCTTCTTGCTGCCTCATGCTCCCCCCTTTGCAGACTGGCAGTTCTGCAAAGTTCCAGATCCTCCTTCGCCCAGCCAGCGTCCCTTATTCCTTATGGTCTGTGCCCACCACCCCAGATTTGTTTCCACTGGTGGCCATTTTTCCTAGTGGTAGACATTCGACGGCACCTTTTTGTGGTTGGTTTACACTAGAAATGTTCAAGATGTTTCTGCTGCTGTCTGGGGCCCCTTGTGTGTTTTTAGAGAAATGTCGTCTGAGTCATTTGCCCTTTTTTTTTTAAAAAAACAACAGGTTGTTTGTTATTTTTTTTTGTTGGACATTTGAATCATTGACATCATAGATATTGCACGTAAGAATGTTTAAAGATGCCTTCTATCTCGTTCTCAGAGGCGCGAAGTACCATCTGCTAGCTCATACCACCCTGACCTTGGAAAGTGTCGGGGACTGCTTCAAGACCCATAATCTGTCTATTAACGGCGATGGTGAGTGCTCTGTGTGTTATTTATTGTGTGTATCAGGTCTGTGCATGTGGTGACGCTGACTTCTAATTTTAGCATGCTCCCCTGGAGGGGATATTGACTTTAAAAATATACACATGGACGACTCTGGTTTTTTTTTTTTTTTTTCCCCAGCTTGTCTCTCTCTTCCTCAGAGGAGAAAAATAAAGGGTTTCTGTTGCTGTTGTTTTGCTAACCCTGACTTACAGTAGAAAGAACTGAAGTATTCCATGTCCTTATCTGTGGCTCAAAGTTGATGATAGTCCACTCTGCTAGCTGACAGTCGGATGCGTCTGGACTCAAAGTTAACGATCAGGACAAGCCACCCCTTCTGTTGGTAGAAAATAGAGGCTATGAAGGAAGCAGGGTGATGTTCATTTTTAACTCCTCTCTAAATAATAATGCTAATTTCATTTTTTTTTTTCTGAAGGGAATCTCTGGGCACGTGTCTAAGAACCACAGGCAGTAGGGATGGTCTGTGAGCACACTGCCAGCTTATACCTCCGATGAGAAACACAGAGCAGTGTTGGGCAAGGAGCTCAGTGGGAGGAACCGAGTTGCACACTCGTTCATTTTCTAGGGGGAAGGGTATGAAAGTGTGCATATGGCTACCACTTCCTTCATGCGAACTGCTGTAAAGATCAGAGGCCCCAGTGCTAATGGGATGGGTGATTTCATGGTGACTTTTAAAAGTTATAGTAAAATTTACTCAAAACAGAGGGAAGGTGATGGGCCGTAAAACACATAATTGAACCATTTTAAGGAGAACCTCTCCGCACCCATTCTCACTGATACCACATCCCCTAGGAACTCTGGGTGTGGATGTCCCAACTTGGGTTGCCTTTCTCTCCCTGCTGGTCTTTCATGACTCTGCTGTCTGTATGTCCTTCCCCAGACGCTGGGATTTGGACCGTGTGTGGACGGAGGTGTTCAGCCCTCTGAGTGGCAGGTATCTGCTCCTCCTCAGGGTGCACTGCTGCACTGCTTACACCAAGTTGTCTTAACGTGGCTGCTGGCTCTGCTTTCCTGTGTCCTGAGTCACTTCCCAAAAACTGTTTTCATAGGTCCACGTGGACTCGGTCTGAATGTGAGTTTTATGAACATGGAATCCCCGCAGTATTGTCTGCCCCTAATCTATTTCTTATCCTGACTTCTTTCCATCTTCTCTGTTTTAATGCTCATTCCTGAGAAGAGGCCCGTCAGCCTTTCTCACTAGCATGCTCATATTTGTTAGAAATAACAGTAGATATTTATTTACACAGTCGATGTGACAGGCGTCGTGAACAAATCGAGTTGTGCATTCCAGTTTTCGTGGCTACTCGATTTGCGTTGTCTGATTTGAGCCTTTGTTAACTGATGCACATAATTTTTAAATTTATTTTTACACACACACACACACACACACACACACACACACACACACACACACATTACAGGCCTGCCTCTTAAACAAGGGGTAATTACTTTTATCATTCAAATTTTCCTCTCTTGGTAAAATTACACATTATGTTGTAATATCTTAGAAATTACCCTTAAATTGTAATCACCAAAGTAAACAGTAAGAGCTTGTTTTCTCTTTTCCCCAGACAGTGTAAAAACTTTAGAACAGTTAGACTCCATTCCCTTAATCAGTGAATTCTTGCTGAAGAGTATAATTCTGTTTGTTTTTAAATTTCACAGGATACTCTGGGCTTTGACCATTGACCTCGTCTTACCCCATGTTCTAAGTGTCCATGGGGCTTACTTGACTTTCATATCTTGAATTTGGGATTACTTTCTTTCTTTCTTAAGACACAGTCCTTAGAGTTTCTTTTAGGAAGTTTTTTTTTTTGGGGGGGGGGGAGGTGGCGGCTGGGATTTTGACTTCACTTTTGAAAGCCATTTTTATGGGAAGTAGTTGGCACTTTCCTTTCCTGTTCATCCTGTCCTCGTGTGCCCCTTGGTTAGAAAGGAATGATGAAGTATTTTGACAAATGTTTTCGGCACAAGGATTGGAAGTGGCCTTGAGATATGGACAGAGTGGACTGTGGGAGTGAGGCTGCCCTGAGGTGTGATCAGAGAGGCAGCTGGCATGTGCCAGGGTACCCATAGGATACACACAAAGACTCTGCCTAAGGCAGGTGGTATTTTTAAGTGGAGAAATTGGTGCTCAGATGTTGAGTGTCCTGGAGGCCCTCTTTCTTGTGAGAGGCATAGAGAAGCTGTGATTGTTATTCCTCAGTAGTCTGGAGCTGTAGACGCCTAGAAAAAAAGTAGCAGGTGATGGCAGAGTAGGTGGAGCTGGGGACCAACATCTGCATCCAAGGATGATGTAGGAAGGGATTCTGCCTTCAGCACCCCCCCACCCCCCCGAGGGTACTGCAGGAAGGGATTCTGCATCCAGCATCCCCCCTCAAGGATGCTGCAGGAAAGTATTCTGCATCCAGTGTGCCCTCTCAAGGATGCTGCAGGAAGGGATTCTGCATCCAGCATCCCCCCCCCTCAAGGATGCTGCAGAAAAGCATTCTGCATCCAGCATCCCCTCTCAAGGATGCTGCAGGAAGGAAGAGTTTTTGCTCCCTTACATGAAATCTGAGCTCATTTTATGAGATGCACATTATGAGATGTGGTGTGTTAGGTTCAAATACATTATTGATTGCACAAACTTTATGGACTTGTCTTAGAATCCAATCATTTATAATTCTGTGTCTTGAGGAATTACATTCTAACTTAAAAAATAAGCAACTTACAGATATTTACAGCATAAGCCATTCATAAATTTGAAATTCCTGTATAAAAGAAATTTATGTGTTACTCAGACGCTTGGCTGTGTAGAGTTTTTATTTTGTTTACTGCTTATTTTAGAAAAGGTGACTCCCACTTACTGCTTTGTGTCTGTACTTTGAAAATCACTGTGTGTTTTGTGTAGATGTGTGTATCCTACCAGGTCGCCTTTGCTAAGTCCTTAATAAAAACAGATTGGATTAGTCCCAGAAGGTGTGTTGTGTGGTAGTCTATAATAGGCTGATGCGTGGGGGAAGTTGTTAAAGCATTTACGTTTTAGTTGACGCTCTTTATTTAGGCTGGTTTCCCGCCTTGACTGATAACTAAACTTTGGCTACCATCTATCTTAGTATATGCTCAGTGTCCCGGTCAGTTTCTGATACCATCTTGACAGACCTAGGAAGAGAGAGATAACCTCCCTGAAGAATCGCCTCCATCAGATTGGCCTGTGAGCATGTTTGTAGCCCATTTTCTTGATTGCTCCTTGACATATCAAGGTCTGGCCCACTGTGGGCGGCACCAACCCTAGGCAGGTGGGGCGGGGCTCTATAAGAAACCTAGCTGAGCAAAAGCCAGAGAGCAAGCTGAGAAGCAGCCTCCCTCCAGGTCCCGGCCTTGTGTTCCCCTCCCCTGGCCTCCCTCAATGATGGACTGTCACCTGGAAGTGTACACTGAAATGAGCCTTTCCTCTCTGAATTGCTTTTGGTCACGGTGTTTATCACAGCAGCAGAAAGCAAACCAGGACACTAAGTAACTGTACGTTTACCCAAACCAGTATTTTTTTCAGTGTTCCTAAGGCTCTGAGTAAATCATAATTGGAGCCAACAGCCAGCTATCAGGATGCAGTGAACATTCTAAAATCCTTTTCCAGGTGGGACAGCCTGAGTGAGGTGAGGGCATGTACCGGATGTTTGTTTACACCCGATGCACAGAATAAATTGTCCAGCGCTTTCCTTCCATATGGGGAGGAGGAATAGATGCCTACTGCTGCACTGCATCCTACGTCGAAGGAATGCCATGGTGTGCTCCCTTTTCTTCTTTTTTGAAAGAACTTTAAAAAATAATCTCAAACTTAGAAGAAACTTTCAAGTTCATGGCCAAGATCTTCCCCCAACACAAACACATGACTCCAAGTTGCTTCCAGCATGCTTCACAAACCCCAAGAATCTTAACATGTATTGAGTACTGTTGAGCCATTTGGCTGCCTACCACCACCACCACCACCACCACCACCCCTGCGCCGCCCCCAGCACCTGTCTCAGCAAGTGAGGCCCTTCCTAATGTGCAGACTCCATGCTTCTTGCCCTGCTCCGGTGACGTTCTGTTAAAAGGATGCAGCGCCTCGGCACCAGTTCCTAAGTCTCCCTCCCGACTCTCACAGCCTTGGCATTTTTAGAGCGATCCGCTGGTTATTAAGTAGGCGGCCCTTGTTTGTGTTTGCAGGATGTTGGCTCCTTCTGTGACTTGAGTATCTCCTCCTGGCCTTGCTTTCTGCCTGTAGGAGGCGGGTGCCTTTCCTGTCAATCAGAGCATCGAATGCACCAGAGTCCTTGTTCCCTTTGAAGTTGCATTTGTTGCAGATGTAGCCACAGGGAGCCACCCAAGAGGCTTCGTGTTATTTTAAGGCCTTTCTTGGAGTACTTTCTTGGCCCCTGGAATACCGAAACATTCCAGCCCATCATGCACTTTCCAACCTGCTCCGTCCGTGATGGGGAACCTTGGTTTCTGCTCCCTGTCACTTAGTGTTCCCAAACTGTCTGTCACTACTTCATGGTGTCTTCTCACTGCTCTCAGGGGCTGGACCGCCCATGGAACGTGCTCACTCTCTTTATTCGGCTTGGTTGTGACTCCTAACATCTGGCCCCCTCCGTGGCCTCACCTTAGGCATATGCACCCTTCTCGTTCTGCTTCTTCTCGGCTAGACAGACCCATCTGAGCTCTGCCTTGGTGTGGACGCCCATTGGCCAGCTCTGATGCCTTATGCTGGCCGTCCTCCTCTCCCTCCTCCTCCTCTCCCTCCTCCTCCTCTCCCTCCTTCTTTCCCCACTCCTCCAGTCCCTCTTCACCCTGCTTGATACCGTCACCCCGGGCAGACCTCACGGTCCCCTCCCTGCTCTCGCCCGCAGGCTCACACTAGAGACGACTTCTCATGGCTTCTGATTACTTGTTCAGTAGGGGAAGAGAAAGAAGTAGGGTTGAAGTGTTTACATGTCTTAACTTGGGTGAAATAATGTTCCATTTGGAGGCATAACCTTGCTAATTTTAATGAAAATTAGAGTAAGAAGGAAAGTTCGGTGAACACAAATCACTTTATTAGACTATCGTCTAAAAAAAAATCCCCTGAACAATTACTTTTGAATCAAAAGACTAAGGGCCACTCTTCTTCAGTTGACCCCACCGTGGGTCTGGGCCCGCCCTGACTTCTCCACACGCTCATATATCCTTTAGTGTGCCGTCAGAATTCAGGTAGATGAGCCTATATGTAAAAATTAACTTTGAAAGAATGTTATTGTAGAAAGGGGGAAAAAACATAAAAAGAACAACCTTAAATGTATATTTATACCTGGTTTTTCCCCTCCCTCTCTTCTTTACACAGAGGAGTGTTCCTTTTGGCTCCCGCTGTACGGCAACGTGTGCTGCCGGTTAGTGGCCCAGCCAGCTTGTATGGCTGAAGATGCGTTTGCAGGATTCCTTAATGAGCAGGTAGAGGACTTCATAGATCTGTGGAGGGCCAATCGGACTCCTAGGACACAGGCATTCACTCCAGTGGCCTTGCTGGAAGTGTTAGCTTCTTTAATATTACTGGACATGAACTGTGGAAGGTGTGGGGTGTGGAGAGCGGCCACAGGGGACGGCCTGCTGCAGTCTGGCCGACTCTGGGGCTGATTCTCCAGTCCCCTCTGGTTCCCCATCCCACGGGCACAGGCACAGGACCGTGGCAACGGTTGTCTTGTGGAAACTGACTCCGGCTGCCCAGCACCGTTCACATTAAGGCCTTCTGGCAGACAGAGTTTGGCACAGTTTGGGCCTCAGGGCTTCCAAAGCTGCCTCTGTGCCACCTACTCCTGATTTATTTATAGCCATAGTTATTTATATTCAGTAAATAATTAATTGTGGGCTTCAATGAATCAATAGCTTTTTTTCTAAAAGACTCCATTAGGAGGAAAGAAAAATTTGCATTCTTGCTAGGTAGTCAACATTTTCTAGTGTTCTGAAAGAGGTGAAGGGAAATTATTTTCAGTGTAGAGAGAGTTATTTTTATAATTTCCCCGAGTCCTTTGATGAATTGCAATGTAATTCTAAGCACTAGATTTTAATAGACCAGCTTTCCCAAATCTGTGTTGATTTATGATTTTGTGTGTGTAAAATTGTGTGGTAATAATTACCTTCATTTTGCTTAATGCTTCTGAGAATTCCAGACTTCCCTGCCCTTGGATTTGGGGGTACTCTGACTTACTGTGCAGCCAATGAATGGCTAATTCTGTCGCATTTGAGAAGTTCTAAGCCTCAACTGCTTGTGTAAATACCGAGCTGGGTTTAGAGTTAAGGTGGTAGTGATTTAGATGGATGGTTTCTTGACTTTTTTTTTTTTTCTCCAGCAAACAGTCAACGGTCTGGTTGGCTGGAGGAGGCTGTACTGTGCTCTGAGGGGGAGCAAACTCCACTGTTTTTATGGACCAGAAGAAATTGAAGCTAACGTGGAACCAACTCTGGTGGTTTCCATTGACAAGGTGAGTGGCCTGATCTTCTGCGGTAAGCACCACACCATTGAGCCATAGCTCCAGACGACTGAGATGCTGAGTTACCAAGGGCACGTCGGTTCATGACGTTTATGTTCGTGTATGTTCTTGACACCCTTGAAGTCATAGAGAATAGGAGGAAAGGATCGTGGGCATAGGTTATTAACTGAATGTTCCGTCTTTGCGTGGTAGGGGTTATTGATGAGACGGAACACTGTCTAGTCCCTAAGAACATATAATGATGGAAGTGCATGCTAGCCAGAGGCGTGCTAGCAGGAAGTGTGTGCTAGCAGACCGCTAGCAGAGTTATGACCCCACATTGATAAGATATTTGTGGGAGCTGGAGACTTGGCTCATTGGTTGGGATGGCTTTCTGCCCTTGCAGGGCTGGCTACCTCCTTTTGCGGATGTACTCTTTCTGTTTGACAGGCAAAGAAGTGGACATCACCCTTGTGTTGAATTTGCCGAACTAGTAAGGAATATTAGGCGACTTACTCTTTTCTGAGAAGGTAGAAAAAAAAAAAAGAAATCCATGAGCTGGGTTTATTTATTTATCTTATTTCTTGGTAGACAACACTGCTCAATAGGTTTGAAAGGCAGAACTAGACTTTTCCCGTCCCCATAGCCATTCTGAGTGGGATTTCAAAGTGACATGTAGCTCGGGACAGAAGGAATCCAAGCTGGAAGCAGCAGGCAAAAGTGCAAGCCTGTGCCCGGTCTTTCCCATCTGAATTCAGGAGGGCTTTGTGCGGAAACGCAGGTCACCACAGTCAGTGCGTCTACACTTCCTGTCTGAGGGTGAAGATGTCATTCGGGAAGAGCGGCAGCAGGCTCTGCCTCCTGACAGAGCGCCCCTCTTCCCAGCTGATGGGTCAGATAGCCCAGGTGGCTGACGATGCCGTCGTCCACCAGCAACAAGTGACCCGGGTGCCAGGAATCTTCACGCCTGGCAAGGCCCCTGCTTCTGCACAGCTCACCATTGTGCGTTCTCGGGGACATTATTTACCCAAGAATTTATGTAGGTTTGCCCTTAGACCTGGAGGAGACACAGGTGACATTTGACGACCTCTACATGCTGGAAAGCGCTTTATTAACCAAAGCTTTACCCGTTGCCCCTAGGGTGGGAAAGAGGTTTAAGTCTTTGAGGTCAGCAGTCTGTTTTAAGTCCTAGACATCAGCCATTTCAGTACGTTCCCGCTGGAACGTCAGTCTCAGAAGTGTTCTCAGGGGGCGCTTCCCTCTGCAGCTCTTCCCTTCCCTCCCTTGAGTCCTCCCATTCACCTCAAAACTTCCCACTCAGAGTCAGGGTCTCTGGTAGTCAGACCCGTCCTGCTGTCCCAGGCACATTGCCACTCCCTAAAACATGATAGTTATGTAATGGTTTATGCAGTTTTTCTCAATTCAGAAAGTGATTCAGATGCACAGAGAAGTTGGAAGAAACATTAGCGTGACCAGCCTCGAGCCCAACGCATAGATTTGACAGAACCATGGCCTTTGTGCTGTCTCTTCACTGGCGTCGTACCTTGGCTGACACAAGGCTGACACTCCTCCCCCTGCAGAACAGGCAACTTCTAAGACTCCTCTTTCAAGCCTGTGTAACCATGCTGGTGTTGTAGCTAGCTGGGCAATGTGGCGGTGTGGTCCAACATATAGTCCATCTTTAAATTTCCCCGTTGTTGTCTACAATGACTGCTGAGCTCGTGTTTTCAATGCAGGACTGTATCTCGATTGGCTTTCTTTCCCAGACAAGGAGCAACTGTCTCACTGGTACCATGCTGGCCCAGGGACTGTGTTGTGGTTTATATGGACGGTTTTCTCCAGCCCCTGCCTCATTCTCTCTCATTATGTGATAAACTCATACATTTTTGTATCTGTCTATTTACTTGGCTTTAAAAGACATAGTAGATTTCTTTTGATTACCTTTTCTCATGATGTTCAAAAAACAGTTTTGTTTAAGGCCGCTCTAAAGGTGACGTGAGCAGCTAAGTTTGGTCGCCGCTGCGGAACGTCCATTCCAGTTCTCCGCTTGGCTTGCAGGGTCTGCTCTCTGACTGTAATTCTTGTCCTTCTAAATAGCATTTCCTGTAAGGCCAAGTCGGTTCATTAATTTTCATAGGGAGCCATCTGTGGAAGCAGTCACATTAAGGGAAGAAAAGCCTAAAAGCTATTCCCCACCCCCTTTCAATCCAAATTTGAAAGGGTGATTTACTTCAAAGTGATTGCTTCGACTTCAGAAACTTCGCTCTGAATGTTGTGGAGCAAGACACTCAATGACGGGTACACAGCAACAGTCCCCTGTACACTGTGGAAAGTGCTTGATTAGCTGAGGCTTTATCCGTGGTTGGTGGGGTGGGAAAGAAACAGGAGCCTTTGAGATCAGCAGTCTGTTTTGATTTAAATACTATACATCTGTCATTTCAATAATGTATCTATGCTGAACCAATCAATAACTCTACTTGGTGTGATAGGTTATATTGAATTGTCTTGAAGATGCTTTTAACTATTGTGTTTATCAAGAGCTTTAGAGAGCCCAGTTACCACAGATTGCATGGCATGTTTTCCTGTTTGTGCTAGTCATTTTAATATCTGAACCCTTTCAGCTACTTATGTGTCCTTTATTGAATCTAACCAAAAACAACTGTTTATTTAGTAGCCTTTACCTTAAGGTGTTTATATCTGACACTATTGACAAAAATTGAAAGTAACTATTTCAGACTGGTATTGGCCATGCCTGATGCTTGGCTTAATCGATGACTGTGCTTCACCCAGTTTAGATGCCCCATTTATGCCTGCGGATGTGTACTTGCCCCATCACCAGACCTCTGTGGATGCCAGTGTTGGGTTTAAACACCACTGTCCTCATCCCCAATCAACCTGGCTTGAGACCCTGGCATTTTTCAGACCTCACTTGTCTTTATGACGTATTGTGAGGAAGGAATGAAATGTTGCCTGTGGCACTAAGAGAATTTTTACAACATAATTTAGTTTTAAATTTTTCAAGACAGTCAATACAGACTCGTGTAATTGAGCCCCTTTGAACTATTCTGTTTAGTCAGCCTTTCCAGAACTCAAAGCAGCGGCCCATTGAAGTCCTGAATGTGCATCTATGGTGCACATACTTTAATTTTTAATTTTCCAAACTCTGCAGAATGATACACATCCATTTGCTGAATTTCATTTCTTTGAGTACCCTTTGGGTTACTTCTTGCCAGTAGCGGAGTTTGATTATACAAAGAACAAGTAGGACATTTCCTTATAATTTCCTTGGCTTGTTGCCAAGTGATAAAAAAAAATCTTTCTTCAAACCTTTGCTGTTATCATGGTGTTTCTTATGAAATTTGGGGGCTTCTAGCACATTTCCTACCAATAGCTGATCAATTTCATCATTAGCTTGTGCTAGATAGGGCCTGGTAGACCCATATGGAACCTGATATGTGTTGTATACAAGGGATGATTTCTATTTTTAATTGCAATTGAATAAATAACAAAGTTAATTCTGAATCATCTGGAATAAGTTCAGTGGTTTCAGTATGTAAAACAACTCTTTCTGCATATTGAGTCAGTAACTATATTAAGAGGTTCTGAAAAAATCTAATAATACCATGAGAATAGCATATAATTCTGATTTTTGAAGAGAATCATGAGGGCTTTGAGCCACTTTACTTACTTTTCCTGACTTATAACTTGCCTTTCCTGATTTATTTGCATCAGTATAGAATATAGGGGTTCTAGAAATATGTGTTCCTTGTACAATGTGGGGAGGAATCCAATTAGTCCTTTTTATAAACTGAAGTCACTTGCTTTTGGGATATTTGTTGCTAATCTCTCCAAAGAAATTACTTCAAACTCTGCCAATGTTCATTTTATACCCATAATGAAGCAATTTCAGGATTAGTAAAAGGTACTACAATTTTTGTTGGGTCCATTTCTGATAATTGACAAAGTCTCAATTTTTCTTTCAGAATTAATTCGGAAACCTTTTCTACATAGGTCTTTAATTTTTCAATCGGTTTGTGTGGTAAAAATATCCATTCTAAGATATTATCTTCTCTGCATAAGAATTCCTGAAGGAGAATATGTAGAAGGTAGTATGACCAGGATACAATCCAGTTCTGGATCCAAGTGACATGTGCTCCTGTAATTTCTCTTCTACCAAAGCCAATTCTCTTTCAGCCTCAGCTGATAATTTTCTTGAACTATTTAAGTCCTTGTCACCTTGTAAGGTTTGAAATAAATTATTTAGTTCTTGAGTTGTCAACCCAACTGTGATCTGTAGCCAGTTAATATCTCCCAGCAGTTTTTGAAAATCACTAAGAGTTCATGATTCATCTCTCCCAAATTGTGCTTTCTGTTGTTGGATTTTTTTTATACATCTATTTTATATCCTAGGTAATTAATATAATCTCCTCTTTGTATTTTTTCAGGAGCAATTTGTAATCCCCAACAAGGCAAAAATTTCTTTACCTCTTCAAACATTTTTTTCTAAGATATCTGAGTCTGAGTCAGCTTGTAAGATATCATCCATATAATGATAAATTATAGCTTGAGGAAACTGTTTACGAATTATTTCCAAAGGTTGTTGTACAAAATATTAACACACAGTAGGTCTGTTTAACATCCCTTGTAGAAGAATTTTCTACTGATATCTTTTAATAGGCTGGAAATTATTATAAGTAGGTACTGTGAAGGCAAATTTTTCTCTATCCTGTTCTTGTCAAGGTATAGTTTAAAAGGCAGTCTGTTAAATCAATCACTATAATATACCATCCTTTAGGTAATAAAGAAGGCAAGAGAATTCCAGGCTATAGGGAGCCCATTGGCTGGATCACCTTATTTATGGTTCTAATCTATTAGCATTCCCAATTTTCCAGATTTCTTTTTAATGACAAATATAGGAGAATTCCAAGGACTGGTCGATTCTTCAATATGTTGATCATTTAGCTGCTCCTGCACCAGCTGTTTAATGCCTGTAATTTTTCTGATGGCAAAGGCCATTGTTCCACCCAGACAGGTTTGTCAGTTAACCACTTTAAAAGTAGGACTGTTGTTGCCTTTGAAAGATGAGCAGCTGTTGTGCCTTGTCCTTATACAACTTAAAAATTCAGTAACTGTTCTTTATAATACCTTCTAATATCTTTCTCAGAAGCATACCTTAGTTTCTGGTTTGTTTCTAAGATTGGAGGAGTGTTAATCTGTGTTTTCCATTGCTGCAACAAATCACATCTCTATAAATTCATTGCTATGTTAACCACATACGGTTTTAATTTTCCTGTCTGTCCTTCTGGCCCTAAACACTCACCCCATTTTGCACTTTGTTTTACCTGAGGTAAAGTTCCATTCCCTAGGAGCGGAATATTTACCTCCTGAAGAGGCCAATCTGGATGCCACCATTTTGCTGAAATTAATGTTACATCCATGCCTGTGTCTAGTAAACCTTCAATCACAGTGCCATTCATTTGTATTTTTAGCTTTGGTCTTTGATCATTTGTATGCCAAAAATACTTGTTTTATGGTCTCTCCTGAAAAAAAGAAAAATTTAATCTACTAAAGCTGTTCTATCATCTAGAGCAGTATGATTTTTCACAACAGGCATTAAGTCTTTTAATAGCTCTGTGGAGGAGTTTCCCCAATGCTGACAGGGAATGATTAGCCCAAATTTGATATGGAAGCCTGAGAGAGGTCCCCTAAGATGTTTCATGATACCAAAGGGTTCCCTTGCCTGTTCCATGTTAATCTGCCTTCATTAGTCCAGTGCTGGCCTTTATCACACATTCTGTTTGGATTATCTCTAGAAAAAGCATTGTTCCTAGGAACACCTTGCTTACAATCCCTTTTCAGATGACCTGGTTTATCACAATTAAAACATCTAACCTTTTGATTTTTTTCTTAAAATTTTTAGAAAAAAATTCTTCTCCCATCCAAGTTTCATCATAAATATGAGATCTAATGTTGTCTGCATTTAGAATCCATTTATCTATTGGTGCTGATCTTGCCTTTAAAGCCTAACCACCCTTTACATTTCGAATTAGCATTTTTCAAAAGCCAAAGATTCAGTTAGTATTTGTCTAACTTCTGGATCTGATATCGTTTTAGTTACAGCTGAAGTCAATCTTTATTTAAAAAAAAAAATCAATGAAAGCTTCTTTTGGGTCTTGTATAATTTTAGTAAATGACTCATTCCTGTTTCCTGGTTCTTCAACCCTGTCCCAAGCATTCAGAGCTGCTATATGGCACCTTATTTATGCTTCTTCCCTGATCTCATGCTTGTTTTGTTTTGTTTTGTTTTGTTTTGTTTTTGGAGACAGGGTTGATGGTTGGTTGGTTGGTTGGTTGGTTGGTTGGTTGGTTGGTTTGTGGTTATGGCTTTAAAATATTCCTTTAATAGACAGTATTTTAACATTTTGTTGTTGTATAAATGATTACTTAACTGAGATTGTAATGGGTCTTTCTTTGGACTGAATTAAGTATGAAAGCTTGGCTTTAGCTTAGGCTTGTTCCCAACTAGCTCTTAAAACTTTAACTAACCATTTATATTAATCTACATTTTGCCACGTGGCTTATTACCTCTCCTCAGTCCCGTATGTCCTACTTCCTCAGTGTCTGGCTGGCTAATCCTCCACCTCAGATTCTTCCCAGAGTTCCTATCTCTGCCCCTAAGTCCTGCCTATCCTCTCCTGCCTAGTTATTGGCTGTTCAGCTCTTTATTAAACCAATCAGAAGGTGCCATAGGCAGGTGAAGAAGGACTGAGACACATCTTGACACAGTTTGATCAAATATCCTGCAATGCACGAGATAATTCACACAGTTTATTACTTAGAGATGGGAATATACAAAGACCTTGTCACTTTAAAATCACTGTGTTGACCCTATGTCCCACTGCAATCTAGTGACCATCTGCGCTCCCTGATTTCCCAGTGACCACCAGGCAGACCCATCCCAAGATGGCTGCTAGTCCTTGTGTTTTGTAATATTCTAAAAGTTCAAAGACACACGGATGTTTTCTGCAGCATACATATTCCCAGGGGATTCTAGAAGAATTCAGTCCTCTAGAAATGAATTCCCTGTATGGTGCAGATGGTGTTCAGCTGCCAGGCTTCACCCATTCTTCAGGGAATCAAGTTTTCTTCCAACCCCATTACTTCTCTGATCTCACGTCATGGTCACTGCAAGTGTGTGCAAGTGTTTTTTGGGTTTGTTGTTGTTGTTGTTTTTCTCCCCACTCCGAATTGGTGTTTGTAGCTATAGGCCAGTACAAACATTCTGTACACATTGCAGCAGGCTTCACTGCCTCTCTCTAGACAGGACTGTATTCACAGGAGCCATCAGGAGCTGTTGGGTACTTAAGTGAGACAGCTAGAATTGAGTTGTGTTCTTAAACATAAACTACAAACTGAATTTTGAAGAATGAAAATGAAAAAATAATAGAAAGTATCTATTTTTATATATCAAATATGCCATTAAAATTAACTTCGCCCACTTTTACTCTTTAAATGTGTTTGTAAAAAATTTCTAAATTGCCCCTGGCTCCCATCATGTTTCTACTGGACAGTGCTGCCCTCAGATGATGGAAAAGGAATCTTTTGTCCCAGACTGCCTTCCCCCAGTATTCTGCACTCTAAGCCACATAGGGTTGCTGTTACTACTTGCCTGTGTGGGACTTGGGGACAGTCCCCCAAACCTTCTACACCGTGAATCTCATGGCAAGGCCCTACCCGATACCACTCAGAAAAAGACTGTGATTTCCAGCAGGAACGAGACCATTGCCCTTGTGGTAGAATGTTGTATTCAGCATTGAAGGAATAACTTGAACATGGGAATGTCCATAAACCTCATGGATCTCGAGCTGTAAGCATTACCAGTGAATGCCATGTGTGAAGTGAAGAAAACCTGTTGTTATTTATACAAATTGCTCCATTTTTCTACTTTGACTGATAACACTGTAATATGTATGACTATGAGAATAGAGAAGAAACAGACGTGACTGTTGGAAATGTAATTGATACTTTAATCCACATTAAAGCCATGGCACATAAAAATGGCTTTATAGCAATTTTAAGATATATATAAAAGGCAGGAATCTGAGATCCTAATGGAAGTTATATTCTAAAAACATAGAACATATCATATACATGTATGTGTACAGTATACCCAAAGAGAAAAAGGTCTCTTGAAGACATTCTAGATTTGAGATTGAATACTGAAAATTCTTCATGACATATTTTAAATTCCAAATTAGCAGCCGTAATATTATACACTTTGCGTAAATGTGGTAGCTAAGCAATAAAACATTTGGCCATTTCAGAAATAGTCTCTTATGAACCACCAATTTTATCTTAATTTTTAGGAAACCAGAATTCAGGCCATGGAAAAGGATTCAAAGAAAATACATCATTTCTCTGTCGTCAACACTGTTGCTGGGCAAGCAGTGACTCACATCTTTGCGGTTGACAGCCTAGAGGACCTTCAAGAGTGGATGGGTGCCTTCCGGCAGCATTTCTTGGATCTTAGTAAGTAGATATTTGTGTTTTCTAGTCGTGTATTCACAAGGCTTGGGAAGCTGGACACACAGAGGTCCAAAGATTAAAATAAAGAATTTGTACCGGGGATGTTTTTTCCCCTGGAAACCTTGGTTATGTATCACAAATCTTTTCCAGAGAACGATCATCCATCCTGAGATCATAGTGTTCAAAAGAGTCTCATTTTTGGTCACCTTCTGCTAAGTGCATATCTGTTGTGATGACATCTTGTGCTTCATCCAGAGATGAGTTTTAGCCCCATGAATGTCCTTTTCCATCTCAGTAGCACAGTCCAGCGCTGTGCATAAAATACGCAAGAGTCTCGGGTTTCACTCTCCATTCATTGGAGCCTTGCTTACAGGTAGATTCTTGGCCTTAGTGATAAACGGAGCAGCCTATGTGTGATCTGCGATTTTAATTTTGAAAATGGAGACTGTTGACGACGGCTACTCTGATCCATTTAAGCCTCCTGTTAGAGTCAGCCAGGATTTCCTGTCTACAGAATGCTACAGATTTGTGCCATGGAGTTGTTTGCAAGCAATGGGGTGATTTCTGGACCACTGTAAAGAGGCGGCACCTGCTGTCACCTGGCGGTACCCAGGCCTGCTCTGATGTGCAGTTCAGCAGGGGTCGGGGTGGAGGTTGGGAAAAGGAGGCAAGGACAGGCAGTGAGTGTGAACATGGCTCGGGGTTCCACGGCCCTGAACAGTGAGTAGTGTGGTGGAGGCAGCAAGTCTAACAACCTCAGTTCCGTTCCTAGGATCCCTGTGGTGGATGCAGAGACCAACTCCTACAGATTGTCCTCTGACCCTCACAGGCGCCACAGCACATATGTGCTTACGTGCACATGTTTGTGGGCACGCGTGCATGCATACACACACACACACATACACACACACACACACTAAATATGTGTAATAAGGTAACACAGCATTGTGGGAAACACCTCCTATCTAGAGCAGATTATGTGAACACAGTATATCCTTCCTGATATTTACCTTGTGTTGACAAATCGGCTATCGTGTATTTCTATATATCCAGACTTAGTCAGTGCAGAATGCTTCCGGCATAAAATCACCTCTGACACCAGGAGCATGTGGGACGGGACAGGGTTAAGGTCCCATCTGCAGCATGGTTAGCATTCCATTTCTAGTGCAGCCATGAACTACTTCATCTCCAGGTCCCCGGGCGGAAGTCACCACTTCACATTGTGGTACGCCTAAGAGCGTGAAAGACAAATGCTGGCCCCTTTTAAATGAGTCATAATTTTTCATCATATATGATGTTTCCTCACTGCCACAGAGGTGGAAAAAAAAGGCTTTTGCATATTTATTGAAAAAGGAAGGGGGTGTGTAAGAGGTCAGCTCTAGCTTCTGGCTTCAGGTCCCGGGGAGGAACCTTTGCAGCTGTGTGTCCTGCGGGGCCCGTTTCCTGTTGGTTTGCTGTGTGGCAATCAGTATCCTCATAAAACACCCCGATGTGTTTTTGATGTGTCTTAACTAGTTACGGTAATGGATTCAAAATGTAGGCGTTTATCACCATGTGCCGTGACAACAAAATGAATATGTAATTAAGTGAACATGAAGTGTCTTTGAAATTTTCAGCCATGGAAAGCTACCACGTTGGACAGATGGAATATACACATTGAAATTATTCAAAAAAAAAAAAAAAAAAAAAGGAAAAAGAAATAAGTCAACCTGAGAAGGCATCTGGTGTGTGTCCCTCCCTTTCTAGTGATGTGAGATAGAGGGTTGTGAACCCCGCGACTTCTATGATGTCACTGGATGGTCACGTGCTATGCAGGAATGCAAGTCAGCAAATACCAATCTTTTTTTTTTTTAATCCACAGAAAAGTCTGAAAACCTTAAGGCTTAAATAGTGAAACAATGAAAATAAACATTGTTGATGCCCACACTTTGAAATTTTAATTTAATAGTTGCGCTATTAAATAATTCTTACTTCTTAATTAAAATTTTCAAGTTAAAGATTTATGAGGACTTGAATTCTGTATTTCTTCTTCCATCCGATGACAGCTGGATTTCAGTGGGGTTTTATCTCCCACGTCTTGAATACTGGATGTTTTCATCTAAAGTGTAGAACAGAAGCCGTGCACACTTGCACAGTGAATTCCAAGGTTAATATGATTGCCAGTGGGTTTGTGTGGTAGTGTCCTGGCTGATAGCCTGGAGATCTTAGTGTCTACCCAGAACTGTGGGTTTTTTGGTTTGTTTGTTTTGTTTTGTTTTTTAAATGAATCTATCATGAAGAGTCAGCTTTGGAAACTGTAGATTCTACCAGGTTTTTATGCATGCTTCTGGAAAGCTAGGGTTTATTGATACATTTTCAACACACACACACACACACACACTCACTCACTGTTGTTATTGGCGGAAAATGAAATACATAGCTTCACATTTATATTTCAAACTAGCCTGCTCCTTTCTTTCTCTTGTAGGCCAATGGAAGCATTGTTGTGAAGAACTTATGAAAATTGAGATTATGTCGCCACGGAAACCACCTTTGTTTCTAACAAGGGAGGCGACCTCCGTGTACTACGATATGAGTAAGTGGAGCTTGCCTCCTCCGAGCCGCAGGGTGATAAAACCAGCATTGTCCACACCCCAGCCGCTCATTCTATTGACATTAAAATGCTAAAATTTTCAGGGCACAATCAAATTGAATAAAAAAAAAAAAAAGGACTGTGATTATAGACTGAGGAGCTCATGTTTAATAGATGAATTAATACGAAATTAATGAATGCGTATTTTTCATAGTTCAAATGCTCACGATCAAACAGAAAACGCCAGGCTGAAAAGAAGAAAGTACTGAGCTTATGAGATTCAGAAAATGTAAAAGTAAAGAGTCTAAGACGTGATCATGTTCAGTCATTGTTTACTGGCTTTGTTTTTGTTTTTTGTTTTTTGTTTATTTGTTTTTGTATTACAGACAGGGAAATATTAATGAATGGAAGCATTCGTGTCTGGTCAAAAATAACTAGTTAGGTCTCATATTTAAGAAATTTGTCTTTCTTAAATTTTTTTTATTTCACTTTCCTACACTTTGAATGGTGTTTAATCTGTGGGGTGGCCTCCAGGATGATACTCACAAGCTCATCTGGAGAGCAGTGTCCATCTATTCCACTCCTAATGTACTTGCAAGGATGTGTGTGGTTGTGTGTGTGGTTGTGTGTGTGTGTGTGTGTGTGTTTACAATCATAGATTCCAAGAGATGGCTTTAAAATGTCACAAATTCGATCAGCAGACATTTATCTCAGTTTCCTTATTTTTTCCCCAAGGAAAATTTTACCCAGCATCCTTATCACCAGAAAGTGAGGGCTTCGGACTCCTGCCCTGGGGCTTTGGTTTTGGAGGTTTTGTCCTTCACCCTTAGCAGAGACTTCAGGGGTCTGTAGGAAAAACTCTTGACTCATGACCTCCATCCCTGTTCATATAGCAAACTTCCTGGTAGGCAAAGTAAAGGCTTACATGTAAGAAAAGTTACCGTACGATAAATATTTATTAAGAGTTCAAGAAGCGCTCATGTGTGTTCTGTATGTGTGAGCGTATGTATTTTTCATATGCAGTGTATATTGTATATATGATATTTATTGTATATCTACAGTACAGTACATGATAGCCTTGTTTTAGGACCTTTGTGATAGGATTATTTTTACAAGTAAGTGTTTTTCTTACTTATCACGCTCCCAAGTTTTTGATGGTTGTGATAGGTAGCATATTGACTTGGAAAATAATAGCTTATTTGGATAAAGTACATATGACTGTTGGGTTTTATTGCAGGCATCGATTCACCTGTGAAACTCGAAAGTTTAACCGACCTAATACAAAAGAAAATTGGAGAGACGAATGGGCAGTTCCTCATTGGTCAGGAGGAAGAATCCGCGCCACCCCCGTGGGCCGCAGTCTTCGATGGCAATCATGAAATGGTCATCCAGAAGAAAGTGTTGTCCCCCGAGGGCAAACCGACCCCTGACGGGAAGAGGAAAAAGAGGCGAGCGCCACTTCCTCCTACAGACCAGCCTCCCTTCAGCATGAAGACGCAGGGTGGCACCGATCAATCCAAGGACAGCGGGGCCCAGGCCAGCGCCTCTGGAGCCTCGCCTTCAGACCCCAGACCGCCTTCAGACCCCAGACCGCCTCCAGACCCCAGACCGCCTCCAGACCCCAGACCGCCATCACCAACGCGTCTCTCCCAGAAACCGGTGGCCGCCCCTCGCAAACTTCTCCCTGCCAGGAAAAACAGTTCAGCTGGTGATGAGCACACGGACACAAAAACCAGTTTTGAAGGCAAGCCGGTGCCTGCTCCAAGGCAGAAATCCCTCAGAGGCATTCTGGACCCTCGATCATGGCTGCAAGCCCAAGTATAGGCAGCCTGTGCTGTCTAGATCCCAGCTGTGAAGAGCAGGTCAGAGGTATTGTGTGTGTAATGTTACATAATTGTATAGGTAAAGACCATGGTGATTTCCATGAACCATTAATAAGCTATTAGATACAGAAAAGCACCTTTTATGAGAGAATTGAATTTCTCTTTTACTTCTCATTTCCAGAATATAAATGATTTTTTTTTCTTTCCCCACAGAGCAAAAGAGCAGTTTCTAGACAGTATCCTAATTGTTGGAAGGGTTAATTTATTCCTAACATAGTAGCAGGCCATGAATAAGCAGTAGGCAGAAGAAAGCCTTGATGTTTCTTTTGGAGAGAGATTGTCTAGTAATGTAGAATGTGTTAAATACCAGCCATATTCTCATTGTGAGAATTTTAATACTTAATGGAATGTTTCAAAGGTTTTATTCAAACCACAAATTACAGAATCCACCCAAGAAAATTTCCCCTTCAGCTTTCTGGAATTCTCATCTAACGGTTCGCTGGCGCCCCTCTATTGTTTAACTTGATGGTTTATAGGCTTGACCTTTTAAATTCCTGGGATAAGTTTTAGAATATTAAATTCTTTGTCTTTAAAGGGAATTAGTAATCCGCCATTCAGAGTCATTTCCTTGATGAGCCCCGAAATCCTGTTGACTCTGCCGCTCATCAGTGAGGCACACGCTTATTAGTGAGAGAAATGGATATGAAATGTCCCACATTGCTCGGCTTGCTGTATGATGTTAATCTCCATTGTGCCCTCTGGAATTCGGGGAGGCAAGTAGCTGATTAATGTCTTAAAATTTATTTAATACTTATTTTAAAAGCAGATGACAGATTAAAAAATCATCAGAAAAGTTGACCATAGTAATTTTCAGGATTAATCCCTTTTCAGATTTTTAATTAGATTTCCTTTTTTGAGTAAGGGTGGATGTCTGGTATTGATATTATTCATTAAAACTAATATTCAGTAATCACGTTGGCATCATTTCCATAGGAGGTAATTTCCATAGCAACTAATCATAGTGACCTAAACAGGATTATGAATTGAATGGGGGATAAATAGCGAGAGGATGAATATCTTAAATGGACAAAAGAAGAATCCACTTTTTATAATAACCCTTTTTGTAAACAAGAACAGCAGAACGGTTTTAAAATGTCATCAGAATTTCCAAGTAAAATGTCCTAGAAGATGTCAAGCTCAGTCCTGAGAGTCCAGGACCACCCAAGCCCTAGCTGTCACCATATGCCATCAGGCTGTAGGAAGTAAACTACAGATAGAACGGGATCACATCGCCATCGTGTGCAGTGAATGTCGGGCCCACAAAAGCATTAATGGAACCTTTCACCATTTTAAGTAGCAGAAGAGGATATTCTGTTGTTCTGTTTTGCCTTGTTTTTGTTTTTCATTCCGACACTGTGTTGTGACTGCCGGGTAATACATACACTATTGCTAGCCCAGGACTCCCAGGAAGAAGTGGGACCCAGGAACACATTAAGTCTCTCTCTGGTGTCACCTTGGTTCAGGTAGAACACCGGGCAGAGACGCCTACACCCACGGAAACCTGAAGAGTAGATGGATGTGGGGGTTTTGTGTTTTGTTTTGTTTTGTTTTTGTTTAACTGAAAGGTTCTCAAAAGTTTTGATGGTGATTGTCGTTCCAATAAATCAAACCCTTAAGTTCCATTATAGTTCAAAATGCCTTTTTTTTTTTCAAGCCCTCACTGCCACCTCCAACAATGTCTGTGAACTGTTGGTACCAGTTCTTCTTTGCTGGTTTGTTTATTTGTGCTAGAAGATGCCGCAGCTGGCAAAATTGCTTCGGATCACTGGCACCCAAGTGCCCCCACCCCACCCCCAGTGCCCTTCAGTTGCCGTGTTCCTTAATTACAAACCAGTCCTTAAAAACACAAGTCACCGTCACCTTCTGATTTCCTGTAACAAGTTGCGGCCGGAAGAGTTTAGGTTGCACAGGCCAGAGAGAGAGAGAGAGAGAGAGAGAGAGAGAGAGAGAGAGAGAGAGAGAGAGAGAGAGAGAGTGAGTGAGTCCTGGAGACATCCTAGAGGAGTCATGTTCTCAGAGGGGAGCTTTGAACCAGGTCTGAAATCAGGTTCCTTCCCAGAGCCCCATGGGTGAACCCCCTCCCCAGCCCCGCCCCCCCTTTTCTGGAGGTCCAGCTCCGCGTCACTCTGGCCCTCAGACGCTGGTCCACCTCCATCCACCCCACATCAAAGAGCAGTGAGGACAGAGTTGTTCTTTTCCTTCTTCCCCACCTCTCCCCTAACTCTTCACACCTTCCCTCCCCCTCCCCCTCCTCCCTCTTTCCTTCACAGCCTAAAAATATCTGAAGATACTGACTTAAGAACTGTCCCGGAATTTTCCAGAAGTACTCTCTCATTCACTGAACTGGAGCGGCGATGGAGGGCCGTGCCACGTGGTGTGAAAGGCGCCAGGGCTTCGTAGGAGCTGGTCCCCACGTGGCCTTTCAGTTCGCCGCTTTGCTATCAGAGCTTGATAAAATTATAATTGGAGAAACCTAATAGAAAATAGATACTTTAAATTATGGTACTTCTGATGATGGGAAGATAATATCTTGGGCAATTGCGTCTACGTCTCAAGGTCTAGGGTATACATTACAACAGCATTTGCAGTGATATCATTTTTAATTGCTGCAAAAATAAAACCCCAGTAATTTTCCTATTTTAGCATCTTTCAAAGAGAAAGAACGCGTAAATGTAAATATACACTTCTCAAGCTAAAACCTATCAAAACGACCAAGCGTGGCAGCGCTTGCTGACTTCACAACATCGTAACTGTCTGCACTCCTTCATACACAGCCCCTTCAAACAGATATGGCTGTGTGTGGAACCTGCCTCTGCCCTTTAGGATAAAATGTCTCTCACTTGGCACCGTTTATTAAAAATGAATAGGCACCGTCTTGGCTTAGAGACAACCTGTGTAAGGTAGGTGGGCAACAATGATCTCAAGTCTTTCTCTTAGGTACCTCAGCCACCTACTGTGAAGTTAATTAATGCAGACCAACATGAAATTATAGGGACGTTTGGTGTCATTTATGTTAAATGCCACCACAGTGGGGACAGCCATGTTAGAGATGCAGCAGATGCTGGGAGCAAGCGGGGGAGGCGGGGAGAAAGAGGCTTCTGCTTCTGTGTCTCCTGGTCAGAACTTACCAGAACTCAATCGTATGTTCAAGAGTGGATTGGTGGATAGCAGATAAGCTGTACTTAATGACCATTTGCATTCTGGTAGTTGTCCTCTCTGTTCTGTTTCAAAAGCTTTTCTATTTTTAAATTGTGTGTGTGTGTGTGTGTGTGTGTGTGTGTGTGTGTGTGTGTGTGTGTGTGTGTGTGTGTACATGCGCCAATGGAGGCCAGAAGAGGTCGCCAGACCCCTGGAACTGGATCACAGGTGAGGTTCCCAGCGTGGATGCCAAAGAACCGAACCTGGGTCCTCTTCAGGAGCAGCAAGTACTCTTAACCACTGAGCCATCTCTCCAGAGTGAAATGTGTGTTAACTACCTTATTGCTAATAATAGTTTTATGAAAATTGTTGTTCAGGACTGTGCATTTTCCTAGCTAACCCTGGGGAAAATACTACTTTTGAGTTTCTTAAGGGATTTGTTTGTTTGTTTTTTAAAATTATGTTTATTTGTTTATTTATAAAGGTGCAGTGCCACCGCCTACATGTGGGGTCTGTTGACAACCTGTGGGAATCGGCTCTCTCCTTCCACTAAGTGGGTCCTTTGAATTGAAATCAGGTCCTTGAGTTTAGTGGCAAGCACCTTATCCACTGAGCCATCTAGCCAGCCCCACCTTTGAGTTTTTAAAAGGCAAGATTTCATTTGAAAGTAGATTGTATTATTTCCTAGCATGTTTATATAATTAGCATGTCTAATCATATGTGGATCAAATGTCTGGATTCAATAGTATTAATTGTATCAAACTTTTTTCTTTAAGGTCAAAAAATATTTGAAGGAAGTCTAAGTCACGTGATTAAAACTTGTGTAATAATTAAAGGACATGATTCCTGAAAATGTTTTCTAGCATGTTCTCTGAGGTTCTCCCTCTGGGCTGAACTAATGGAGATGGACAGACAGTTAGCTTCTGAGGAAACCCACCCTCAGATATTAGGAAACTCATTATCAGGCACCTTGAGGTCTTTAGCAGTTAACTATTTGCATGGAATCCCTAGCAAAATCTGCGTACTCCAAAAAAGTCTTTTGAGGTGGTCCTGTTTTGAATTTATCAGGCTAGGTTTTCCCCAGGCTGTAAGTCATTAGCCACAAGGAAACACCTTGTTTTAATTCCCCTCCCTCCTACATAATTCATTCTCTTGGAGCCCTTCAGGTGGAGAGAAGAAGTCTCTCCTCGAGTCTCTCATTTCACTATTCTATTTCTAAGTGTGTTATAGGGCCAGAAATCATCTACATTTCTTTCTTTAAAAAAAAAAATCCATTTTTCTCAGGAGAGAGACTAACTAATCAGTAGGCATGGATAAAAACAGAAGTCCTTAAGGTTGAGCAAATCAAAAAATAAATAAATAAATAAAATAAACTGTTACAGAAATGTCTGAAAGCATTGTTCCTCCTGTGAGTATGGGGAGGGGGCGGGGGTGCTGATTCTGGCTTGTTTGACGATTATGTAAGACCATGCAGAAAATTCTGTTTTCAGTGGGTAGCAGTTTGCTTTGGGGAAACATGGTGATCTCTCACCTCGAGTACTGAAGGAGAGATCAGTTGACAAAACGGAGTCTGCCTGCTTAATTACGCTGTGTCACAAGCGTGTGTCAGGACACCCAGATAAGCCCTGTTGAAGGTGGAAGAGCTGTGTTGTAGGTCAAAGTATCTACGGAAAAGAAAACAAATAGGGCTGAGGAGATGGCTCCGTGCGCACGAAACCCTGGATTCGGTCCTCGGTGTTCACAGCAGCAGCCTGGCAGAGCCACGTGTGCCTGTAACCCCGGCACGTGGGGTCAGAGACAAGAGGAGCCTGAGAGATCACTGGGCTACATCATAGGCTTCTGGTGCGGTCGAGGCCCTGCCTCAAGGCAGTAAAGGCAGGGTGTGGTGGAGAAAGACACTTGACATCCTGCTCTGGCCTCCCAGTGAGCAAATGTGGGTGTGTGTAACACACACAGAAAAACAAACAAACAAACAAACAAACAAGCAAAAAACAACACGTTTCGGTAGCATGAATCTTAAAAAGTTTTTATTAATAAGAATCAAACCTGAGGCCAGTTATTGGGGTGAAATGCTGGATGGTCAGAGAGACAGAACAAACCACAGCTAGCCTCACCTGGCCAACTTCTCAGCTGGTCCTGTTTCCTCAGACTGGAAGCGACTATGTCCTCATCCCAGTGGCTGTCAGCTGAACTGCTGCTCGGAAGCCTGAAGCTTAACCAAGCCAAATGCTTAACCAGCCAAATGCTCTAGTTTCTGGTCCTCACGCCTTATATACCTTTCTGCTTTCTGCCTCACTCCTTGGGATTAAAGGCTCGATTTCTGGGATTAAAGGCGTGATGAGTCACCATGCCTGGCTCTATCCTTGAACACATGGATTTCTGCCTCTGGAATGCTAGGATTAAAGGTGTGTGCTACCACTGCCTATCCTTTATGTTTAACATTGTGGCTGCTCTGTCTCTGACCCCAGATAAGTTTATTATCATGCACAATATTTGGGGGAACACAATACCACACATTTCCTTTTGGAGTTTGTGAATCGATACACTTTTGTAGAGTTTAGTTATCTGAATAAATACACATTTTAACTTAGCCTAGGATGCTTATCATTTTTCATTGAAAGAAGAAAAGGTATTGAGAACAGTCTAAACTCAAATTCTAAAACCAATGGGTTATATATGTGGAATATAGACCTGTAGGCTGAGAACTGTAGGACTGGACCGTTATGTTCTGTGATTGATTTTCTGTCCTTAAGTCACTATTTTTTTTTAACTGTGTGTGTGTGGGGGGGGGGGGTTGTGCACATACATGAGTATGTACGTATCCATGAAGGCCAGAAGAGAGTCTGGGATCTCCTTGGGGCTGGAGTTACAGGTAGTTGTGAGCTACTGTGTGGTGGCTGGAAGCTGAACTCAGGTCCTCTGCCACAGTGGTCCATGACTCTTCCCAAGTTCTCTGCATCAGCAAGATGTTCTCGCAAACTCGGAAAAGGCACTTTAAAGTCTCAATGAGTCGCCTAGCCTGAGCGTATGAAAGGCATTCTCCAATCCTCTGGGAGAATCCAATAGGTTCCCAATAAATTATCCCACTCGAGTTTCCTCTTCGGCTTCAGTTCCATTATGTTGGTTTCTACTTGAAGAAATGGAGGCCACAGGGAAATAGAGTGTTGAAGACCGAGTCACATACAAGGGCCAGTTTCAACACCACCTCCTCCCATCCTTCCTCCCAGATAAATACCAGATAGAGTGGCTCTCCTGTTCACCTTGCTAGCGATGCTGTCTGCAGCCTTATGATCAAGTCAGTTTGGGGTCTACCCTAATCCTCCCTTTGCTCACAACAGCCATCATCACATCTGCCCTGGGCAGAGCTTCCCGGAACCAAGATGGCTTTTTAGTTCAGGCTTTATTTAGATGGCCACATTTCCGTGAGAAGGAGTTTGGAGGTGTGTCCAGTGGGCTTGCTCAGGACGTGCATGTCACTGTCGTGTGTATTGGGGGTGTTGGTATCCGGGAGAGAATGAAAGCATTCCTTCTAGATCATGACTGAGGATGCTCAAATCCTGTCCTGGCTGCAGCGGTCCTATACCTCCAGGGGGTCCTCTGTAACGGTGATGATGACTGTCCCACCACCCCACGGAGGTAAGGCATGACGTAGATGAACCCAGGCTGTTCTGCTGTGTCGGGGACTAGCAGAGGCTCACTTGCTGGGCCCTGTCCCAAGAACATCAAGCTGGGTGCTATAGGTTCTCCAGATCAGAGAGAGACATTAGCAGTCGTTCCTGGCCTCTTACCAGTTAGGAAGGTGGAAAGGTGAATGAATAGCTTGTCCAAGGCAGTGTGGCTTAATGAAAGACTAGAATCCAGTTTCCTTTGTTCGTAAACTGAAGGATCTCTCCACTCACTCTGCCATGCCAGTAGTGAGGTTGGCTTCTCCTATAGCTTGCCTTAGTTTCTAGAACTGACATCCAGGGCTCTCTATGTAGTCCAACCTAGCCTACCTTCCTTCTACAGGGGGGTCCCGTGGATTGAACTGAGGAGGTCATCAAGCTTGGTGGAAAACATCTTTACCCTCTGAGTGCTCTCGCCAGCCCTGTGCTAGTGCCAGCTTTTTTTTTTTTTTTAAGATTTGTTTATTTATTATGTATACAGCATGTATGACTGCTGGCCAGAAGAGGGCACCAGATCTCAGATTACAGATGGTTGTGAGCCACCATGTGGTTGCTGGGAATTGAATTCAGGACCTCTGGTAGAACAGTCAGTGCTCTTAACCTCTGAGCCATCTCTCCAGCCCTGAGTTTAAAAAAAAAAAAAAAAAAAAAAAAAAAAAAAAAAAAAAACTAAAGAGAGTGAAGCATTAAGTTGTCTCTGTAGTGGATACCCCGCGGGACTGAGTTGATTGCTTCTCTTCTTTGTAGAGAGGTGAAGGAGAGGCCTGAAAGCTTGGAAAAGGTGACCCGTGGGAACGAGCAGATTGATGTAAAGGGTAGGTACTCTAGGGCAGAACTCAGATACACGCCTGTTCAACTTTGTAGAATGGACTTTTGTTTCCCTCTGAGGGAAACCTCCCTCCCTTCTCTCTCTCTCTCTCTCTCTCTCTCTCTCTCTCTCTCTCTCTCTCTCTCTCTCTCTCACTCACTCTCTCTTCATCCCTTGCTCCCTCCCTATCCACCCTCCAATGCCAAAGTCTTTCTTAAGTAGTCTACTATAAGAAAGAAAAAAAAACTTAGTACAGGCTTTTTAGGGAAAGTAGAAGTAATCGTGGGTTATCCTCATCTACGCTGAACCATCACACAGAAAGCAGCCCAGGAATTAATGCTCCATAAAACCATAAGATAGAATTCCCCTTTAGACTAATTTCAGCCCCAAACAGCCACTAAAAGAGTAGAGGAGTCAGAAGGTGCTGGACCAAATGTCTCACAAGTCTTACCGACATCAATGGAAAGTCTAAGTTTTCCGCCATGGATTTTCTGAAAAGCATTCAGCAACACCCTACAAGACCCAGTGTGGGGAGGTTGTCCTCTGTCTGCACTGCCTTCATCCCTGCTGTCTGTGGGTCTCTGCTAGCTGCCAGGGCATTTGAAGAGGGAGAACAGAGGCCAGTCTCTCACCTCATGGGACTGCAAATTAGTTGGATTGATTCTTGGAGTTCATTTCTAGTGTCAGTGAAAAAAAGCTGTTTACTGATCAATAACCAGAAGTAAAATGATTATTTTGCTATGTACTTTTGCCCTCCTCCAGCTGTGTTCCCAAATAAAATATTACTTAGACCTTCACTAAATAAAAGATCTGCGTCATAGGAGGAGGTGAGTGAGGAGCATTTGTCCACCCGTAATCCATGATGCTTCCCCTGCTCTAGTCCCCAGACTTCCAGCAGTTTCTTTGGGGGACTTTTACATCTCTCAGAATGATTTGAACACTGGTTTGATGTTGCTTAATCAGTCTTTTTCTTTTTTTCTTTCCAAGACAGGATTTCTCTGGGTAGCTTTTGAGTGACTAACTCCACTCTATCTGGTTGCAAAGAACCTTCTAGAACCTAACATTTTGGCTACTTAGTACTGAACCACCCAGTTGGAAACCCTAAACAATGCTTGTCTCAATAAAATACACTATACATACACAGGGAAAAAAACATTTTTCTCTTAAAAAATTTTTGGTTTTGTTTTTGGAGATGGAATCTCATGTAGCCCAGGCTAGCCTGGAATGTACCATCTTTTTGCCTCAACTTCCCCAGCACTGGAAAGACAGGCACCATCCCACTGGCAAGCATAGACTTTTCAATAAAGACAAGCGATCTTGGGACAGGGGAGATGGTCTGATGGATAAGGATGTTTGCTATGTAAGCACGAGGACCTGCCTTTGGGTCCCCAGCCCATGTCAATGGTTGAGTGTATAACCCCAAACACATGTATAACCTCGACACTGGTGGGCATCGGTGGCAGGATCACGGCAGGTTGCTAGTCACTCACACATCTGTGCTCACATACACACACACACACACACACACACACACACACACACACACACTTAAAACAAAATGTTAAAGCTCTTTCATTTCAGCACAGGGATAGGGTTTGTATTGTTTTTAGTTATGAAAGGATTGCAGGAGAGGGCACCAGTGTTAAGAGCATCCTATGGTATAATTTTCCAAAAGCCCCGGTGATGCCTGGGATATGATTGTGGTTGGAGTATGTCCCTTCAGCCCCCACGTCTCCTGCTTCTCTGTGGAAGGCAGAGTTGCTGTCTGTGGCCCTCCATGTCCATTCCTTCCTCAAATCAAGAGTTTCTTTTGTCAATCTCGCTGAAAGCTGATTCTTCACTCACCCACCCATAACAAGAGAGAACACTGCAAACTGTGGACGTGCAGTTACTATAACGACCCTTAACTGGGTTATGGAGAAAGGAGCCTTTTCAATCCCTCATTGTCCAACCGGCCACACTCAGTGAAAACTTGAATTGTAGAAAATTCCCAAATGCAAAACAGTATGAAAAGAAAGTATATGTGTTAAGAACAGAGGAGATAGAGAGACCGAGACACAGAGACAGAGAGAGTGAGTTTGGGGGGAGGATCCCAGAAGGAAACCAGGCACAGAAATATAACTGACAGCCATGTTGTTAGAAATGACTGGCCTTTCTCATGTTCTGCGCATCTTACAGTCTTATAGTAAGAGTCTAGCAGCCTCCACAAGCTGACCTTCAGCTGGTCAACTTAAGCCTGTTAAGGCCTAGACCTTATAATGTGGTGCCAAAAAGGCCTTACCCAGCATGTTATCAACTATATGTAAAGTTCCAAGAAAACAGTGAGTACTCAATTACTCAATAAAATTGTTACTTTGGCTATGATTATTGCCTCAAACCTAGTCATTGTTACATGCACAAGACAAGCAGGTAGACTGTGTAGGGAACTTTCAACTTCAAGGTTAGTGGGGAGTTAGGGGCCATGTGTAACAGTACCATCAATTCAGATGTTAGCTTATCCAGGTCTCTCCCTAAGAGAACCAAACCAAAGGCTTCCTTGTATGATGTTACCCTGTAACTAGGAAGTGAGTCTCAATATCTTTGTCAATGTCTTTGAAACGTTTGGGGAAACAGATGTGGTAACTGTTGAAAGATAAAATGAAAGCTGTTGGTACCCAGAACTGACATGAGGCATGTGAGTGTCAGATTGGGGAATCATAGGCAGTGAGAAAGATTTTAGCAAGATTTCATGTGAGTGGTAGAGGGTGACTACCTAGCAGCTAATGGTTGGTTTCCTGTGACATCAGACACATGGTATACCAGTGAGTGGTGAGGTTTATTTATTTTTTTATTCGTGTGTGTGTGTGTGTGTGTGTGTGTGTGTGTGTGTGTGTGTGTGCAGTGCTCATAAGGACCAGAAGAGGGCTTCAGATCCCCATGTAACTGGAGTCATCCTATGTGGATGCTGGAAACGGAATTTGAGTCCTCTGCAAGAGCAGCCAATGCTTTGAATTTTTGAGCATGTCATCTCCCCAGCTCTGGAGTGGTAAGCTTCCTGAATGAGCATTAGCCAAAAGAAATCTCCAGAAAACAAGACTTCCATTTTCTGTTTAGTCCTCCCAATGCCTGTTTGCTCTCCTAACTCATCTCTTGTTTGAGATCATTGCAAACTAATTATAAAATGTGAACAGAATATTTGCATCTTGGTACACTTGCTTATTGAGGCATCTTTCTCTGGAGAAAATGTAATTCCTTAATCTTAGTACATCAGAGCTCTTTAAGCAGAGAATATACCTCAAAGGCAATCCAATTTCTCTCACAGGCAGAAGCCATGTCCCAGTCTGAGATTAGCTAGCTTCTGACAACATGTTCTTTGTTCTGGTTTTATGTGTGTTGTGTATGTGTACATATTCATGTGTGTGTACCTGTGTGTGCATAAGTGTGGCCAGAGGTTGACCACAGGTGTCATCCTCAATTGCTCTCCAGCTTCGTTTTTGATGCAAGGTCTCTCACTGAACCTGGAACTCACCAATTTGGGTAGAGTGGCTGGCTAACGGGTTCCAGAATCCTCCTATCTCTACCCACATGCTCTAGGATAGGATTACAGGTGCGGAGAGTCATGTGCAATTTTTATAGGGTCCTGGGCACCCAAACTCTGGCTCTTACGCTTCAGTGGCAAGCAGTTTATCAGCCAAGCCATCTTTCTTTTATTTTAAGGTTATTTTCAGAAGATTCAGCCCTCTTTATGGTAAATTTCAGTTCTAAGAGGTTTTCTTACCTATCCAGAATCCATTATCTTGAAGCCAGCAACACTTTCTACTGATAGCCTTTATGCCTCTTGACTGGCCAAATTTCTGGGTTTCTTCTCATCTTTGTGGGGTTACAGATGACTTTCTTAAAATAGTAGTTGTCTTGGGGTTACTATTGTTGTGATGAAACACCATGACCAAAAGCAATTTGGGGAGGAAAGGGTTCATTTCACTCACAGTTCCGTGTAACAGTTCATCATCAAAAGCAGTGGGGGCAGGAACTCAAACAGGGCAGGAACCTGGAGGCAGGAGCTGATGCAGAGGCCATAGAGGGGTGCTGCTTACTGGCTTGCTCCTCGTGACTTGCTCAGCCTGCTTTCTTATAAACCCAGGACCACCAGCCCAGGGGTGACCCCACCCACACTGGGCAAGGCTCTCCCCCGTGAATCACTAATTAAAAAAATGCTCTACAGGTTTGACTACAGTCCAATCTTATGGAGGAATTTTCTCAATTGAGGCTCCCTCCTTGCTAGTACAGTAGCAAACTATATAATTTCCAGAAATTGGTATCACCAGTCACCTCCTGAGTCTTCCTTAAGAAGCACCTTAGATACTGCATGAGGCTTTCCATACGGAAGTTCATGCAACAGCATCAGATGAGTATGTGGCAGAGCCATCATCATTTATTTACATGCAGTGTTTGCCAGAGACTCTATTTTGAAGTTACGTGTTATTTGGACAGTCCTTTTGTTGCTCATTAGCCAATGGCCCTGGTAAGTATCTTGCCCATGGAGAGAGAGAGAGAGAGAGAGAGAGAGAGAGAGAGAGAGAGAGAGAGAGAGAGAGATTATTACGAACCATTATGGCATTCAACACCGATATTTCAGTTACTCAACTAATCCACCCACTGATAGACTGAACTTTGAATTGAACGCTTTGAAGACTAAAGTCAAATAAATCTTGGTACAAATCAAAGACTGCAGAAATCTTATTTGACAAGAGGCATGGGCAGGAATGCTAAAATTCAGGCTGTTGAGGGGAGAAATACTCATTCCGCGGCATACTTAACTAAGAGTGATGTATCAAGATGCCTCCTGGTGAGAAGGCAGAAACAGGTCTTGGTTGCTGCACCTTTTTCTATTGCAGCACCCTTGTACTGTTCCGCTCTCAGGAACATGAGTTTTTTTGTGGTAACTTAGGTTATTTGATCAACTTATCTCAAGCCCCACCCCACACTTCCTGTGTGCCAGGTAGGCACTGAGAACTCTCAGTATTGTTTTCAATATGAGTCAAGTGAATGAGAGGCCAGTCACACACTCCACATTTCACTGAAGCCTTCAGGGAAGTGGGGGTTAGAACACAGTGAACATCTACTTTAATAAAGTGGAGCTGCAGGACGGAGTGGCGCACGCCTTTAGTCCTGGCACTGGGAGGTAGAGGTATGTAGAGCTCTGTGAGTTTGAGGCCAGCCTGGTCTATGCAGTGAGTTCCAGGAGAGCAAAAGCTATATAATGAGACCCTGTCTCAAGATTAAAAACAATATATATATATATAGCTGTGTATGGTGATGACCTGTAACCTCAGCACTCAGGAGACTGTGTATGGTGGTGACCTGTAGCCCTAGCACTCAGGAGACTGTGTATGATGGTGACCTGTGACCCCAGCACTCAGGAGACTGTGTATGGTGGTGTACCTGTAACCCCAGCACTCAGGAGACTGTGTATGGTGGTAGACTCTAACCCCAGTACTCAGGAGACTGTGTATGGTGACCTTTAACCCCAGCACTCAGGAGACTGTGTATGGTGGTGACCTGTGACCCCAGCACTCAGGAGACTGTGTATGATGGTAGACTCTAACCCCAGCACTCAGGAGACTGTGTATGGTGGTGTACCTGTAACCCCAGCACTCAGGAGACTGTGTATGGTGGTAGACTCTAACCCCAGTACTCAGGAGACTGTGTATGGTGACCTTTAACCCCAGCACTCAGGAGACTGTGTATGGTGGTGACCTGTGACCCCAGCACCCAGGAGACTGTGTATGGTATTGTACCTGTAACCCCAGCACTCAGGAGATTGTGGTAGGAAGGCTGCTTCGTGTTCAAGGCCAGCCTGAACTTTAGTCATTTCCGGGTCAGTCTGGGTACAGAATGAGAGCCTGTCTTAGTAAAAGGAAAAATGAAATGATATCAGTGTCACAGCTTAAGAGGTTGCGGTGGATCTCTCCATCATGGGTTTTATGAGACTTGCTTGTGTTCCCTTGACCCATTCCATCACATATATTCTAAAAGTTATATATGCACGCGGGCATGTACATACAAACATAATGTCTATAAATGGTAGAGAAGACAGTTAAATTCAGAATTGAGATGGGTACATTGAGGGCAAGAGAGTAAGCTTGCCTTGAAGTCACAAAGACCTGATCACCGGAACCCACATAAAAAAGTTAGATGTGGCAACACACGCGGTAATCTCAGCACCGGGGAGTGAAGAGACCTTGATGGAGGCCCAGGGCCTCTCTGGCCTGCTTGGCAAGTTCCAGGCCAGTGAAAGATCCTGTTCGAAAAATCAGAGAAACACACGCACAAGGTGGATGGCACATAAGAAATGCCCTTTGGCCGCTCCATGTATGCACACATGGACACCCACAGAAGTATGTGAGCACACATACATAGCATGTATGCATACATTGCCCTCCCCAGTTTCCAGCGCCACTTTCTAGAGACCTCAACAACGACTAAGATTTTAGCATCTGTTTCCAACGTGTTTTTAAAAAGTGTGTGCCAATCAAACATGAAGAGACATGCTCAGCTACCTATATAGTCACTACCCTTGCAAGTCTGAAGGTCATGTTCAACTCTATGTCATTTTTTTTTCCCCTCAGGTTCCTTCTTCCCCAGCCCAGCCTCACAGTTTTCATGACCTAATGAATACAACTCCCCCCTTCCAATTGCTTGTATCAAAAGAATGTGTCTTTGGCTCCTCCTCTCCTGAATTTCTGTGCATGGCTTCTCAGCAAACCTTGATGGGCATATATCCGCAGAGCCCGGCCACGTGTTACATCGCCATTGCTTTTACCTTCATTTAGGCCATGGGCATCTCTTGCTTGAGTTACTCCTGTAGATCGCTCTGCTTCTCCTTTGAGGCATGTGCTAGGGCAGGTTGCCTACTCAACTCTCCAAGGAAGAGAAAGGCCAGCAAGCAGCTAAGGGTATTAGGCACACTGCACCCCTGAGAAGAGCTAGAAGGTTGACCATTTACAACCAAAGTTATTGTTTATCCCATAACATAAAAATGCCTTCAGGGCCTGGAGAGATGGCTCAGCGGTTAAGAGCACCTGACTGCTCTTCCAGAGGTCCTGAGTTCAATTCCCAGTACCCACATGGTGGCTCACAGCCATCTGTAGTGGAGTCAGATTCCTTCTGGTATGCTTGAAGACAGAGCACTCATAAACGTAAAAAAATACATGGATAAAAAAATCTTTAAAAAATAAAATGGCTTCAATGAGATCTGGCTAGCTGTTCCAGGAGACTGGATTCTCCTGTCTCCACCTCCCACCTCACCGTAGGAGTTCTGAAATTACAGATACTTGTGCCACGTGTCCAGCTTTGACACTGGGGTTCTGAAATTTGGATTCAGGTCATCACACTGGCCGCAGTGAAGGCTTTTCCCCTCTGAGCCATCTCCTCTGCCAAGATTTAGGACCATTCTCACCTACCACAGGAGTCTAGAGCACAGGGTCCTAATAGCGCTGGAGTGTCCCATCAACTTTAGGAAATACCATGCTCCATGTTCCTTCCGTTTGAAGTGTTTGCCCATCTCCTTTGTTCCTGTCTCCGGTTGTGACTCCTTTGAGGACATGATTAGTTGTTAAGTGTTTGGAGATCTTTCCCTTACTGGCTTCTATTTAATATTCTATCAGAGAGCGTGCTTTCTATATGACCTGAATCCTTTGTGCACGTCTTGAGATTTGGTTCGTGGCTTAGAGTGTAATCTTTCTTGCTACACACATTCCGAGTTCACTTGAAAAAACGAGTCTATTCTGCTGCTCTCAGGGGGAGAAAAGGTGTTCTCTAATTATCAGTAAGATCCAGTTAGTAATCTCCTATAAGCCTACAAAATTTCATCCAGATGTTTAGTCGGTTACTGGGGTGGGGCGGGTGTTAAAATCCTGGACTAATTCTATGGATTTGTTTATCTTTTCCTTGCAATTCTATCAGTTTTTGTGTCATTTATTTTGAAAGTCATAAATATTTGGATTTTTGGATTCTGGAGGAATTGATCTTTTTCTTGTTCTGAAATGACCTTCCTTTTCGTTTTTCCATTCATCTGCTGTTTTTGTTTTTTTTTTTTTTTACTGTCCAGTCCACTTTCTTTTGATTAGTGATAGTATGGTGTATCTTGCTTCTTTCTTTTCTATTAACTCCATTTATTCTTTATATTCAAAGCAAGGTTCTTGTGGCCTTCTACAGAGAGCTCGTGCTTTTTCGTAGAGCCTGAAGTCTGCTTTTCACTGATGTATTTTACTTTTATTCGTCTGCAGGTGTGCATCTCTGCGCATGTATGTGCACATATGTGGGTGCCCTCAGAGGCCAGGAGAGGGTGTCAGCTCCCCTGGAGCAGGAGTAACAAGCAGTTGTGAGTCAGCCTACTGAGAGCTAGCAACCGAACTGGGGTCCTCTGCAAGAGCAGCAAAGATTCTTAACCTCTGAGCCATCTCTCCAACCCCAGAATCGGCTTTTTACCTGGGCTGTTTGGATCTTTTGCTTGATTTTTGGTTTGGGAGTTTTCTTTGCAATTCTATCAATTTTCTTTGCTGTGTGGCTCTGGCTAGACTGTAACTCGCTAATACAGACCAGGCTAGCCTCAAGTCTGTGGCAGTCCTGTCTCCAAAGCATTAAGAATGCAGGTATGAGCTACCAGGCCTGGTTGTTACGATCATCTATGTTCAGGTGGTAATTGGTGTGACTCGGTTTAAATTCGTCACATGACTTTCAGTTTTCTTCTGGTCCCCACCTTTCCTCTACCCTGCTTTCTTTTGAATGAGCCAAGTTTGTAAAATTATTCAATTAATCAGCTTTATAAATATTAAGCAGTAACTTTGCGTTTTCGTAGTTCCCCCAGGTATATAATAAAAGTCATTTTAGTAGATAAACAGTAAAGTTGGTCTGCTCTATTGCAGCCTCCTCCTCAGCTGGTTAGAGAAAAGATGCTTTTTGATTATGTCCAGTGTGCCCGGTACCTCTCCACACTTCCACCACATTAGCTCATGTGACACAGTTGTGTAGCACGTGATACAACAGCATGTGAAGTTTGGAGCACTAGTCTCACTGCACACTGAGGTTAAAGAGATGTCGTCAAATCTGCTCACAATAGCACAAGCTGGTCCAGGACGAAGGCAGGATGGACCTCCCTCCAAAGCCAGCGCGTCTGAGATTCACACTGGTGATCTCAAGTCAATAAATATCCCATGCTGTTATTACCTGGTTTGAGAATTTAAGTTCTTGCTGTTGCTTTTATTGTTGCTGTTTTCCCTCGAAAACCTGTTCGCCGTGGCTTCAGCGTTGAGGATTTCCATGCATTTCTAATCCTCTGTGACTTGGAGGGCTGCCATACCTCACAGGCTCACAGAGTGGCTCTCGGTTCCCGAAGATTCATTGGCCAAGAAGGAAGCACAGCATTTATTGTTCTAAATATTCTCCCCCCACCCCAGATGTTATATTTAACTCTACCATCTTTCGGGTTCTCTGGGTTTTAAATTCCTCCCCCAAAACTATTATTAGCAAGATGTAATTTATTCATAATTTTTAAAAATCTGCCATTTTTATTTAATGTAATGTTTTGTTTTCTTTTTGTCAAAAAGCTATCAGGCTAAAGAATCAGATTTGTTTCTTGGATGATTTCATATTGTGTGGATGTATGTTTGGCAGGCTGGCATACATGTGGCTATGAAGGTACCCCCTCGGCTTTTGGTGGTGGTGGGAGTGGGTGTGACCTTTTGACAACATCTGTAGGTGAAAGGATTATAACAGTAACATTAAAAAGATACCCTGTTTGGTCACTGTGTTGGCATATATCCTGATGGGAAAAGGTGTGCAATCACAACTATTGGTAGTTTAATGGGCGCCAGGCTACCCTACCATCACTATATGCCGTAATACATAGTGTCTAAAGGGGAGGGAAGGTGTTAGGGGAGGGGAGAGAGGAGGGAGAGAGAGAGGAAAGGGAATGCAACGGAAGGGAGGGAGAGGGGGAAATGAAGGGAGAGCAGAGAGATTTTGATTTATTTAATGTCCTGAGAGAACCCGTAGCAATTAGCAATTTTATTAAGCATTGGCCCTTGATTACTATAGTGTTCTATAATGTTCTGTGCGACCAAAGAGGAGGCGTGCAGAGCCCCTGCAGAAAGCAAAGCATGATGACCGTGCTGAGGGGATGTGGCCATATGGTTGTTTGTGCTATGAGTTCAACCAGACTCTTGCCTTTGTTTTTACTTGAATAAACCCGTATGTTAAGCATGTGTAGTTCTCAAAAATGAACCAGGTCAACCTGTCACGGCAAGACACGCAGCTTCAAGTATTTGTTGCTGGTGTGAAAATGAAAGCCTTCCAGGGAAAATGAGGACTCTGGAAACCCCCCTCTGCCGCCTTCCATGAGAGGCTTCCTGGTGTCTGTAACTCTTCCAATGACTGGCAATGACATTGCAAAATGTGACTCTTCGTATTGCATGATGAAAGGTATCGATGTTTGCAAAACCCGTGTCAGCCCATCATAGAGTCCAGATTTCCAGTGCGAGAAGTTACAAAAACCCTGCATGCTGTGAAAGGTCAAGAGAGAGCCTTGGATACTATTGTGACAATGCAAAGTGTTCATGGACATGACCGCACTGCAGCGACTATCCCTTGCCAGCTTTTGGAATGTGACCAAAAGCAATAGCATGTCACAGGACAAGACTACTAAGGAGCGCTTTCCTTTTCTAAACACAGAGCTGGGCAAGGCCTCTGTTCTACATGAACTCCAGCCAAGCCAGCTTACCGCGACAGATGAAGTGCAAGGGCAGACACTGAGAGCCCGGCAGTTGTTTATTTTTAATCAAGCCAGACATTAAAAAGATTTGTAAAAATACAGACAGACAGATATAAAATGATGTTCACTTCTCACATATTTCTAATTACCATTTTGGAATTTCACTTTAATTTTTAAAATATTATCAACATTAACATAGCATAGTTTTTTTAAGGTTTATTTTTAAGCATGTGTTTGTGTCAAGGTTATGTGCATATGGGTGCACTCCCCATGGAGGCCAGAGGAGGGCGTCAGATTTCTTCTGGAGTTACAGGAGGTTGTGATCTGCCTGGTGTGGGTGCTGGGAATTAAATTCTAATCCTTTGGGAGAACAGTACGGGCTCCTAGCTGTGAGTCATCTCTCCAGCTCCAAGGGGAATTGTTATTGTTGAATGAACTAAAAAAAAAAAAAAAAAAATAATCTTATATCTCTCTGTGTTTCAGTTTATAATAGAGTAAATGTCAGAAAGAGCCAGGAGTCAAGGTTGCTTTGCAGATGAGAAGAGAGGGAAGCAGATACACAAGGGGATCCCTGAGAGGGAGAGAGTAAACATGTACCCCTAGGATTCCCAGAGAGCTCAGATCCTTGACTGCAGTGTGTGCATACCACAGATGTGAGTTCTAAGGGAGGGCACAGTGCTACCAGCAACACCCACCCTCTTCACTTGCTTGAGTGGGTTTCCATCACTTGCAACCACTTAGAATCATCTGTAGCTAATAAAGTGGGACATGTGTGGCCCACTATCAAACTTTATATGGTTTATGCTATGCTATACCCTTTAGGGTCGGATTAAATTAAAAATACAAAACCTATGTTCCCTGGTAATGCAGGATACAATATCTATATTGAAGCTGAAGAAGAAGAATTACCATGGGCTACCCACAGATTAATTACTACCTTCAAAGAATTAGAATACTATCAAACATTCCTACCACAAAATTACGCCGAACAAAATTTAATCTTTCTGTGACTGTTCAAAAGAACTTAGGATCTTGTAATGCTCGAGGGACATTATCATTTTATAAATTGCACCAAAAAAAATTCTCATTATTTCTGCTCTCTGGTAGTTTGGATTTGGAAGAAATGGGAATTTACTGTAATACTTTGAATTATTGAGTTCTGGGAGCTCGGAGTACTTCAAATATACATGCATTATATCACTTATCTTGCTCATGAAATTTACAAATGGAAACAGTTAGTAATGGGTGGACTTTTGGATGCAGAGTCTGTTTCTTGAAGGTCTAATGAATAATTCTTCCATTTGGCATTTCCAAACTGATACTGGCTTACTTTTCTATTTCAGTGTATAATATAATATTATATAATATACACATCAGCTGAAGATCAAGTAGGGCTAAGTCTTGCGGCAAAGAAATTTGGACTATAATTTTATTGTATTTTAAAGTATATAGTAATCTGATTCCAGAGTTCAGCTCATAAATGTTCTGATGAACTTGGATGGCGCAATTTCTTTTCATATAAACGAAAACTCCACTGCGATGCCATAAAAGCCAATACATTTGCATGTCCGCCTGGTTTTCATCAAACTAAAAATACTGTTCAAACTGTACGTGGAAAAAAAATGTTTTAATTTACAAGATGTTTTGTTCTCGTCTTCATTCTCAGACTCAGTGTAATTGTGCTTTCTATTTATGGATTAACTATGGCCAAATATAATATATCTAATATATAAATGACTTTCTTGCCACGCTTGCAAATATCTTTCTCCCTTAAAATGTAATTAGTTTCTTTCTGCTGCTAAAAAAAAAAATTAATGCACTCAGAAGCCAGGGTTTATTTCTGCATCTCCTGCTGTTTGGGGAATATCTGTTCTCCCACACTGAGCACGGATAATCAACAGCGAACTGAGAGAAGAAATCCTCCGGTTAGGAAACATGAATTTGTAGTAAGTCTGATATAACAGATTAATACAGAGCATGTGGTACATTCAATAGGAAAATGGCATTTAAATATTAATACTAGATAAATACAAGCTTCCTGCTATCCTTGATAGTTTATAAGGCCTACACTTCTAGAGGGAAGTAAATCACTCTTCGTTTGTACTGTTGCTGGGCAACCGGCAGAAACATGTAAAACAAGGCAGTGCTTTCCTGTTCAGTTCTAACAGGGTCCAGTTTCAAACCTCATTCTCTTGCCGCCTTGATTTGTGTTCTGATTGGTGCTTGATCCTAATATGGTTTCCCATATTAAACATATATTTCTCCAACCAATATCTGAAGTGGTAATGTTCCAACAGTCCAAATGTCGATTACGAAAACAAACATTTGTTTCTCGGGCAAGTGTTTTCACACAAAAGCATTTGATTCTGCGTACTGAAGCAAACAAACATTTGCTCTAGGCGCTGAAGGCAGCCAAAAGTTCCTGCAGAAACATTTTGCAGGCTGGCTGGCTTTCCTCCCTGGAGCTTGATGATGTCCAAGGATGCCTGGGAGGCCAGTGGCTGGCCTTTGGGACCCACACCAGCCCACAGAGCCCACTAAGAAGCTTATGCATTTTTAAAACACATCTTGGAAGACAGTATGTGTCTAGCTGCGATGTCTCCATTAGAATATGTCTTCATGTCTTAAGAAGACTTCATTTGCTAGAACGAATTCAGCCTTGGATGTAATTCCAGGACTGAATTCTTTGGAAAAATTCACAAAGCTGGTTCTCGCATAAAAACACTCACAAAATTTGGCAATCATTATTTATGCAGCGGCCCATGAGAGCTCACTACATGAATAGTCCTGTCACTACATTAAAGTTTATTTTCTCTCTTGAACGAGGTCAAGATTATCCTTGTAAATACATTTTATTTAAGTGCACACCCGCTTCACTGTTGAGATGCAGCTTTCACAGAAGAATCCTCTTGTTTCCGTATTATTTAATGCTTTTTGAAATGAATCAATATTTCTAGGGAAGTAATTTACTTAAATACATGTTCTTTAAAGCACAGGGAAATTGATTCTTTACTTCTGCTCCAAAGACATAGTATCCTAGCAACCGAGTCAAGATTGATTCTCCAGCTAGCTCTACACTGAAAATAGTTCCTAGCTTATTTAAAAGCAAACCACAAAATCATCTCAAGAGCAATGAATGAATGAATGAGTAAGTGAATAAATGAACACATGTACAAAAAATCATTTCAAGAATACTTGGTAGAACACATGACAATCTCTACCTTGTCAACTTTGAGGCATCTGCTGCATTTGAGGCCAGCCTGGGCTCCATTGTGAGTTCTTGGGTCAGTCTGGATGAAACAGTGAGAAACCAAAAAAGAAACAAACAAAACCCAGAAAGCAGGCCTTGACTGAACTGGGATAGTTAGTTGGGGTTTTTTTTTTGTTTATTTGTTTTTCGTTTTGTTGTTGTTGTTGTCGTCAACTTGACACAAGCTAGAGTCATCTGAGAAGAGGGAACCTCAACTCGGAAAATATCCCTGTCAGATTGCCTTCTTGATCAATGGTTGATGTGAACGGGCTCAGCCC